>NC_089004.1:1823129-2123129 GCF_963932015.1 Anas acuta | reverse complement strand
CGTGAGCTCCATGCGCCTCTGGAAGTGGGTGCGGGCTTTCTGGAGCAAAAACGGCCTCCTCACCCTGTCGATGCTGTCGGTCGCCACCGGCTGCCTCCTGGGCTTCCTGCTGCGGGCGCTGGAGCTGACGGAGCTGGTAAGGTGCTGGGGACGGGATGGGAGCGAGGGAGTGGGACCGGCAGTTGGGGCAGCCGCAGAGGGGCACGGCCACAAAAGCAAAGGCTTCAGCCCAAGAAAGGACCTTCTGGATGGTTTCTGTCTGTGGCTTTTTTTTTTTTTTTTTTTTTTTTTTTTTCCCAAAAGCTGCAGGACAAATCTTGTCACCCTCTGCTGGGAGTGGGGGCTCTGGGCTGGACCCTGTCAGGCTGCAGGAGCCTGCAGGAGGGATGGGGATGGGAAGGGGGGGGCTCCTGCCCCACTGCCCCCAGGGGTTGGGAACAGCCTAAAACACAAAGCAGCAGTGCTGGCATCCCAGGGCCGAGCTTCTGCTGCCTCTCCCTGCAGATGCTCAAAGCAAAGCCCAGGTCCACGCTCTGGAGAAGACCCAGCAAAAACCACTCGGGGGTTGCTGAGAGCCTGGGGGCTTCCAGCAGTTGCCATCGCCCAGCGCTTTCCAGGAGCGCTGCCCTGTTAAATGTCACCGCAGTGAAATCCCCGTGGCTTTAATGACATCGAGCATCTCAGCCGTAGCTCAGCCCGATGTGGGGCCGGGCTGGCTGAGCCACGGGAGGCGGGATGCTCAGCGGGATGCTCAGCGGGATGCTCAGCGGGATCCCAGCTTCAGTGAGCTCGGCTGATGCTGGAACATCCCCGCGTAACCTACAAGGATTTAGCAGGGGCTTGTCACTTCAATTACGGACTGCAGCATCACTGCCCCGAGCGAGGATGATCTCCTTACTTAATGGCAGTGGGGTGTAATCCCGCTGCGTCCCAGTGCACGTGGCCACAAGCACCCCACGGCCTCCCACGGGGCCTGCACCCACCCCGGGTCCTGCCCCTTGTCCTGCCCCAGCCCCGTTGCTGCTGCCCGGTTCTCCCCATTAGGGACTTTTGGCCCAGCCTCCATGCCGCAGATGAAGCAACCATTCCCTGCTTCCTTCCCCAAAAGGGGAAGTGTCACAGGGCTGGAAAACCCAGTGAAAAGGGGACGCTCTCGGTTCTGGGGCTCCTTCCTGCACCCTTCTGTCCCCACGCTACGTGGAGCTCAGCCAAGGTTGGGCCACGCAGGGCTGGCAGGACGGGGCTCCTGGGTCCATAGTTTGCCTTGGCATCCCCCAAAACCCAGTGGTGCTCGGTCCTTTGGAGCAGTGGAAGCACACATTTGGCTTCGGCCACCTCAGACCTTTCCCTGACATCTCCAGGGCAGTGCAGTGAAAAGCTGGGGGCCGGGGGGGAAGGTTGGGTGGAGGATGGACGGTGAAGGATGGGCTGATGGAGGAGGGAAGGAGGCATGGAAGGAACTTGCTGAGTGTCCAGGAGGGTGGTGGGTGGAGGGATGGTGGAGGGACAGACAGCTGGAGGGACAGACGGATGGATGGAGGGACGGCTCGCTGGCACATGGATGGAAGGAGGTAGGGAGGGTGGGCACCGGGTTGCACCTGGGGGCTTTGGGTCACTGCTGAGTCTCTGCTGCCCAACAAGGAGCAGCACCGGGCACAAGCCAGCAGCAGGGCCATGAGGGCCATTCCCCAGAGGGTGGTGGGTCCAAAGATGCTTTAGGGAAGGGAGCAGCCGCACACACCCAGCTCCAGCTCACAGCCAGGTTTCCCACTTGTAGCCCATATTTCTTGGCCCCAGCCCAGCTCTGATTAGGGTCAGCCAAGGAAACTGTGTCTCAGCAACCACAGGTTGGGAGCCAAGCTCAAAGCTGTGTCCCATTAGGAAAAAAAAAAAATTAAAAATGTCAGGTTTGAGCCCTTAACCTGAGGTCAGCATCCACTTCTCAGCTCCCAGCTGACACACCAGCTCTGCTCTCTGTGCAGGAGAAGCAGTACTTTTCCTTTCCTGGAGAGCTCCTCATGAGGATGTTGAAGATGCTGATCCTACCCTTGATCACCTCCAGGTAAGACATCACCTTCTGCTTCTGAAGTGCCATCTCTGTGTCACATTGAGGAGAACGCACCACGAGACAGGGCTCAGAACTGCCCAGGGTGAGAATAACCCCACACCAAACAGCCAGCACCCAGGCAGCATCCCTAGCTCGGTGTCCATCGAACCCCAAAATCTCCTAGTGATGGACTAGGACAGGCCCTGAGCTCAGGGGAGGAGGTTTGGATTTGGTTTGTTTGTTTTTTTGCCTTTACTTTGCTTTCTTTACAGCAATCACCCTGAGTGCAGGGGTTACTTCCCTGCCAGGGTGAGCCCCAGGTGCTCCAGCAATGACGTTGTCACCAGAAAAAAATGCTGAAAAGTTGGTCTGAATATGTTCCAGCAGAAAAACCTAAGTCCTGTAAACTTTTCTGAAGTGTAATGATCCAAATCAGAGAGGGGGGTAATGGTTTTGTCCAGCTTTGTGAGCGGCTGTGTGAAATGGAGGGGTTGTTATTTCTGCACTTGTGCCTGGGCTGCCTTTGATTAGAGATGCTCATTAGAGAGAGCTGGAAAACACTACTGGGGGGTGGGGTGGGTGGATTTCCTTTGCTTTTCATGCAGAAAAACACCAGCAAAGCACACAGCAGAATGATCAAAATGTCCAGTCGAGGCTTCAGGGTCAAAGACAGGAGGAAGTGGCTGGAGAAGGTTTTATGGAGTCCTGAGGTGCTGCTCTCATGGACTTCCCAGTGGCTAGGACTGAGAGCTCACGGGGAGGGTCTCTGTGTGTCAGGCAGGCTGAAGGCACTGAATTTGCTGGAGGAATGAGGTGCATTGGCCCTGACCTGGATTTGGTACATACTGCACCGGTCTGGGGTTTTGCTTCCTTTTTGTGCCCATTCAGCTGGCAGTGCGGGACCAGCCGCAGGCTGCTGCTGGGCAGAGGTTTAAACTGAAAGCAGAATTCCTTGTTTAGAGGGTTTTGAGACAGTTCGGTTAAGAACCATAAGCGTCACTCACTGTTGCATGTCATGTTTGCAAATCCCACTTCCATCAGCCCATCCAAATCGAGAAATAAGCAACAGAGCCACATTTAACCCTAAGCGAGCCCTTAAAAAGCTGAGGTAGAGTCACGTATTTTAAATGATCACCGGCACATGGTCGCCAGAAATACCCAATTCACTTTCATCCCCTTGCCGATGTCTCACTGCTCTGTTGTTTTTCAGTTCGCTTGCTGCCTGGTTTGCCTCTGGTTTATTTTTGGGAGCAGCGTGATCACCTTCCTTGCCAAGCTCAGTGTTTTTGCCATCAGCCCCCATAGGGCTGCTTTCTGTTTCGCCCCAGCATCCACCCCCTTCCCGACACACTGCCAGGGTCTCTTGGGGTGCTCCCAGTGCTCCCTGGAGCCGAATGTTGTTGGGGCCCAGGGCCTGTCCCAAAACCAACCGTGCTGCCCGTGGGGGTCTGGGCATCTGCAAAACACCTGCAGCACATTTCCTGCAAGCTGAACCCAACCAGGATTTTTCTTATTTAATTACTGAGGGATGATAAAGTGGCTGCACCCCTCCGTGCACCATCCCACAGGGACCAGGCTTGTGCTGGGGAGGGATTTGCCCAGCTTGGCACTCAGATTTGGAGCTCCTCACGTCAGAAAGCTTCACCCGCCTCCGCCTCACCTTTGTGGCCTCTCCTCAGCTTCCCAGAGCCTCTCTCCTCCCAGGCACGTGGCTGCAGGAGGGGATCTGGGCCCCCTCAATCACCTGTCCCTGCTGTGTCTCCAAGGGCAGCACTGACCCTGCCGCCCCCATCCCTGCCCCGCATCTCCTGGGGCTCTGCAGTGTCCCAGGAGAGATGGAGCAGGGAAAACCGGAGGTCAGGAGCTCTGCATGTCTGGGGGGGTGACACACTGCAGCCCCCACATGCTCCCGTTTGATGTCCCCACCAACAGCCTGCTGGCACAGCCCGTAATTCCCTCTCTATTTTTAGTCCAGTTTTGTTCAAAAGTAGCTTACTGGCTAGCTCTTAGGAAAGCTTACGTGGACGTGAGGTCTGAACCTGTGGCTCTTTGCCTGGGGGAGTGGGCTTCATCCCCACCAGGATGTTTTACACCTTGTTTTACACCTTTCTTCGCAGTTGACAGTGACACCCCATAACATGGTGTCAAGCAGGGGAGGTTCAGGCTGGCCATCAGGAAGAGGTTCTTCACCGAGAGGGTGGTCGCACACTGGAGCAGGCTCCCCGGGGAAGCAGTCACTGCACCAAGCCTGTGGAGTTTAAGAAGCATCTGGGCTGTGCACTTAGTCACATGGTCTAAAATTTTGGGTAGACCTGTGTGGTGCCAGGAGTTGGAATTGATGATCCTTATGGGTCCCTTCCAACTCGGGATATTCTATGCTTCTATGATTCTGGGATAGCAGCACCGTGTGCCAGAGGTTTTAGAGAACAGTATCACACCAACCAGAGCAGTGTTAGTTATTCACCGTCAGAACATAAGAACATGTACTTGCTATCCCTTGGTGAAGACAGAAGGCATGGCCAGACCTTGAGAAGGGACCTGTAGCTCTGTCCTGCCCTTCGCAGCACCCCCCAGGCTGCCACAAGCTTGCCCTTGGAGCAAGATCCCCAGGGGAGCCACCATTCAGGCACCTGAACATGCAGGAGCCCTGTGATGCCCCTGAGCATCCATTAATAAAAATAAATAAATAAGTGGAAACTTCTCACAGGTTGGAGACTTTGCCCACCGGGTGCATCTCATGCAGCTTTGGGGGCAGATGCTGACCACGATTTTTTCTGGTGCAGCCTCATGTCTGGGCTGGCCACCATGGACTCGAGGGCCTGCGGGAAGATGGGGGTGATCACCATCACCTACTACCTTTGGACGACCTTCATGGCGGTGACCACCGGGATCATCCTGGTGGTCAGCATCCACCCTGGCGCAGCTGCCCAGAAGGAGGACTATTCCGTGGGGAAAGCAGTGCTCAGCTCCGCCGACGCATTGCTGGATCTGATCAGGTACCTGGTGGGATTTCAGGGGGAGCCTGGGGCTTACGGCCTTGGATGGTGCTCCACAAACAAGATCTGCCCCCAGGGCTGCGAGTTCCTGGGGGATACTGAGATCTGAGGGGAAATGGGAGAGCCACTGCTGTGCTGACCGCACAGAGCAGGCTCCCTGCTCCCAAGGGTGCCTCCTCCCCATGGGTGCGTCCTGCACACACCCAGGGGCTTGCTTATGCCCACGGGTGCTCCAGCAGCCCCACTGCTTGCCTCGGGGCTGGCACAGCTCCTCCCAGCGCTGCTCTGGCCTCCCAGAGCTGTTGGCAAGGAGGGCTCCGAGCATCCTGCACCCGCTTGGTCTTGGTCTGAGCAGGGGGCTGGAGATGGACGGGGTCCTTCGCAGCTTCTGGCTTTTGATGAGTCCAGTTTGTGTGGCTCAGTCCCGCTCTTCACTCACCTTCCAGCCCCAATTCCCCCCCAGCTTGCAGGAGGACACCCGGAGGGTGGGGGCCATAGCAATCCTCCTGCTGGCCTCTCACCCACCAGGGGGGCTGCCTGGGCTCCCTCCAGCTCACCGCACGCTTTAACCCCTGCACAATTGCTCTCTTACAGAAACATGTTTCCTTCCAACCTGATCGAAGCTTCGTTCCAGCAGGTGAGCCCACCCGGCCCCAGCTCAAGCTCTGGAGATGTTGGGATGATGCTGGGTTTGGCAGGGCTGCTCTCCCCCATCCACAGCCTGGACACGAGCCCCTTCCCCTCCCTCCATCCCTTCCCTCCCTCCCTGCTCCCTGGCCACTTTCTGCTCACCCCAGGGTGCACATGGAGCAGAGGGGGCTGGTGGGGGACACAGGCACAGGGACACCCTGTGCTGAAGGGCTCCTCCACAAAAGCAACATGATGCTTGGACCCCAGGGACCTCAGGGACCCCAGCATTGTGCAGCAGCTCCCCAGTGCCAGCTCCAGGGTCAGGGAGCAGTGCAGAGCTGGCACACAGTGGGACAGAAATCTGGGTGGAAAGGTTGGGGTGGCCAAAGGAGAAGACAGGGGAGGGGATGGGCACAGCGCAGGGTAGGACAGCACACTTATGATGTTGGGAAAGTGTCTTTGGGGCTCCCAGAAGGGGCACAGGGCCAAAGGGACCCCTTTATGGGCATTACAGTGCTTCCTTATCCAGTCCTGCACTGGGATCCTGCAGGGACAGGACTCAAATGCCATGTGTGTGCCCAAGGAAGTGCAGTCCTGGAGGATGGCTGTGCTCAGTTTCCCTTGCCTGTTTCTTGCCTCTCTTCTTCTCATCAATTTACTGCCCAAAAACCAAACCTTGAGCCTGCAGCACCACTTGGCCCAGTGGTGGCTTTGACTTTGTGTTCAGAGCAATGTGGAGTTTGCTGCCAATGGGACATTAACCTCTCTGCTTTGCTTTTGTTGCAGTATCGAACTGTCCTTGTCCCGGTGGTGAAGTCCCCAGGATTTCCAAAGATCCCAGGGAAATCCCTCAGTTTTATTTACTTTGCACCTGATGATGAAAACCCTGAAATTCATCACCCTGTGTTTCTCGAGCTGACGCCGTCTCCTGAGATGACCTACAGGACCCTGCCCGGAACCAGCAATGAAATGAACGTCCTGGGGATCGTTATCTTCTCAGCAACCATAGGTACCTGCTAAACAGAGAACTGGGCTTTGCGCTGCTCCCTGGCCATGCTCTCCAGGCCACTCAATGGTGGCTGCAACCCAGAGCAGCAACTGCTGCAGCCCCCGTGCTGTAAATCAAGGCAGGGATGCTCAGAGGCACAGGACCAGGCGTTTTAGCTCCAGCTGCTCAGGTCCTTGGGAAACTGGGCATGGCAGGCAGTTTGTACCACCTCCCACCAGTAATGTCAGCAACAGAGCTTGCAAAAGGTGTTACAACTGCTCGTTATGCGCAGATCAGCCTGGAAGATCAGGAGGACCCCGGAATTTCCCTAGGAGCCCTCAGAGCCTGAGGTTTCCGAATCGTAACGTGAGCTGCAGGAGCCTTTTTATGAAGTCTGCTAAAGTGAGCGGTAACTTCTGCAGACCCTACGTGGGAAACAGCGTAGTAGTGAAGGTCCAAACCCCCTGTGCTGGCGGCGCTCAAATTCCCTGAGCAGGGAGGAGTCAAACCTGGTGCCTGTCACAGACGTGTGGAAATTTCTATGAGCACTTTGTGAAGGGGGTGAGAAAGCTCCCTGCGCTGAGCAGCTTGCAATCCAGCATGGACAAGGCGTTTGGTAACAAATTAAGGAAAGAAGAAGAGGTTGGATGGGGGGGGACATGTGAAAAGGATGGGGAAGAAGGCTTAAAGGGGAGAAAGTCACAGGGGGAGGAACCTGGAGCTGACTCAGAGCATGAGGTGGGTGCAAAGCTGAGTGAGAAAGGGAGGAAAGGAGGAACCAGAAGGGAAAGGAGTAGGAGGCAAGGAGATCAGCGTGGGGGCAGGATTACACCTAGATTAAGAGGTGAGGGCGAGGAGCCTGAACTTAGTGTGTAAGTATCCAAAAAGCCACTTAAAGGATTTGGGGTGTGGAGGCAGCGCAGGAGAGCGGTGCTGGAGCCCCCCGAACTGCCTCAGGGCAGAGGCCGGGCAGTTTGCGAGGCTGTGACGTGCTGGGTGCCTGCAGGAGGTGGCCAAAGGGGGGCTGGGCAGAGACAGGCCCACCAGGAGCGCCTCCATCCCAGAGACCAGCGCCATCGGCAGAGCTCTGCCTTCACGCCGGTGCTTGGGGAACGTGTCTGGGGACACACGTCCTCCTCAGGCCCAGCACAGCGGGTGACCAGAAGCTGCTTTTTCTGCCTCCGGGATTACCGCCCGCCGCCCTGCCGGTGTGGGTAAGGATCAGCACCGCGTTAGGGCTCGGAAATCACCTGGGCTGGCCCCGGCCACCCTGCTGCACCCATCCGGATCTGGCCTGGGAGGGATTAGAGCTCCGCAGAGCCCAGCACCTGCAGCGGGGCCTGGTGGGAAGCGCCCATGAGGGGCCCAACGAGTCGTGTTTGCCCAGCAGAAAGCAGAGCAGGCAGGGAGGGCCCGGCCATGGCCCTGTGATGTTGGGGCCCTTTTGGAAGGAAACAAAGCTCTGCTCCTCCTCACAACAGCGCAGAAAAGGCCAGGTGAGATCTCAGCAAAGTCCGTTTGTGTCCATCTCCAAAATCAGGCATTTCATGAGACTGTAACCTGCTGTCCGTGCGGTGCCTGCTGGCCATCAGGAGCAGCCATGAGCACAAACTGCAGCACACAGGGAAAGCACAGCACGCCAGGGGCACCAGAGCAAGGTGCGGGACCCTAAGATGTGCTCTCATCACTTCTTCTGGTGCCCTTGAGGCCTGCTCCTTTGGCCCACCGCCCCGTGCTGCCACGAGGAACCCCACGCAGCCACCGCAGCTCCAGCGGCTTCCTCAGAAGCATCCTCAGAGTCCACTCTGGTGCCTCTGAAATCAAGGAAAGGGCAGAGGTTTAAAATTACTTGAAATAAATTGGTTATGTGCTGGGGTGATCTTCTTCATGGCAGCCCTCTGCAGGACACAGAGAAACTGACTTCTTTTAAGGCAGCTGCTATGACCACCAAACACTGGGCGAGTAGCCAAGGAGCCAGGAATGACACGTCCAGCCTCGTCTCATTTCTCAAGGCTGGGCAAAGACGACCCTTTCTCATTTGTTTTTTTGAGCAAGACGTTAGCTGGCCAGAGTTCCAACTAAATGCACCAGGGCTCTGGGAGTCCTCAGCCCTGAAGACTGGAGAAGGATGAGAGGGACAGGACAAGGTGCTGACTATACTCTTCTTTTCCAAGTTGAAGCAGGCACTTCTACAGTGCTGCGGAAGAAATTTCAGCTCATACACCGAGTGTATGCACCAGGCTGGAACCCAGATGGGCAAATACTCAGACTCGGTTTTGTTTTGCTGGAACCTCCTCAGCAGTGAAAACAATGGGATTTAGCACAGGCTAATTTGGTGCTGGCAGACCAGAAAGCCATGCCAGAACCCATCTAACCATTAAGTATTTATGCTCCAGTATTCCTACAACTGCAAATTAGACTGGGAATTGCGTTAAGGCAACATCAAAAGAAGCAGCAGAATTAAGGCAGGTGGCTTAATGCCCGTATCCAAGCATGGCTGGATCCTTCCTTACCTAACACTAATGCAGGCACTGTCACCATTGCAGTACAACCTGTGGGCAGGTGGCAAAGCCGTCTGTGGGCATTGGGCAAATCCAAGCACTTCTGTTTGTTTCAGGAACTAGATTGTCCTGGTATTACCAAAGAGCAGCCAAAAGGCAGCTCGTCCCCCTCTAGAAGTGACTCCTCCAGTGACTACCCTCAAGAAACTCGGTGCATTGCACGCTGCTCCTTTGGTACTGCTCAGTAATACAAATCACTGTGTTTGGTTGCAGGACTCCTCTTGGGGAAAATGGGCGAGCGAGGAGCCCCGCTAGTTAACGTGTGCCAGTGTCTGAATGAAGCAGTTATGAAAATTGTCTCAATGGCAGTCTGGTAAATCTGTTTTTAATCAATTCAGTTCTTACCTGCTAGTTAATGATGGTGCCAGCCATACATATGTCTACAAATGTCTACTGCAAGCACTGTACTTATTTTTAGTGTGACTGCATCATAGAGTACCAAATACTGTAATGACCGTGGTGTAGTGCTTCAATAATTGCTTGATCCCCATAAATAAGTACTCATGCTTATTCTTTGCAGGTACTTCCCCTTTGGCATTGTATTTCTCATTGCTGGGAAGATCCTGGAGATGGAAGATCCCTCGGTTATAGGACAGAAGCTGGGACTATATGCCATTACAGTAGTGTCAGGGCTGGTCATCCATGGACTTTTTCTCTTACCTCTGCTTTTTATGCTCATCACCAAGAAAAACCCCTTTGCTTTCATCAAGGGAATACTGCAAGCCTTGCTGATTGCCTTAGCTACATCCTCCAGGTAAGAAAGCATGGCCAAAATTTGCTGGTACAGCTGGAAGGGCTCTGGCTTAGCTGTGGGAGACGTGGCTGCGCGTACGGCTGGCCACACTGCAGAATAGATGCAATTAACACATAAAAGAGAAATCATGCTCCAGCACTATTTGAAAACCCAGAACAGGGCTTCTGTAGGTGCTTTATAAAGCAGTGCATGATTATGCGTTTGGATTTTAATTGAAAACATCAAAAATACTTCTGGATACGTTACTGAAAACCTCAGTCAACTCCTGTGTATACCACGCTCCTCCAAATGAAAGTTTTGTCTATTTTGATAACGTTTTATAATTGTAAATAATTTTTCTATCTTTAATTTTTATTGCAAAACATTCTTTGAAACAATGAAGAAACTGTACATCAGAAACTACCATCCCTTCTGAAAGACGCACAAACCAGAACATTTTCTCAGAAAGCATTAGGCCAAGTGAAGTTTTCCTGCCCTCCCTGACATCAGTGCTGTACACAAGCTCAGTAAAACCATAGAGGACCGTCCCTCCCTGCCCTGACCCCTGTCTCTGCAGGCTGGTGTAGACAACCCAGTCTCATCCAGCATGGGGACCCCCATCCCTGTTTCCCTCAGAAGCATCTCCTGTAGCCACCACCGTCCCGCCGGGCACAGGGTCCTGGCAAAACCCCGAGGTTGACACGGGATTCCTGCAGCACCAGCACCATGCTGGGACCTTTCCCTGCAGAGATGGGCTGCCACGAGCAGCTGCTGCTCTCCAGCCAGCGTGCAAGCTGAGGGGCTGTTGTGTAGGGGCTGGTGGGAGAGCTTTGTCCTCGTCCTGCCATCCGCTCTAGGGATCGTGGGCATCTGTGATACACCCTGCACACATTGGAAAAGCAGCGCCTGCCTTGAAGAGTTGATCGCAGTCCCATCGGCTTCTTTTCCACGTTCATTTTCCATCTTTCATTCTGTCCTCTTCCTCCCCATCCTTATCCTGATTCCCACCATACAGCTCACGTCTGTGTGCTCAACAGAAACGAGCACGAGTTCAGTGGGGTGGTACTGGGCAGCACTGGGCAGCACTGGGTGACACTGGTACAGATGCTCCCCGCTGCACACTGGGGCTGAACCAGGGCTGAAGGAGCCCCGTGGGGGCTGGGGTGGGCACTTCTGCTTCGTACAAATGTCCAGGTGTTGTGGGATAAATGTGGGGAGCGGGGATTACGACAAACAGCCGGAATCCATGCACAAAGCTCTCCGTAGTGTGATGCCTTCAGACACCAAAATGATTTTTTGAGTTTATTCCGTTGGTACTGCAGGCTGATGACAGACAGTGTCTAACTCCTTGGCTAATTGTGTATTCCCCAGGCAGATGAAGAAATGCATCTTTCCTCTCATTGCCAAAGCAATTCGTGTAACAGTGCTGCTGCACTACCCCAGGAGGACTTCTGTTTGTATACCGTTAGGCTGCAGACAGCAGCGTGCTCAACATGGAAAACAATTACTTATCGATTCTTCTCCTGCAGCTCAGCAACCTTGCCCATCACCCTCAAGTGTCTTCTGGAAAACAACGGGATAGACAGGCGCGTGGCACGCTTCGTCCTGCCGGTCGGGGCCACCATCAACATGGACGGCACGGCGCTGTACGAAGCAGTCGCTGCTATCTTTATCGCTCAGGTCAACGAGTACGACTTGGACTTGGGACAAATCATAACAATAAGGTAAATGTTTATTTGCAGCAGTCAAATTAGTTCTCCGTTCTTATAGACATGAGACCAGTATCTCACCCCTTATCCAGTGATTTGGCTGAGACCACCCCAGCTGCTGCAGCCGGTGGGTGACAGCGGGGCTGCCAGCTGGGTAGCATGCCTGGGCAGTGTGATGCCATCGAGCTGTACCAGCACAGGGGTGCACTGCTGTAATATATTCTCCTTCAGGAATACCCTCATTTAACAAGCAAGGGAAAAAAAAAATCTAGCTAAAAATAAGTACAATTTCAAATATGAAGCCATTCCAGGGATGGGCTGCCTACGCTGGAAGGCAGAGGGCTGCTTTCAGCACAAGGTGCATGCCCTCAGCCAGGGCCCTGGACAGTAGCAGGGCAGGAGGCGAAGCATTGCAGCTGCAACCCCCCAAGGACGGGGCTGCCCCCAGGAACCAAGTGGCTCCCGTGCTGGAGCCTGTCCTCACCTTTCGGAGCTCGCCCTGGTCCATTCCAGCAGAGCTAGAAGGAAACACTGGCACAGGGGGTCAGGACGGGCAAGCAAATTGTACAAGTGTGCAGGTGACTGCAACGGGAGCCTGAGAAGCAGAATTCCTTACAGTGAGATCTCAGAATAACTGGAAGTGATCTTTCTTGGCCAACAAAGTGTTTCAGGTCCTGTCACTATATCATACAGAATGATATAATGAGGACGTGATTGTTTTTATTATTAACATATATAACTTATGCAACACCTCATTTCTTCAAAGAAAAAAAAAAAAAAGCAGCTTTTTTGGTGGCACTAATTCTGCAGCCTTCCTCTCTCTGCAGCATAACAGCGACAGCAGCGAGCATAGGGGCGGCTGGGATCCCCCAGTCGGGGCTCGTCACGATGGTCATCGTGCTGACGTCCGTGGGGCTGCCGACCGCCGACATCACGCTCATCGTGGCCGTGGACTGGGCGCTGTAAGTCTCCCAGAGGTGATGCTGGGGGCTGGGGCTAGCGGCAGCTGATAGTGGGGACGTGTTTGGGTTTCCTGGAGCAGCTCTAGCAGAGGTAACAGAGGTTATGGGATCACACACAAGGTCAGGAGCCAAGTGTAAGATTCCTCGTTTTCCCATTATTTTCCTGAAACAGCCTAAGATAATGACAGGTAAAAGCCTCTTAAATGATTGTTTGAGTTAAGGTGTTTCTGTTCTGAGGTGCCCGCTGCAGTCTGTTGCCTCCTTAGGGACTGTACTCAGAAGCAGTGATGAAATTACCCCATGCAAGATACAAACTTGCGCTTTTTTTTAAATCTAAATCCTTATCAGATTGTACCCCAAATTTTTGCTAGGTCTCAAGTGAAAAACAAACAAAACCCCCCTCTGAAATATTGAAATATCTAGGTATGCATGTATACTTTCACGAGATGGAAAGGATTCCACTTTCCTCCGTAACAAGAGGTAGAAAAGGAGGGAAGCAGACACATGTTGTTGTCTTCATAAACGTTACCGTGTAAGGCTGCCAGTTGATGTATTCCCTAGAAATACCTCAAGTCCCAGTCTCCTCCAAGCTGTCCATTCTGTGAGCAAAGGAGGATGGACAGCACGAGACTGAAAGCGGTTTGTCGGACAGGTAAGTGTGGGAAGGTACAGTGGTCACTGCTTTGGTGGAACATCTCCCTGCGAGATGAACGAGGCTGCAGAAAGGTCTCTGGCTTCATACGAGGAGAAATGAAAACCAGCCAGAAGGGTGCTGACAACAATAGAGACAGAAGGGGTGGAAGCATAAAATTGTTTAGGACAAAAGCATGATCTTTAGGATAAAATTAACTGATACAAACCATAAACCACTTGGAAATATTTGCAGAGTATGTGCTCATCCAGGTTTCCATTTTTATTCCTAAAACATGGGATTTTTCATAATTAGGAAATAGAGGACAGAGAGATAGACTAGGGATAGATAAGAGGGATGGGATAGATGTTTAAAAGGTAAAAAGGAAAAAAAAAAAGTGATCTGAGATGCTTACTGATTGTCAGAACAGAACAGTAAAAAGGTAAAGTATGAGCTGGTTGAGACACTAAATCACAGAAGAAAATCAGGGGCCCCTTCATGAATAGATATAATAGTGGGGGAAAAAAAAAAAAAAAAAGTTGCATTCAATAGGCAACTTACATCTTACAAGCCATCTGTCACCAGAACTAAAACATCACTGGAGTTTCTAAAAGTGAGGATGACATTTTCAAAGGACTGCATCCAACGCCAAGGTCTGTCTTCCAGGGAGGTAGTCCTCGCCTTGGTGGATGAAGACCAGATTGATGTTGAGACAAAATACGATGCCTGATAACACTTAGCATAACATATGCATTCATGAAATGTAGCATTTAAAAGTAGTACGGAAAAAATGAAGCAAGTTAGGTAGGTGACAAAAACATACAGCGTAGTTACTGACTTTTAAGGAACTGATGCATGGGCTGCTGGTTTGGTCTTCACAGCCATCCTGTAGAGAGGGAACAGCACAAGTATCACGGCTGCTTTTCTCATTCTTACACTCACAGGAAGTTTAACTTTTCAGGTGGAAGTTGTTACATCAGAACAAAATGTCAGCTACATCTTTGAGCATCGCAGGGCACCAGTAGTATCACCTACAGTAACACTGCCGGCACTTCCTACTGACATGACAAGAACTTGCCTTAGGGCTGGACAAACACAATTTCATCCCCAAGTGTCACCTTAAATAGTTTTGTGGCTCAGGGGGCTCATGCAGATTTTGAAGGAAAATGCACGATGCACCAGTTCTGGTAGCAGCGCAGCCACCCCTACATGCTAGAGATGAGTGTGATGAGATGCTAGTACCAATTTCTTGCTGTATTTGCACAGGGCCAAGGGCAATACCCCATTTGTCTTAGCTAGTTCTTATCAAGAATAATGGTAGAGGTGTCAGGGATGGGGGTTCACCTTCCAAAGCCATAAAAGACCACAGCCACTCTGGCCGTGGCCACCAACTGCAGCCTCACAGCTTTCTGTCTTCTAGGGACCGATTCCGAACTATGACCAACGTCCTCGGAGATGCTCTGGCTGCTGGCATCATACAACACATCTGCGAGAAAGACTTTGCCCCAAAGCCCCCTAAGGTAGGTACAGCTTGTCTGGGAGAGCAGGCGAACACAGGACACATCAGGGCTAGAGACAGACACAAGGGAAGTACTCGATTAGGAAAATAAAATGGCATTTTGTTCCTTTTGCAGCAAGATCCAGTGAGCAACACAGAGAAGTTTCCTTCTGCAGAGACCTCACTTCTGCATCCCAAAGACAACGTGATTGAGCTGATTGAAGAAAGTTTGTTTGATCAGACAGGAGTTCACTACAACATCTGTCAAGTGTAGATCACAGCATTCCCATGCCCAGGATGGGATCTCGGTGCTAAACTGATGCATATCGATGTTCTGCAAGACGAAGGCCTTACTTGGCACAAAAAGTAGAAACATCCTCTACCCTTTGAAGACTTTGGGACTCTCCAATGAGCAGAGCCCGCTGCTTGTACGGGAGGATATGTCTAGACTGGCTGTTCTGTCTAAAGCAGCTGGGATTTGAAGGTTTTATTCCACACATTTTCTCAAGCCCAGTTCTCTTCCAGAGTTAGGGAGGAGAGCAGGTACTGGGAAGTGGGAACTAGACTGGATTAGAAAGTAACAGAGATGGGAAAACAATCGGACACCTTACATCGGCAGCCTTTGTCTGCTGTCCAGGCTGCGTGCTGTAAGGCTTTATTTTCTTTAATATATTTTTTAAAATCTTTTTTATTAATATATATACACTAAACATATTACATACTACTATACTATATAAAGTTCTCATCTAAAAACCTATGTGTATTTTTTGTCCAGATCTCAAAATTAAAGCTGAACATAACGGGATTTTCCAGCCATTACACAAACAGAGAAGAGCTGGTTGGAGCATTTCACTTCCAGTGCCAGAGACATTCATTTCAGCTGCCAGGACGGAAGGGCCAGCTGTACGTGTATTTTTACCGGCTGTCTTATTATAGTGAAACTAATTGACCAACCCAGTTGCAACCGTGTTGGTTTTCCAGCTAAGGATCTGTTCCCAAGTTCAAATTTCCATTCCAATTACAGCCTTAAAGCACAGGCCTCCAAGGGCAGCCTTCTCCACAAAAGCCTTTTCCACAACTGATTTATGTTGCTGAATTCATTCGCTTCTTGCGATGTCCCCTCATGCCTTTTCCCCCTGGGTTTGTCATTATTGTCACAGCACGAGGCTCATGGAAGCAGCCTAAATGCAGACCAACATCACTTACTTTCTCCAGAAGGCAACACTCTGGGAAAAAAAAAAAAGGCAACTCACAGAGAAATTGATGAGAATGCTCCTAAGGCTCAGATAAAGCCAGAGGAGACCCAGAGAGCAGCTAACAGGGCCCTGGGGCATGCCCAGCACAGCCCCTTGCAGCACCTGCGAGCAACTTTGTGCAGTCTCCAGGCAGAATCACTGACAATGAAGCTGGAGGTACTGCTGTCCACTTTGGCATTTCTTACCCTTCACTCCTAGGTTAGTTTTGTACCTCCTATACATTTAATGTCCAACTCCTCTTCAGTAGGGGCAGTTGTGGGGTCAGAAACCCACACCCCAAACCAAGGGAACCCTGCAGCTTCCCAGGTCACCCCTCCACGATCAGACGGTCGCATCGTGCCCACCAACACTCAGCACTGCCGTCTATTAGGGGCGCTCTGCAAACTGTTCATCTGTCCCTGGAGCAGGTTTGGGCACACAAAAATCCAGGGTCGGAGGCACTGCAACACAAGGGAGGCTGCGGGCTGCAGGTGCCCGTGCCCTGATCAGTCCCACGCAGAGAGCTGGGTGCCCCAAGCCACACACAGAGGAGTGGGTGCTTTGGAAGCACCCTGCCTCCATGCACTGCAGTCCTACCCCAAATGACATAAAGCAGGGCATCCTCACGCTCACCGCAGCTGAAAGAACACATCATTACTGACAAAACTGAATATTACACCTTAGAACTACATCCAGAACTGGCAGGGTAAGCAGAAACCTGCATGGTTTGCCTCTGAAGCTGCAAGTATTGGGATTTGTTTCCATGCTCACTACTGGGGTCCCTCAAGGCTCCATTTTAGGGCCAGTCCTCTTCAATGTTTTTATAAATGATTTGGATGTAGGACTCAAAGGTGTTTTGAGCAAACTTGCCGATGACACCAAACTTGGAGGAGTTGTGGACTTGGCTGAGGGTGGAAAGGCCTTGCAGAGAGATCTGGACAGATCGGAGCTGGGCGATCACCAAGCACATGAAGTTTACCAAAAGCAAGTGCCGGGTCCTGCACCTGGGATGGAGCAACCCTGGTTATACAGAGAGACTGGGCGATGAAACACTGGAGAGCAGCCCCACAGAGAGGGATCTGGGGGTTATGGTTGACAGCAGGTTGAATATGAGCCAGCAGTGTGCCCTGGCAGCCAGGAGGGACAACCGTGTCCTGGGGTGCATCAAGCACGGCATCGCTAGTAGGTCAAGGGAGGTGATTGTCCCGCTCTACTCTGTGCTGGTGCGGCCTCACCTCGAGTACTGTGTGCAGCTCTGGGCACCACAGTACAAGAAGGACATGAAACTGTTGGAGAGTGTCCAGAGAAGGGCGATGAAGATGGTGAAGGGCCTAGAGGGGAAGACGTATGAGGAGCAGCTGAGGGCACTGGGCCTGTTCAGCCTGGAATCACCAGTGACAGGACTGGTGGGAATGGTGTTAAGCTGAGGCAGGGCAGGGTTAGGCTGGACAGCAGGAAGAGGTTCTTCGCTGAGAGGGTGGTTGCACACTGGAACAGGCTCCCCAGGGAAGTGGTCACTGCACCGAGCCTGTCTGAATTTAAAAAGCAACTGGGCTGTGCACTTAGTCACATGGTCTAAAATTTTGGGTAGACCTGTGTGGTGCCAGGAGTTGGAGTCGATGGTCCTGATGGGTCCCTTCCAGCTCGGGAAATTCTATGACTATGATTTGTCAAACATCAGTAACATCTCCCGCTATCTGGTGATAGCTGTTTTATTAGATAAGCTCCAGTTCTGAAATCAGCAGCAAGGACATTGTTCTACCAGTGTTAAAAAAAAAAAAAAAAAAAAAAAAAACAGTATAGGAGAGCATTAACAGTCCAGCAGTCTTAAAAAGAAAACTGGGAGCCAATGGCCAAGGACAGTGGATGTAGTCAGTGCCCCTCTAACAGGACGAAACAGGGAAAATAATTCAAATGTTTCTGGCAGTCTGATGGCCACCTGAAGCCATCAATACTGGTGTGGAAAAGCCACAGGCAGCAAAGGACAATGCAAACTCTTCAGCGCTGCAAAGAGGCACAACCAACTTAATACATTCCAACAGGAATAAACAGTGGATAAATTTAGGGAACAGTTACTAACTGCCTGAGTTGAGCTGCTAGCAAGGCACCCACTGCCTCTGGCATCCTTGGGACGGTACCATCCCAATTCCACTTGTACTTTCAATAAACTGCTGCTGGGGGAACATTTATTCATTTCTAGCTGTTCAGCAGGGAACGACAGCCTTCATTTGCCAAAGCTGAATGCAGGCAGGCATCCATCGAACCCCAAAATGTCAGCAAGACTTTAGGCATACAGAGCAATGCCAGTACCTCCCAAAAATCCTGGCATAAAAGCCATCTATTTGGCTACACGAGCTTTGATGAGGGAATAAATTCCACCAGTGGGTTTGGGGAATTTGAGGATGTGACTCACAATAAACACTGAGCTTAGTCAAATGTTTCATCAGTCTGACCCTTCAGCTTGAGTGAAATCCTTACCCAAGAAAATTTCTTCCTACAGTCCATGATGGGGCTGCCTCGATCCTAACAACGGGCTGCCCTCCTGTTCTCACTATTAGCTGTTTTCTAGAGCAGGAATTATTTTTACATTTAAAAATTTATAAAATAGTCCTGAGTTTTGATCACGGAGCTTCATTTTATATCATTTTTACATTTTTTTTTTAGGATTTAAGAGAAGTGACATAATAGTGGCATAGCAAATAACAATCGGGACAGTACAGAGTCAGTAGAGAGCGCTGCCACCTGTTTTTTCCTTCTTCCAGATCAGAATGTACTTTGGTTTGCCTTTTACTGAAACTAAAAAACAAAATAACTCAACATTGTAGCACATGGCAAAATAAAGTTAAAATAAAAGATGTGAAAAGCAGACAAAAAAAATAAAATTAAATAGTATCAGTTTCAAAATTACCCCATGGAAGTTTTCTAGGATAACTTTTTGAAAATTCCATTCCACCAGAAGTTTCAAAAGTCTTTATTTAAGCCTATTAAAACAACAGCTCTCTCTCTAAAAAATTTCCAAGCAGTTCTAAGTGACATGTGGGTTAATTTAAACTATAAATTAGCAGCATGTAGCCTACCCAAACAACTCCTTTTAGGAGTAAATGTCTCCCTCATGAACGTGTGGTCAGGCTTGTCTGTCTTTGCCCCTTGCTATGTCCTAAGAGACTTTTACCTGTTGTCTGCCTCACACCTGTCACTGTAGGTACTTATTTCCTCGTGGAATTTTTCATTTTGTCTCACGTGCTGACAGACTTTCTAGAAACTATGAATATGTCATTTTAGTCCCTACTGCCTATGGCAGAACATGGCCGTACTCGATCATCTGCTCCTGAGCTGATGGAGCTCTGAAGTGGTGTCCCTTCTGTCCTTTTCTGCATACAAGATATTTAAGGAATTAACTAAGAAAATCTTGTGATGGAAGTTTGTACAAACACGAACTTAGATGACTTTTTTTCCCTTTGTTCTTCCTTTTCCTCACCCTGATGCAATACACATTAAATACCTGTATAAGCCATGCATCCTGCAGCTCCCCCTGAACCATACAAGTATTCAAACTCCTCCCAGCAAGTGCCCAGGACCTTGGCCACAGCATGGGAAATTAATGAAGTGCCCCTGTCCTCAAAACCTCGTGCCCATGCAGCATGCAAGCAGTGGGAGCTGTGCAAAGCACCATTCCCCAGCAGCAGCCCGTGAATGGCTTCTGCTCCTCGGGAAGGTCAGGGTGCACCTCCTGTGTCCTCACACTCCAGCAACCTCCACCAGGGCGCTTGAGCAGCTACACCCCACCTCATTCAGCAGATCCTCCTGATGATGGAGTGGTATGAGAGAAAAAAAAAAGACGTGGCATGGAGGTGTCTGCGTTAACAATGACATCTGCAAATGGCTGGGGTTGCACAACAGAAGTTCAGGTACACTTTGCATTTGAACCCTTCATAAGGGATATCAATCTGCTAATTACTTATGCTAAATCTGCTAATAAATTATGTTCAGACACATCACCAAAGAGCAAAGCAGCCACCCAGCAGAGTGCATCAGCCCCCAGCTAAGCACAGGCTTTGTGGCTGCTCACGTAGGCACAAGCCCCACATTTGGTGCAGAGATGCTTTATGGACTCAGCAGTCTGGGTCTCGATAACTTTGGGCAATTCTGCATCTCACTGTGTTTGACATCCCCTGCTTCCCAACTCACCAGTCTTCAAAGTGGAGAGAAAGCAGCAACATCCCTGGGCAAGAGGCTCCAAAATCCCCGTCGGGGAGGCAGCTCGTCTCGTCCCTGCACAAGCATCCTGGCACCCAGGCATGCAACCAACACTTACCTTCGGTCTCTAGTTACATGTGTCATTTAAACACACAAATGAAGTCCCCTGTAGCCAGCAGTGGGAGACTGGCACTTTTATAAGCTGTTACTCTCATTTTATGATCAGATTAATTGTCTTCTGATAGCCTTGGACCGGGTGCTGATTATTTTTAATTATTTGAATCAGTGGAATGAATCCCATTCTGCAGTACACATCTGAGCGGTGAGATTTATTTTTAGAATGCTGAGCCTTCAGACTCTCATTTCCAAGAACCGATTTTGGTTTGGATTTTAAGAGACAGACTTCCCAAACCGCATATCGGTGCAGACAGGAAAGAACAATAGGGTTGAGCAGTACACCCAGCCCAAATTGCTGCCTTACTTACCTGGCCATCTCACCTCAAAAATCTTCTACCCACTGTCCTTCCTTGTGCAGAACCACAACAAAGTGGGTATTTGGCCATTCTCCTCCTTGACTCCCTTTTAATATTCCTGAAATCTTCAATCACCTGCAGAGCATTACCTCAAACTGCATTCTGGGGCTAAAATATGAAGAGCAACATCACGCTCCCCCATCCTCAGGAGGCTGTCCTGTCTTTAGATATCTTAACTCTGTTTTGCTGCCTTTACGTCTGTCTCCCTAACGCCATGTCCTAATTACAGTTATTTGCTTTGACAGCCTGCAATCACTGGATACAGACAGAACAAATGCTTCTTGTGCTTGCATCCTGTTAAGACATCTGGTGCTGATTTCTCTGTTCTAGCCAGGCAAAATTCCTCTCGATTCTGCTCCCAAACAAAATGCCAATCCCGACCTTCAATTGTTAGTTTCTCCTGCCCGTATGTTGGTGATTCCTCCTCTTCTGAGATGATACGTGCATGCAGTCATCTATTATTCAGAGCTAAGAGTTGTTCTTCAAGAACACAGGCACCAATTTGCATTTCCTATACAAGGAGTATTAAGTAGGAAATAAAACATTCATACGTATGCTTTACGAGTAGCAATTACTCACTTCCCCGTAACTAGTTACAAAAGCAGGACTCTGTGCATTCACCCACACCTTTCCTTCCCAGCCAGATACAAAAAATACATACAGGGAACTGGTTAAGATTGTTTGTCCACCTACAGATCTGAGCCATCTCCCCTTTTCTGCAACCACATCTGCAGTATCTGCGATCAGAAAACCTTCCTCTTCCCTTTCACCTCATGATCTAGCAAAAGCAGCAGCTCGGTGAGCCACGCCGAGTTAATTCTCACAGCACTGACACGGCCAGGCACCAGCCGATAGCAGTAAGTGGCTGAGTCACGCTGCTCGGGGTTGAGCAGCTCCTCGAGTAGCTGCACTCGGGCACTGCCAGCCTGCCACATCGTGCCCGGACAGGATGCTATGGATAAAGGTCCAAGAAGCTCACAAACAGAAGATGCAAAGCAGCAAGGCCCCCTCCTCCTTTCCCCATCCCTTCCTCAAAGCAGCTTGCATCCAAACGCAGCTCCAGAGGTCCCACTGGAAGAGGCGCTCTCCAAGGACCTTCTCTTTGGTCTCTCCCAGCAGAAGCTCTGCACTGCTGCCTCTCAGCAGATCCCCACCTGGAATACCAAGTGAGAACAGAGCTGAGCTCTGTGCTGCTCTCCATCTCAAGAGACGGATGGTGAAAATAATGAGCTGTTGCAGACACTGAAGATACATTTGCTTAAGGCACACCTAGGCTAAGGTAGAGTGCAGTATGTGCTAGCTTAGCAGACTGGTGATAACTCGGAACTCAAGTAAGAAGCTCAAAAAAGAGACTATATTAAGCTGCACATCAACTCTAGAAGAAAGGAAAAATTAGACAACAGTAACTCATGGGCAAGAAGCGAAAAATCGGAAGAGTCAAGTAACTTCTATACTGCATAAGGAGACCATGTTTGAAAGACTAAGGTGATGCAAGCCTAGGATCATTACTTCACTACTCAAACTCATCAGTGTAAAAAGAGCACTACTTTTCTGCACTCTAAAGGCCCTGAGTAAAAAAAAAAAAAAAAAAAAAAAAAAAAAGTACATGCTTTCAGCAACACCTGGCATACAGCCCTTAGATGTCACTGAGACCTAAGCATATAACCTCACTAATGTTCCTGGAGAATGGAATTAAAGCAATGCAGTCGTTACAGAACAGCCTATGAATGCATCTGTGAACACATCTAAGAAAGCCAACTGCATCTTGGGCTGCATCAGAAGCGTGGCCAGCAGGGTGAGGGAGGGGATTGTCCCCTTCTGCTCTGTCCTTGTGGGACCCCACCTGGAGCCCTGTGTGCAGCTCTGGAGCCCCAGCACAAGGTCAGGGGCCTAATAGGGTGAGTCCAGAGGAGGCCACGGGGATGCTCAGGAGCTGGAGCAGCTCTGCTATGAGGACAGGCTGAGGGAGTTGGAGGTGTTCAGCCTGGAGAAGAGAAAGTTTTGGGAAGACCTCACAGCAGCCTGCCAGTACCTAAGGGGGCTGCAGGAAAGCTGGGGAGGGACTCTTGGCAGGTGTAGTAACAGGACAAGGGGTAATGGACTTAAATTAAACAGGGTAGGTTTAGATGAGCTGTTAGGAAGAAATTCTTCCCCCTGAGGGCGGTGAGGCCCTGGCTGAGGCTGCCCCGAGGAGCTGTGGGTGCCCCATCCCTGGCAGTGCCCAAGGCCAGGCTGGATGGGGCTGGGGGCAGCCTGGGCTGCTGGGGGGGCTGTGCCCACGGCAGGGGTGGGACAGGGTGGGCTTCGAGGTCCCTTCCAACCCAAACCACTCCATGGTTCTGTGGTTCTATACAATGTGGAATTATTCGAAGTGCTTGGCTGTTGAGTTTTACAACTAGCGAATTCTACCATTTCTTAAAATATGTGCAGTAGCTTCATAACTTTTGTATTTCTTAATTTGTGTGTATTCTTGTTTTAATAAAATAGCTGAAAATCCCAAAATCTTGTACTCAACAATTCTGGCTTTCAAAACTACAGCATCAGCTTCTGGAAGCTGACCAAGGACCTAATGAAAATGGAAGCAAAATACACGGAGGCAGTCTTACTTCACAAATACAGATGTATGTGTGGCAAAGTCTTTAATCAACGCTGCAATCCAAAAAACAAGCCTTGGCTCTGTTTGAAGTTCTAGTTTTTCTGGAAGGTTCTATGCTCCCTTTCTAGTGCAACGAGCAGCTCAATGCAGAATTTCAATGGCAGAGCATTTACACTTCTGTAGAAAACATTTTTATTTAATGCGGAGCACACATACTGGACCTGGCAGCTGCATTTACAACTACACTCACCATCATTCTACAAAGAGATAAGTGATAACCACCAGCAGCAAGTCTGCAAGAGGAGCAGCCTCCTGCAAACACATCAGGTGTGCAATGGCCACGCAATTCCAGCTGCTCCGCACTGGGTTGGAGCAGGGATAAGAGATGCCAGCACTCATCTGCCCAAAGAAAATGGTCTCACAGGAAGAGCTGCTTGAACCCAATATTACCAAGATTCCAAAAAGCTAAATTCAGTGATGGGCATCACAGCTCCTAGCTGTGGACAGGAGGCAACCATGCCTGTTATCACTGCAATGGGATCACCTAACTTCACCTGGCAGATGTCTGAGCCTGGACCTTTGTGTAAAACATCTGTGTGTGTGCATGACTCATTCACGTCACTGCATCCTCAGCCTCACCATGCCCTCACTTCCACTTCTGTTCACTCTCCAGCTACAAAAGGAACCGAATTACACAACTGGTTCACTGTCAGAATGACACTGACAGTCGAAATCAAGAGCACGGTGCTTTCCATACAGTCCCTCTTGAGGGAGAAGAAGAAGAGCTCCATGGCACCGTCACAGACTTCACTTGGGAACAGGACATCCAAAATGCTTCTCTGCAAGTGCTCACTCCAGCCTGTTAGGAAGACAGAAATCACTGAGCGACCCTTCTTGCTGCCTGTGCAACAAAGCCCTGAGGATGAAATCACTCGGATCCATCTAGATTTCCAAGTTCCTATCAACAGCCTTCCCCTACAATCCCATAAAAGGACACAAGACAAGGCAGGATGCAGATTGCTAGATCACATCCTTCACATAAATAAGTTCCTAGTTCCCAGCCTTATACATCTCCTGGCCAAGGGATACAGACTGACAGCAGCTGTAGTTAAGTGTGAATGGACCCCCTCCTATTATCTTCTCGAAAGCTTCTGCCCACAAAGCTAAGAAAACTGTAACTGTAGTGTCCTCACAGTTGAGAATCTCCTGCTCAGCTTTCCCTGTGGCTCTTCTTCTTTAAAGTACATTGTACCTTCAATTTCTTGTATTTATAAGAAATACCCAAGTTTATTAGTGTTATGCAACACCACATCAAATGCTTTAGAAAAGCCCAGGTGAATGGGAGTTACTGCCTTTCATGCATTCATATATTTTATTTATAAAGCATTTGTTCTTATCAAAGAAACCCACCCAATTGATGATACTACCCATGATAAACCCTGTGATAAATCTGTTATAAAATGTGTTTAAGCCATTTCTATTAACCTCCATATCGCTCGTTACATTTGCTATTCAACATCTGAAGAACAGTTCTTTCTGTTCTATGTCTCATGGGGGTCAATCAGAAAGCCCATCACGGCTCTTCACGCTGCCCAGCCCCTTGGAAGATGCTGCCTCAGCCTTCTGCATGGGATCTGATGCTGCCTGAAGTCTCCCGACCTCAGCATTTTGCAGGGGTAAATGTCCTGCCTAACAAAACACATTGTGTAGTGGAGATGAGATCTACAGGGTTAGAGGTGCACGTCTCACATTCCCCTAATACACGTATGCCTATTACTGCTATTTTCCACTCATACCAATGAGTTAGGTTATTTCCTACCAGAACTCCAATTCTAATTATGCAGTTACACCAAAGAGCACGTTCGTCTTCTCTGCTTTGTACCCGCTACCGTGGTCACCTCCATGTAATTGCCCTTATTCTCATCACCCATATTTCTTTTTGCTGAACATGCCACGTTTCTCCCAGTAGCTTAAAATGAAGTCTCTATTCCACCTCACAGCACCATAAACCCCCTTCCTTTCCTAATTTTTCATATGTATCTTTTGTGGCTCATCAGTCATCCCCCACCTCCAATCACATGCTAGCTTTCCACTTGCTCTTATTCTCCTCTAATGTTTTGGTGTGACTCTTTTTTCCAGCGCATTATTTTGCTTTGCTTTTGCCAGGAATAGAGACTGATGACAGCGTTGGGAATTTTAAAGAAGAAGCAACTCCAATTGTCTTTCACATCTGTACAGTTCACCTTTATCTTGGCGGTTTCTCTCAATAGTTTCTGTATAGCTGAATCAAGCCACCCAGCTGACGCTATGTACTTGAAGTATGTTTGAGTACCTTTTTTGATGCCAACGCCACCATAAGCAGCCCCAAGCTCAGCTGCTTGGTCCCACCCTTGAACTGCCCCATCAGTAGCACGTGTATGTGCATCCCTGGGGGACAACACTGGAAACAGATCCAGCAACTGATTCAGGTTTAAAGTAACCCCAATAGCTGGGCTTATTTTTCATTTAAACAAGCCCTATCAACTTGTATCAGCACAAATAAGGTGAGGGTGGAGGGCTGGTACACCAGGACCATACACAAAGCACACCCTTAGAGCCTTAGTTTCTAGAATTTCTACTTCTTAAAAAAAAAAAAAAAAAAAAAAGGCAATATGACAACATGTCATTTTAATAACTTATTGAGCTTTCCCACAGCTATTAGTGCCAACAGTGGGTAACTGCAGCTGCTGCAGGGAACTTCTCATTCAGCTAGCTCCATACGGAGCAGGCGATGGACAGGCCTGGGCTGCCAGCTTGAGCTGCCACAGCAGCAGTGGCCAGCAGCAGGTGAGATGATCCTACTTCTATCACCTACACTGAAACATTTCTGAGCAAAAACATTTCATCCCTATTCACAGGACATCACCTGCGTCTTCCTCCTTTGGATCCTGTGAGATGCTCAGGATTAGGTAACACCTTCATCACCAAGCAAAGGGGCAATATGGATTATAGACCTCCCATTCAGCCAGCTTCCTACCCCACAGCTGCTAAGAGTGTTGCTGCCAGGGCTCCTAGGTAGAGGCACCTTCCTTTTGCTGCACCCAACACCCAGCAGCTACGAGACTGTCACCCAGTTATTCTTTGCAGAAGGCAAATTATGTCAGGCTGCCTTAATGTCACCAATTCAGCAAAGCCTGTCTTTCCCCCTTCTTATTCTTTCTTGGATGTGGTCTTAAAAGAATCAGCTTGCATTATTCCTTCGCCCAAAACCATGATGCATATTGACAAACTGGGAAATCAGATTCCATGCAGGAGATACTAGCTAAGGTCAGTATTCTTCTGCCAAGGTCAGTATTGGCAACATGAATGTGGAGAGGCCAATTTCAGGCCAGACATTCTTTCCTCAAGGCCACCAGCAGTCCAACAGCATGCGAGGCTCTATCCTGCCCCACCGAGAGAGCTGCACCCCGAGGAAACGGGAAGGAAGGCACAGAGCTTCAAAGATTCAACCAAGCTATGGCATCACTTGTACCGCCTTTGAGAATTACTGTTTTAATACTGTAAGATGCGAATCAGGACAGGCAGAACACTCCTTAGTAACTGTAAGAGCACTGGAGACACCCCTGCCCAGGAGTAAAGGGACTGGTTCAAGTCCTTGTAAGCCCTCTGTGTGATAGGACAAGGCACAAAGACACCAGAGAACGTCATACCTCAACACCTGGCTACAAGCCTTAACTTTGCCTTGTTCAGAAAAGAAGCACTTAAGACATGTGGGCAAGGCTCAGTATGCTTTATCTACGCTAGCACAAGCAGCCTGGATTTCTATCCTGGAATCCAGTGACAGGGGTGGGGGTAGTAGGGTCGGATGGTGCAATCGTGTTGTGTGACATGGCAAACGAGGTCATTCACTGCCATTTCAATAAATTCAGTCGTTCCTGAAGCTGAGTTGTCTTCCTTTCTCCATTCCTGCAGTAAGAAAGGATTAAAACATTAAGGCCCATGAAATATTGTACAAACAGAAGGGGAAAATAGAAAAGCTGGTCGAAAAAGAAATGAGAATAATTTCCTAAGTCACTCAAAGATGTGACAACATTTTGATCCCATGGAGAAGTGAATGGGAGGTGCTCCTGAAAAGGGGTAATAAAGGGGTCCATTACAGGACCACTGCAGAAAAATACTAGGACACAATATATAAATGCAACTATTTCCTAAAGTTATTTCAGGAGAAGTTTTAGAGAAATTTGGATGTTAAATTCTTATCCAACTGGAGATGAATTTTCTTAAACCCCGTTACCTTGCTCATCCCATTACTGTACTATTGTTAAAATAAACCTTAATTTTATAAATTTTTTTATAAAACTATAAAGTTTTATAAAAGCTTAGATTTTTAAGGACATATATCTTTGTGTTACTTCTATACTGTGTATGTATATGGAACAGAATACATGTGCATATAAAGCAGATACACAACATGTTAATACATACAGTTAACAGAGATTAAAACACATTATAAACAAACTATATATAAATACAGTCTACAAACATTTTAAAATATGTTGCAGTATTAAACACCAGCCAGCCAGGCAGGCTGGCAGGAAAGTCTTGTGGCTTTTTTTTTTTTTTTTAATTAGTTGGAAACAGAAGTGCCAAGGTACTAACAGGCCCACTCCTGTTCTTACCCCCTACCATCAGAGTGGTTCCAAAGGGTATTTACCAATATGGTGATAGATGCTTTATATATAAATATATATACACGCATACAAATGTATTATGTGCATGTGTGTGCATACACACATATAAATATGCATCTCTTGAAAGATGCAAAGCAGAAGAAACAATCTGGGACAAAGAGGTAAGGTAGGATCGCAAAAACAGATCACTCAAATTACAAATCTGGTTTGACTGAGACCAAAACCATTTGTGCCACGACTCTATAGAGAAGCACACAGGCTTACTTACCATAGCCATATGCAAACTGCAATACAGCCTCGAAATCCTGAAAGCGCGTGTGCACGCTCCTTCCATGATACCTGAGCTGGAGACTATTGAAGTCTATGCAAAGGAAGCAGCTCAGCATTGTTTACACTGACTCAACACTGCTCCTAAGCCAAACAATTTCTGCTTTGCTCTCCATTTTGATCTTTCTTTGTAGCATGCACGGGCTGGACTTGGGGTCAGAATCTGTTCCAACACATTCAAACAGAATTTCAGTTAAAGTAAGTTTCAGAAGTCCACTGATTACTCAAAGAATTCAGGAAGTCCCAAAGCTATTTTTATTAAACTCAGTGAAGTTCTCCATAAATTCTAGATTAAGTTGAGAATATGGTCTTTAGTAAGTGCTCCAGCTGCAGCTCTGCAGAGAAAAATCAATCAATTCTGAAAAATTTAACATTTATGGTGTTATATACTATACTATATATTACTACTCAAATGAAAAAAAAAATGTATTTGAACTGTGACAAATTTAGTTTGAATAAATTTTGTTGCAAAGGAAGGTATTCAACAACATAATGTTAGTAGAAGTATGTTCTGACAAACTAGATTCAGATTCCCATTTTGCTACGTTCCCTGCCTTTATACGTAAATACTTAAAAACCAAAACAAACCAAAACAAAAAAAACTTATTTCACAAAACAAAGAGAAGCACCTGCTATTCACCTTCATTCAACTGCATTGGTAACACACACATGTAAAAATACTACCCCAAACATCCCACACTTCCTTTCAATCTCCTACTTTCAGAAAGTGATGAAAGCATAAGGCAGCTTAAAAAAAAAAAAAAAAAAAAAAAAGCTTCAAAATCAAGAAGCAAAATAAGAGGAAATGAGGAAACTCTGACATCCAACTTCTGTGCATGCTGGGGAAGCATGAGGGGAATGACAAAGGGACAGGGACCAGACTTGAGTGCTTTCCTTAAACAGCTTTTCCTACCACAACTGTTGGAGTCAGAATCCTGAGCTAGATGCACCATTAACATGACACGGGAGGAATATCCTTGTTCTAATATTCTCTATGTTTTTTTTGTTGTTTTGTTTTGTTTTTGGTAAACGATGGGAGATACAGAAACAAATATAAAGGCAGGATGAACTTTGTTCCAGCTTGTTTCCTGAAGTACCAGTGAGATGGAAATCAGCATTGTCTAATACCTATTTTTTGGGGGGATTACTTATTGTGGAAACGGAGGTGAAGTTCAACAGTAAGGGACCCCAAGAGCCACCACCACAGAGCAAGTGGTAGAGAGTCCAAAGCCAGGGAGGCCACAAGGAATTCTGCAAAAAGGGAATCTCCCTTGAGGATTAAGGGCTCTAATCTTTTTTTTTCCTTCTGCCTTTACAAAAACAGCCATTTCTGACAGAAGGCACACACTGCACTTGGGTATGCTTTCTTACTAAGTATTCTGTATGTTTTCCCTCATTTTTCATTGAAGAAAACTCTAAAACTGGAAAATAAAATGGTCATCAGTATGAACCTGTGTGAAGTGAATCACATAGGACTAACATGCATCGGGAAGAATTACACGAGAGTTGCCCTGGCTTCACCCAAAGAAGGTGGCAGGAAAGGTCTACAGTTTTGTGCTGCTGACTAAGCATTCCTGTTCGAGATGGATGTTGCACATACTAATGGTAGCATACTGTTATACAGTATACTCACTATACAAATATGCTGATTTCTGCTCTTTACCAACTCAGAACAAAGAATAATTTCAACTTGGCGAGATCGCTGGACTGAGGAATTCCCATAGCAAGAACAACCAGAAACGCAGTTTTCCACAGTATCAAGATGCCTGTGCTGACTTGGCAGTGCTATCCATTCCGTGTTACCACAGAGTCACAGAATGGTTTGGGTTGGAAGGGACCTCAAAGCCCACTCTGTCCCACCCCTGCCGTGGGCACGACCCCCCCAGCAGCCCAGGCTGCCCCCAGCCCCATCCAGCCTGGCCTTGGGCACTGCCAGGGATGGGGCAGCCTCAGCCAGGGCCTCACCCTTACCGTGCACTGGACACTTCCCCCCATCTCCCTTCTTATTTTACATCCCTTTTTGGAGGAAGTCAAAGTTCAGTTAACAATCAGAGCCAATGTCTCAAAGGTATGGTAACTACCGCAGCTCCTCCAAACGGAAGGATAATTTCCACAACTGAAGAACAAAGCAAGGCACCACCTGCTTTAACTCAGTAGGGGCCAATTTAAATTTATGAAAACTTTACAAGATTCTGTGTTGTCAAACAAGGGAGTATTATGGTAAGGTACTATCAAATAGAGCCTGTTTAAAGACAACGGCAGTATACTACACTTCAGTGACACGGTTCCATGGGCATTTCTGAACAAGGCCTACCAGGCCGCGAAGCACCAGAGCCGAAATTGGACAAGAGGAACCAGAATATGCTGCCTGACCTCAAGCCTGCAGGATTCCTTGTTCTCAAGGGCTCTCTTCAAAAGTTGCAAAACAAATTTCTGAGTAATAGTATAGCTGGGTTCTGGTTTTCGTTGTTGTTGCTTTTTTATTTTATTATTATTATTTTTAAATCAGTAAGGATAAACATCCTAAGATGGAGAGAACAACTTGTTTCCTGAAAAATAAAAAGTAAATCATGTGCCTTCTTTTAATTCCATCTTTCTAATAAGGTTACAAGTAACAAAATCTTTAGTGAAGCAAGCTTGATTAGCCTAAGTCATGAACACAGTTCATATTCTTCTGAAAAAATGTCAAATTCCAAATTGCACAATAATCCAATTCCTGCAGAAAACAAAAACAAAAAACCAAAATACGAACGATTAAGTAAAAGCCTAATACTATTTTGAAATACATCAACTGTCACCATAGATCATTTAGAAATATCATGAACATGTTCTAAATAAGCACTTAACAAAAACAATAATGAACATGTAGCAAAAAAATAACAAAAATCCTTTGCACTATTGACAGAAAATTTCATTTAAATATTAAAACTAGCGTAAAATATCTAGGCTTTGTTTTGTTTAATTTTGAAAATACCTTATAAGAAAACAATACTTGTAATTCCATCCACAGGATTCTACAAAACTGCTGCTTCATTCATCAAATCTTTGAACCGTTTCAATATGAAAATTCCAATTTTTCAAATTACTTAAAAATCATTGCAGAGAATTTCCAAGCACTTGAATTAAAGCACAACCAAAGTATGAAGTTGGTACATTTTTGCAATTAATTCTAAAATAAGTTAATTTACATAAATACTCTCAAAATAACACAATGGGATTCAACTTCATTTTAGACATTTGGAAAGCAGTGTCATACTTTATTTAAAATAAACCCATGTAAAAACAAAGTTTAAATGAAAATGGTACCTGAAAAATAAATTATTTGATATAAAACAAATCAATAACTTAAAAACACACTAAATATACAAAATGTTTAACCATATACTGTACAGTATGGAAAACAATTGATAAAACCTTCTGTCCCACAAACAGATTAATTTATAAACAAAAGATTACATAAGTTAAGGGAAATGAAATCAATAAAAAGACTAGAAGTACAGTATTATTCAAAGTTACTGGTCAAATAAAGGTTTATACCAACTTATGTTTCAAATGTCTCACGTCATTTTCTTCTCAATGACCAAGTGAAAAAGTTCAGCTGTACCACTGAAAAGTTGCTCAAAAATGTTTAAAAATAAGGAACAATATGAGAATAAAGGTTCTAAAATGTGAACGCTACCAATTTTTTGAGGTTTCAGGTGGCAGTGCTACTATTACTGATTTTCCATCATCATCAACAAAAATAATTTAGTGCTGAAAATTCCACTCAACAGAAAAATATTTCTAGTTAAAACCTTGGAAATCTTTTACCAAGTGTAATATATAATAAATAACTGCAGCAAGACTGAAGAAAACAATAATGGATTTGAAGTGAAATCTACTCACTGGGTATGGTGTCTTGTTTAGAGATCATAAAGGCTTCAGCTGGATTTTAAATCATGCAGAAGGAAAAAACAACACCTATGGTTTTGTTTAGTTTTGCTACTTAAGACTATCACAAAAAAGCAATCACAAAACCAGTGCTGTAACTGCTTAACCTGGGAGCATGTATTTTCAGGAGTTAATTATAATTTTCATTTCTGCTGGCTGTGTCATAGAGAAGTTGCACATGACAGGGGTACCACCTCTTACCAAGTAAGATTGCATCCCCTTTCATGACCAGCAGTTTTTTTAAAATAGAAAACTAAAAAGGTATAATAAACATATAAAGTCAATGCTAGCCTTTTGATTTTCATATTTATCGTTTTATTATGCGAGTATTCAGCACTCAGAAGTGCAGAGAAATTAGAGGAATTTGCCTAAGGGACAGAAGACAAATTTTTGCCTCCAGATACAAAGATTATAGCACCTAGGGTGACAATATCGGGTTTTGGGAAAAATAAAAAAAAATAAAATAAAAAACAAACATAACTCCACTAAGAGAGCCAAAGGGAGCAGTGTTTTCTTATGCTAAATGTGGATTTGGTCCCTTCACTCTAAAGCTGTTCTTAGGAGCCTAAGAGGCGAAACGTCATCACAAGGTGCTTTGCTGACAGTGTTACAGAGGACAAACCTCCTCCGTTTGCAAGTCAAAATATGGTAGGTTACCTTCTGAGAGAGGTAGCACTAGGACAAACAGATCCGTATTTGAGCTTTGTGACTGAACCAGGGGAACACCATCAGTAGTTCGCAAAAAGCCATGTGTTAAAAACCTCCCACATGTCCTTCCATTTTTTCAGGTAGATTTTGTTTTTCCAGAGAACGTTGTTTCAAGAAGCCGTTTCTTTTATTTTTACCATGTTTACTTTGTTAGAAAAGTTGATGTGGGGATATTCTCAATGTGTTTTTTAAAAGCACAAATGCAGCTACAAACTACCCAAGAAGTTGCTTTAGTTATTCTGGTTTAGAATATACTGAAAAAGAAATCTCTCCTGAAATATTTGAAGAATCTCTGTTTTATTGATCTAACCCAGAACATTAAAGCAAAGTAAAATTTTAATGGCTGTTTAAGGACTCTAAGGACTAATCATTTCCAAAACTTAACATTCAAAATATTCGATCTTAGTTGTAACTGCTGAACATCCTTGCTGTAGATGTAGGTATGCCAGTTTATTGCAAGATTCCAAATCGCTTTGTATCAACGGTATTACTACAGAATTTAACACCTCTGCAAAAATTGGTGTCCTCTCCGTGCTGATATCCATCAGTCCTTTGGACCACCACAAGCGACCATAAGCTGGCCAACTGACTGCAGTGAAAAGTTTGTCCTATTTTAGCGACTTGTGTACCCCCAAATATTCAGTGTTTTTCGTATTATGACACAGGTGTACTGAAAAAAAAACATAACCAACCAAAGGGAAGGAAAGGGCTGTGCAGACACACTGCTAGGGGGATGCTGCTCTGGACAGTGATGTTTCCTGACTTCTCCTCCCACCCAAAAGGACGGATCCTTAAGGCCTTCTCAGTCCCAGACCTAGAGCAGAAGCGAAGGGATGGGCACAGCAGGCAGCAGCTGCGGGGGGCTCGGGTCCCCTCCCTCTATGCAGAAGAGTGGAGCACAGATACTCAGGTAAACCAAATTTATGATGGCGTGGCTCGAAGAACAAAAGCTCAACACTTTAGTGTACAGACACCGTCCAGAATGGAATCACAAAAACTAGAAACTCTATGCTGCTTTGATTCTGCTCATGTTTAATAGCTTTTCTGGTGTTGCCATCCCCTCTTTTGAAGGAATTGTATTCGCCTCTTCCAGCTTACATAAGCTGCACAGCAACATCAGAGTTTCCTTTTCTGTATTTACTGTGAAATTTCCCTATGTGCAAATTATTAACAGAATGTTTAAACAGTGATTAGGCTTGTGGCTAGCTTTCTGCACAGGGCTGAATTCCATTCATAGTGGAAATCTGGGAAGCAAGTGTAAGTTACTGAGCAGGAATAAGAATTTATCAATAAATCAACAGGCTGGAATAGACTAGTCTGAATAAAGCCTTCAAATAATTTTAATTTTGATACTTTTTTTTTTAATATTTCTATATTTTTTTTTTAATTTTTTTTTTTTTAGTTTTTATTCTGCATAACACAACTAAAGCCCCGAACATCTTTAGAGTTTTGAAGTGGTCTAAACCACCATCAGGTCAGTTCTGTTCTGAACTAGACATTGTCTCATTTTAGAGTGAAACTCCACAGTCCTGCGAGGAATGCAGACCGCTCCTGCGCGGCTCTGGAGGCAGCCCCAGCAGAAGCTCGGCAGCCATGCTCTGGCCTGGTTCCTGCACTGCCAGATACAAGAATTAGGGAAAAAAAATAAAAAATGGAGAAATGGATAGATGCAAAGAAAGAGAAGGGAAGTAGAGCTTCCCTTTCAAAAGGGAAATAAGAGATTCTAAAGTTAAAGGTGCCGAAGCAACAGTACCAGCCATTTAGCTGGTAAAATTTCCAGGGGTTCTGAAGATGCTTGCCTTAACAAAGCCCTGAGGCCTGGTCAAGTCCCGATGTACAATCCTGCCCTCGCTCAGTGAGCCTTTTCATTGCTGCAGAGGCCAAGCCAAGGCTCAAAGGTGAAGATTCGCAGTGCAGATGAGATGGCTGCTGCCCGGCGAAGTGAAACCCCAGCAGGACTCATCGCCTGGACAAATGGAAAAAGCTACAGCAGCACAGGCTGTTTTTTGCTGAACTGCTAAGCATTCACATTCAGAAAAAGTTTTTACAAGAGCAAATGAGTTTTGCGTGCAAAGCAAATAAGTCCATTTGAAGATAAAGCCCAGCTGAAGCATGGCAATACATCACTGAGCTTCCCCTTGTATCCCCAGCTGGGAGATCCTCAAGCTGAGGGTACCCTGACTATGACGTTGATGAAGACATCCAGCCCCCAAGGCTCCCTCCTTTTTTTTTTTTTTTTATTATACTTAAGAGATACAGATAAACTTCACTTTGTTGTCATATTCACCAGCCTGATCAAAGCATATCAGGGAAGTGGTGTCATCCAAAATGCAGGTGCATGAAATCCAGATTAAGCCCTTCAGAAATCCTGGCACCAAGAACACATCACCAGCCTCGGAGACACCATAATTCTCTTCAACATCTACACACAAAACACTGCAATAGAAGCATGGACAACTATGTGTTGTCACCAGGAACGATACCTGAACCTGCTGAAGTAACTGTGTGCACCCTGTGATGCTCCTCCAAGCCCACAGAGCACTCCCATAGCAGCTGTGCCCTGTAGCACATCTCCAGCATGGATCATCAAATCCAGTTCCTTAGAATCTGATCATAATGTACTAATCTGGTCATCAAGACTTTTGAGTATTCTCCACCTTGTTGAGCCTACTGCATCTCATGAGAAAGGTAAACAAAACTCTGGCTTGAGACTGACCCTTTGTACGACAAAGATCTTGTAAGGCCAGAGATAGAATTATCAGCTGAAAGGAACTTCTGTATCTCAAAATAAATCAATAAGTAAACTTGCAGTTTTCATCCTTTAAACTCTTTACTCCCTGAGGATTATGGAGACAAAATCACTTTGGAAATGGGTAAAACCAGGCATTAGCTTGAAAGAATGGCATGCCAGATGATAAGAAAACCCAATTGTTCTTACCTTTCTTCTTACCAAAATCGTTGACAGATTACTTGGTACTGGGGTTTAGTTTCCACTTCCTGAAGTTTCCTTTTGCTCTTTACTAATCCAATGCGTAAGTTATTGTTTAGGTCTAAAAGCATCATAAATACATTCACTTTTTTCTTGATTTCTACTACTTATGCCAAATATTTATCGACTGTGAGAATGGTGCAGTGAACAGACCATGCACTTCTTCCACCATCAGCTCTTGATATTTCAGTAGGATATTTATTTCCCTTTTTACTGACTCAAGGAGCTGCACCCTGCTCAGGTAAATGGCCTAGCAGCTGCTTTCAGATCAACTATCAAAGGCGTCTGGGATCAGATGTTTCCTAAAAGAGAAATTGTCATACTGCTACTAACAGTATCCCACATTTCTATCTTATTTAGCAAAGGAATAGGAGATGGAAAGATGGGGAAGCAGTCAGATGACACTAGAAGCCTCCAAGAAAAGTTAAAATAAGTGAATGTGACATTTGGTGAGCTCACAGTAGCGTACTGCTGATACATGCCTGTAATAACTGTAGATGCAAAGTCATATTCAGGGTGTCATTTGTTGCAAGTCTGATCTCAATCTAAATCCTCTAATAAAGCAGCAGCTCCCATTTAGTTAGAAAAATGATCTCACATGAAATAAGGCAAGAGAGAATTACAGGAAATTGGAAACCATTTCAGACTCACTCCGGTGGAACAGCGCAGTATTGAGGTTAAGAGGTGATGGGACACAGTAAGGCTGCTCTATGCTATCCAGTTGGAACTTGGGAGAAATCCCAACAATGCTTCTGAATCACTTCTTGTATACCAGAAAAGGATCCATTGAAGTGATAAATAATGATAAATCAGTGGAAACATCTGGAAGAGACAGCCCAGAAGTGGCTGGCAGACAGCATGCTTGGGGCGAGGAGTCATTCGGTCGCAGTTTTACAGACCACCACCATACTGTCCCAAATCTCAGGCTGCCCAGGTGTCTCAGAAGACGAGAGAGCTAACAGGACTGGCAGGAGTGGCAAGGCAGAATATGTTAATGGTAGAACAACACTTAAATTCATTGCATACAAGCTCAAAAACAGTGGGAGGAGGCTGAGCACTATGCCAAAGCCTATCCATATTCCTTCAGGCGTGCCACAGACAGTTCCAGAAGCATAGCAGCAGTGGTTCCTAGACAGTGCTAAAGGTAATTAACAGAGCTGGGCAGCTAAATCAGCTGCTCTCCAGCTGGGGTGTGCAGAGATGCTGATGCAGACTTCTTTGGGCTGCACAAGCCCGCCGGTCCTGTTGCAGGAAGAGGAGAAGCAATTGCCATTGCAAGGCAAGGTCAGCTAGGGATGGAAACGATACAAGCAGGCAGCACGGATCAGCCTCAGGAATGCAAAAACAAGCTCTGGGACTGGCAGAGGTTCACACAAAAAAGAGACACTGCAATAGAACTGACCCAGTTTTCACATTTGCCCTAGTTTTTGGCAACTGAACATAACTCACAGCCCTGAGAGCTGCCCAAGCTAAGTCTCTAGTCATGCACAGTATCCTTACACAGCCTTTACCTGATAGAGTAATCCTCCTCGGGTTTCCTACCAAAGAACACCTGTAGGGTTACATCAGCCTGTGGCACGTAGTTTCTATGTGACAGGTTTATTGTAGTGCTCTCGTTTCACAAACCTTTTTCTTCTACTCATCTGTCAAAGGAGTAACTTAAGACTCTTTAAAGAAGAACTACAGTTCTTTAAAACAACACCCTTTGAAAGCTGGACACTTTGTGCAATACTTAGCAAAAAAATAACAGAAAATAAAAAACAAAACAAAATTTGAGCAAAACAAAATCAAATTTAATGTTCTTAAATGCAAAAGTAAAAACAAACAAAAAACACAAAAAAGCAAAAGAAAATTAACAGAAACAGAACAACTCAAAGTTTCAAGGCAGTCTGCAGAAAACTTGGGGGATTAATCTTTAAATCTACAAATCAAAGGGTTTTTTTGTTAATATCTAACTTGCAAGTCGTAAGTACTTTTCTGCTGAGTGTTCAATAAGTAAAGCTAGTTGTCAAAACAAAATCCTATTAAAATAGAAAAATCTAGCACTCATTAGAAGGGATGCGAGAAATACAATGCTCAAATGTTTATAAATGTTTTTTCTTTACAAAACAGAACTACCAAAGGAATTCAGACTATAATGATCTTTGAAAATGAGTATCTTGCTGCATTATAATGTACCAGTAAGTAGTGCACCATGCATTAAATATTTGGACAGAAGAGATTCAGTTTGATAAAGTAGCAACATATATTCACACTTTTTTGGAGTTTCATTTTGACTCTGAAATCTTCCCGGAGTTTCTGTGAAACTCTTTGGTCCATTCCTATTAGAAAGTGGGCTTTAAAAGTAATGTTTCTAAAACCTTTGAATTTGACAACTTGGCCACTGCTCAGTGTGCAACTTACCTCATCAATGGTGTTAAAAGTTATGCTGGCATGCTACTACTTACAAGACCTTGACTTTATAAAGCCTAATCCTCAACTATATGTAGCAATGAATATTAATTGATAAAGCAAATTTACTGTCAACTAAAACATTAGTATTTCTCAACTTTTCTTCCATACTAGTGAGTCTGGGGTAAAGAAGGTCAGGGGAACGGGTAGGAAAAACAACAACATGAAAACAAGAAAAATTAATTAATTCAGCCTGATAGCTTTAAAAAGATTCCAGTTTTTGCAGACAACATTCAATGGAACAAATGTTAGTCTCATAAGTGAAAGCATGCTTCAATTTTACCACCATCCAGAGGGTCTAGTTAAATGCAATCTACTTAAGATTTCAGGGGATTTTTTTTTAACATGTTTTAAATGAAATAACTTAAAGTAACTTAAAATTGGTCTAACATTGTGGGATTTCAAACATTTGAACATGTCAGTTGCATCCCAGAATATAAAACCTTTTTCACTTCTCATTTAGACTAAGACAAACACTTGTGAAAATTGGCGCAAAATGAGTTTTACACTAACAAAAATGTTTCAACTTCTGTCACTCAATTATCTATTCCATACAAAAAGCACGAGCAAGTTATTTGTGGGACTTGTTGGTTTTGAAGGAAACCTGTAAGATTTTGTCCCCCAGGCGGTAGCCATTAAGACTTGCTATGGCCATTGCAGCTTCTTCATAGTTTGTCATGGTCACAAAACCAAAACCTTTGCACTTGTTGGTGTTGAAATCTCGAATAACTTTCACATTGGTAACCGCACCAAAGGGGCCAAACATCTGCCAGAGGATTCCCTCATCAGCATCTTGACCAAGGTTGTAGATGAAGATACACCAGCCAGAAGATGCGTTTCCTGGAACATTTACACCAGAAAGCCCACTCATGTGATCTACACCCATAGGAGAGAACCTAGCAAATAAAAAGCACAATATTTCATGTAAAAAGTTCAATTCAATTAAGCAAATTAACTTGAATGGGAAGCAACTGAGAATGAATATTTTCTACATGGACATCAAAACTGCCAGAAAAATGTTTACCCATTCAAATTAACAATAAACCAAATTGACAGCTGCCAGGAAAAAAAAAAAGTTAAGTATTCCAAGTACTTTTCTTTATCAATAGGGAACTATAATTAGAAATAGGCAGGCCACAGAACAGTTGCAAGGCAAGTTTATGTAATCACCTTCACAGGGGACCTGGATTGATCTCTGAAGCTCAGCTAGGCTGTTAAGAGCGTTCCGTGGCATCAATGCAGAATTGCTCAAATGTGAAGTAACAGGCAACACCTCCCCAGAGGCCCCAGCTTGCTTCAAGCCACCCTCTCCCATTTCTTTTGCTCAAGGGGGTTGCATCCAATAAGCCTCCTTTTCTTGCCTCTACAATAGCACATTGGGAACTCCTAAGTTAAGGGTTTTCTTTGGGTTTCGCTTAGGAATAGAGTTTGTGTGTGTATTAATTTCAATTTCTTTCTGCGGAACAGAAGAAAACCTACTCCCTTCTCCACCATACGGCAGCAGGTGCAGGCAAACACTCCCAATACCAGCAGGCTACCGAGGAAGCCACAGGCATGCACACTCTCAGCTATTAGGTAGCCAAGGAGACATTAGCACTTCCTCAGTCAATTCTCGGTAGCTGGGATGCCCCACATTTCTAGCTACAGAATTTCAATTTTGGTTTATTATTCCTTAACACCAGTTATGCAGATGATCTAACTGTGGTAGCTTTCAAATATAAAAAGAGTGAACCACTTTAAAGTGTACAGTTTTAAAATTCAAGTATTTCTGGTTTTCTTCTTATTCAGTTGACACCAACTTCATACTCTGAAAACTCATCTGACTTTACTGAATTGGACTTTTTAAAATCACCTACCCGCTCTTCCTAAATCTAGCCCCCAGCTTAGTAGCCCAGCAGTAATTCTGATTAACAAAAAGCAAATAATTTTCCTTTTTATGTCTTGCTTTGTGTTCTTTTCTTTTCTCCTATAACCCACGTATCTAATTCTCCTTTCATCTTCTATTCCTGGACTCCATCCTAGAAATTCAAAGCTTTAGAACATTTCAATGCAATATTATGGTTGCACAGCTAAGCACTCAAGGGTCACAAAAATCATGTGGAATTTAAAGTAGAAAACCTCAGCTGGATCCCTTTTGCTCGTGTATTATTTAAAAATGTGAGGTCACATGATTGTAGAAATATAATTATACTATACCAGGGGTTCCCAAACTGTGGTGTACCACTCGTGATATGCAAACCACTTAAATGCGGTACACGTGCTGCTCTCTGCCAAGAACATGGCGGTGGCAGATCCTGATTCTCTGCTGACCTGGAGAAAACAGGGAATGGATATCTGGGCAGTGAACACCACTTTCAGTGCCAAGCACTTCCCCACTGACTTCTTCTTGCCCTGCATAAAGACAGGAGCTGCTCTTGCCTTTTACAGAGAGGAGAGGGCTCAAGGCAACGTGAATGAGAAGGAAGGGGAGCAGAGCTGCAGCAGCACACACATAGAGGCAGGGAAGTCAGCTCACGGTCAGTGTGGTGCTTAGGTGGGTGCACCCATACAAGAGAACCACTAGGTCATCGTCTCCCCCAGCCCAGGCTCCCCGGTGCTCCAGGAGAGCTCACTTCTTTGGACACCTGAGCGAGCAGCCCCTCCTGTACCCAGAGGGAGCCTGCTGGTACAGACACCTTCCCCTCTTTTGCACTGTAGCTTCTGCTGGCTGCCTGGGGCCAGGAGAGCTGCCACGGCTCAGCCAGGCTGCAGCTCAGCTCCCTGCCTGGTGCTGGTGTTTCTAGAGCACAGTGCGGACACACCTGAGCTCATGCTGCACATACTCACTGCTGCTGCCACTGTTGGCCAGCCCCGAGCAAATCCAAGTTTGGGAATCCTTGTACTATAGTAAAACTGAAAAAGCAGTTAAGAGTATCAGAATGTGAATGAAATGTGCTAACCCATGTGATTTGATGATTGTGACATCTTATCTACCAAGTGTTCGTTTTGCTTTTATGTGAAGATGTTCCTGTGTTTGCATGCTTTACACACTTGTTTGTTTTTTTTTTTTTTCCCCAGACACCTTCAGCTCTGTAACGTCTTTCTGTTTGAGTAACGATCTATTTATGTTAATTCATATCTGCAAAACGTTCATCTCAACAGATCACCAATCTTGGGTTCTCGTTCACATGTACAGGGAGCAGAAAAATCACTAAGCTCAGAACTGCGTGATGTTGGTTCCAGCAGACAGTGTAGGGCTGAACCTGCCCACTATGAAGCCTCGCGCTCTGCCCACAAGCCCAGATCAACAGGTCATCAAGAACTAAAGACAACTGTAGCAGAAGTGTTGGGGGTAGAAAGCAGGCAGACAATAAATCTAAAATACATGCTACATGCAAAATGATTTAAAATAGCGAGTTCCTCTGTTCTTTGAAGACACTAATTTTCCATTAATTTTCAAACATTCTCCTCTTTCAGCTTTTGACTTGCAAAATTGTTTCAGGTTTATTAAAAAAACAACAAGAGACACCCCTAAAAGACTTGAAAAGGCACTTGAAAAAAAAACGGCACCAAACAACACAACCACAGGAAATACCACAACACAATCTCTCTTAACCAGATCTAACGTGACTCTAAAACAAAACTATACTTTGCAAATATACTTAAAAAAAACAAAAACGCCTTTCACAGGAGTTTCTAGTTGGTTAAAAAGCAACCATCAAAAGAACTTGCAGAAGTGTCAGTAAGCGTGCTGCAGGACCAGACCTATAAAGAAGTCTAACTCTAGACTTGCATCCAGCCAGCAGAATCGCATAGTGTCACAGACCTCTGCCACTGGTGCCAACACTCACACAAGGAGTAGAGCTCCTGCTGTGATTCAGCTGACCTGCTCCGTCTCTGCTTACCCTGGACTAACAGCCTGACAATACGGGAGCCAGATCTCACAGCAGCCTGGGATAACAGCCCGGACCCAGCCTGGCAAAGAGCAGCGGACACACAGCACCTCGTTGCCCTACAGGAAGAGGGTTTTTTGACACAGCAATTTTAAGTATAGCTTTCCAAGGGTCATCTTATGAAGGATGTTGAAAAGACTAAGCCTGACTTAAATAGATAATACTTAAGTTCACACAGATGCAAGACGCTTCAAAGAAAATTAAAAATACTTCATTAATATTGTTATTTGGATAACCTCAGCCTTTCAATTTTTGCTGGTATCCTCATTTTTGTTATATTTTTATATCATCTCCCTCATATTGTTTTTCCAACCCTCCCAGAGCATCTGTAAAAGATGTTATCTATGGCCGGTTCTTCTAAGTCAAACTTCCACCAACTTGAGACATTAAGCATCAACACAGTGTTAATATTTTTTATTTGTAAGCTTTTGCTTTGTAAGCTTCTCATTGATATGAATGCCTCTTTGCTCTACTCTTATGAAAGAGACTAACTCATTTAATACATTTTAGGAATCATTTTAAACATGCTAGAGCACATTATCTCAGAAGTGACGTTCTTAAACTAAAAATTTATTTTTAGTTCTACGGAAGTCCTATAAATTCTTTTTGCTGAATTCTTCTCACTGCAGTCTGAGAACAACTATATACAGCATCACAGGTGGGAGAAATCCCACTGCTTATATAACAGTAGTTAGGCTAATATTAAAAATTTCATTACTGCTAAGTTGCCCTTTAACATAAGCTTGGCATTTTTTTTTCCTGTTGAATCATTCCACAAATAACAGGAGTTAAACCAAACTGATATCGGTCACTTCCACTGTTTTCCCTCAACTTTGTTTTTTATATCCCAATACAGATAGGAAGATCTACTGTGTACAAAACAGGTCTTGTTGAAAATTAATTGATACGAACTTTAAGCCTGAAGTAACCGTGTATTTAATCCAACAGCCGAGTTTCAAAGAGCAACACCAATTGAAATAAGGGCTTTCAGCATCATGTTCTTCTAGAGCTTTGATGAAACACTACTCTGGACAAAGTCCTCTTCTGTGCGGTCCCCAGTCCATGTAAGATGCATCCAAGCTACAAATTGGATTACCATTGAAAATGTGAAGATAACTTCACTGAAGTGAAACAAAATAGATGCTTGGGAGCCGTCCAAGCACTGATGCCAGCTTAATAGTTTTCAAGGAGTTTGTGAACTGGATGTAAATGCTACCTAGCCATCAGAACCAGGACTCTTAACTGTTCTCCCTCTGTGGTTTAAGGTCTTTACACCTACAAAATCCTCTATATTGTCTAACAATATGGGGCTAAACAATGTAGACTCATTATATTTCCTATTGATCAACTATATTGATCAATATATTGATATATATATTCCTATTGATCAATTATATTTCCTATTGATCATATTAGACTCAAACCCTTGGCCCAGATGTTTTCATCTGCCCTCCAAGCACAGTTCCATGTTGCAGCATCATCTGTTCTGGATGGAAACAGAGAGGCTTTTGGACCACGTACCAGACTTAGGAGGCCAACTCAGCATGTCAGTGGGACAGGACACTAAGACCAGTTCCTGATGTGAGCGATAAGCCATAAATACTACAGGAACTAGAAAGGATTAAGAGACCATTAAGCAGAGGGTCTGAGTGATATCTGTAGGAAATTAATAATTACAAGTTAGAGATACAAAAGGCTTAATCCTGGATTTACAGAGGTATGATGGAACAAGATGGAGTGTAATCAAAATGCCAGTTTAAAGTATTCAGCCTCTAAGTGGCAGTGAACACGAGTGCAATTTATACAGACTGAGCTGTCTGGAAGCAGCTTATCCTTTCACTGTACTTTGTTCACTCCAGAAAACAAACGAGCCCTGGCCCAAGGCAAGGTTCCTAAGTTTTACCACAGTATGAATAGTTACAACTCAGTAAGTTGAGCATCCTTTAAGGAAGGCTCACTAGAAAAGACTTGCAGTTAGCACCAAAGGTGGGAAGAAAAAAACAGGGCTGTGGAATGGTGGCTGTGTTGGGCACGTGTCTGAGGGGAGGAAGCATTTCAGTTCTTGCAAGTCTGTGACAAGACATTAAGAGAAACGGACAGTTCTTGTCTTGAAGTCAACTACTGAAGCTTAACCTCGTCTCCATAATGTATTCCTACATAACTCCTACATAATGTATTCCTTAACCCAGAATTGCTCTACTATTACCTCTGCCAACCTGCGGTACTGAAAAATCTCCACCAGCAAGCTTACAGCTGGGAGCAGAAGGTGACCAGAACATGTTGACGGATGAGCCCTGGGAACAGTCTGAGCTACCAAAGAGGCGATGGAACAGGAACACCATGTTTTCTTTACACTTGTGAAAACCCTTGCCTGTGAAAACTTATCAAAAGCACACTAATAAAATTAATGCTGCTCTTAATGGCACAAAGACTGATGAACAACTCGGTCATTACAATTTAGTTTCACCTGAACTATAACCAAACAATAGCCATTTTTACTAAGTGACCATTACACGACAGAATTAAAGTTATTAGCATTCACATTCAAAATAAAGATACCATCTGCGCTGCTTATCCTGATGCACCTTAATTCTGCTGTAAAACTTAAGGGGAAGGATGATGATGAATACATCCCAATTATAGTAAGGATTGAAAACATGAGACAAACCTCAAGATTTTCCTAGGACCACGAAGCCTCTAGCCAACACAACAGATAGATGTGCAAATTTTGGAACAGTTCACCTAACTGCCAATAATGCTTAATTTCATTAATTGGTGTGGCTTGGCAGGTTTGAGTGCAGAGATCTAGGTGAGTGCTTCAGTAAAACACTCTTATTTGAGGAGCTGCCTGCACTCAACTTGCTTGTGCTACAGTAGAAGAGAATCTCAGAACGCTTGAAGAGGGCCCGGACCTCTGGAGGTCCCCTGGTAAACTCGAGGCAAGGGGCACCCACAGCAGGTTGTGCTGGACAGGTTTTGAGCATCTCCAAGGATGCACTCCAGGCTCTCCAGGCAACCTATACCAGGGTTCAATCACCCCCTACAGTAAAAGTTTTTTTTTTTTTTTTTTTTTTTTTCTTATTTTTCCTGTAAGACAACAGCTGCCTGTGAAGTACCTATTCTCACTGGAGACACATTATGCCTAGCAGTTCTTAGAATGCACAGCTCTGCTGTGATCACAGCAAGACTGGATCAGAAGTACTGCAGAGGATTTCTTGAGCATTTTAGTCCAGATTTTGCTGAGCTAACCAGGTCTCTCTGAGGAGAAAAAAAAAAAGTGTGAATTCTCAACAGGGCAAGACTACTCTCAGAAAATCTCCATGAACACACATTATTAAAGGAAGCCAATTACTTGTTTGCAAAAGAGTAAATATAATGCATATTCCAGAGCACAGTCCGGCTATCAACATCCTCCTTTAGGCAACTAAGGCAAGTCAAATTCAAAGCAACTAAGGCAAATCTCTAAGGCAAAATGTACAATATCTTCCACGGCTCTGGAAGCAGACAGCATGCTGCAATTACCTAATAACCTTCCTGAACTTACAAGGACTTAAGGAAACAACACCACACAGCTCAAGATGGAGGTAGAAAACCCACAGAATCTTAATCAGAAAGTTTTCTCTACTTAGTATGACACCCCCCTGCTGGAACCAATGGTTCAGAGCTTTAATTAAGTTGCCAAATCGTATCTACATTCAGATAGATGGACTACAGAATGGGGATCTGTTGAGACAGGATCTGTGAACACCCATCTGGAACGTGCTACTTTATTATCTCACTACACACCGAATTGTAGAAATGCACACCTTAGTGTATGTACCTTCATGTAATTAGCTTTAATGCAAGTTTTACAAGTAAGATTTTACTTTAAACATCTTTTAATTCAACGATTTATTTACATAACACTGCAGGACACGTAGTGCACTATGTATTCATTCACACATGCTGCAACGAAGAGATTACTGCACAGCTGCAAGAGTACAGTTTCCCAGATGGACACGGGAATAGCAGTACAGCCTTAAATGCATTATTCTTCCTAACCTACCTGAATCTTTGCGCCTGGTGATGAACTGGCCCTCCAAACCGTCTAGCTGGTGAATGACACAGCTGCGATAACAGTGCCACATTTTTGTTCTGGTTAGGATTGGCTGCAAACTTCACTGTAATGGGTTCGGAGGAACCTGGGGGTTTGTGACCATTGAAATTTGTAATTGCCTCTTCTGCTTCTGACCTTTTGTCAAACCGGATAAATGCGACCCCTCTGGACAAACCTTTTAACCAAACCAATAAAAAAAAAAAAAATGAAGTTCAGGATAAACTCAAAATAATTTTGAATGTAAAAACAAAATGGTTAAAAGTTTCTACGGTCACAGCTTTCAAGTTCTCTGCATTTACTAACGGTTCTTCAGCAGCTAGAGAATAAAGCACAAAATTAAGAAACAAAAGACAAATTAACACATTTATTTCAACTATAATTACTAGAGTGACTAACACTTATAATGTACTAAAATAAAAAATCCAATACGGTAATATTCCGAGAAAACCAACATCAAATGCCATTTCCATTAACCCCAAAAAACATTTTAAATTAATACACCCTCAAGAAGAATCCCACTGAAAGAAAATGAATCACAAAATCCCTTAGCTTTGATTACTGTATCACTAAAAAGCATTTGCAAACAAAATTTTCAAAACATTTTCAGCTTTCCAAGGCTAACACGCACTCCAGTTCACAGACTATGGCATGAAGGTATAACTAATAAAGTAGTTTAACCTTCTGTAACAAAAAGATCACAATTTTGTCTACATTATACTCATTACTGCTAGCTAGTACATACCTTATTTTTAATTCATTAAGTACTGAGTAAGAACTACCTATTCCCTCCATAATTATATTGAAGCAATTACACCTGCATCTTGTTTCTATTTCCCAACACTGGCCATTAGATTTTGTTATCTTTTTGATCAAGTTAGAAGTTACGCCTTATCAAATCTTCCCCCTTACTTCCCCCTTCTCATCTGTGACTAATCTGGAAATAGTGCTTACCACAGGGAAGTGAAAAGGGTACATTCTGTTTAAATTTCATTCCAAAGCAGATGATATTACAGATAGAATAATTCCAGGACTTTGCCAGCTGTACTTCAGAAAGGGCTGTATCAAATATTTTCATATTGCCTCTACTAGAGGCTCACACAGGGCTATCTTCAAAGAAAGCTTCACAAGTTATTTCAACTTTTCATAAATTACAAAGTTGTTTCCAAGGCAATTGGACATTACTTCCTGCAATTTTAGAGAAGGAAATACAGCAGGACAAAACCCTGGTCATATGGCAAGCAAGCTGAAGGGAACCCATCCTCTACAATGCCCTTCCTACAGACCCTTCTAGGGGCGTGTTTTCTTTGGGGGCACTGGGAGAACTTCCATAAACAACAGCTCGTCTCGTTACTGGATGTTATCAGGTATGCAGTCACACAGAAAAAGCCTGCTTCCACGTCACTGCACTTTCTGAAGAGAACATCTGCAGCACAATGGTGGAAGATGCATTTGCAGAAGCCACCCTGTGGCTAGCACCACCTGTGCAAGTGGTATTCCTAACGTCACCTGGAAAGCAGTCTACCTGTGAGCAAGTTATTCCAGATCTGGAGTTCTTGGTGATTACTTTTTAAACAGGAGACTGGACCAGACCAGTTCAAATCAGAGCTGGTCAGATGATGAGCTGCAGTACAGGTCTTTCTGTGCCCTGTGCTGCAGAGGTACAGGATGGCAGCAGCACCCCCAGCCAGCAAGGGCTACCCCAAAACCTGGCAGATGGTTACTTCTATGCTGTTCATCTTAGCACTTCTCACTTGATTTATCATTTAAAATACAGTATTAAGTCTCAAAAGCTGGAGGACAATCTCTACTGAAGGAATGTCTGAAAACACAAAGGAAACTTTGTCCCAGTTGGGCCCAGTTCCAGATATGAAATGCAGATTTTTAAAGCCAAGGCATGGTTTTGTTCTTGAAGGGAAAGGAAACCTAGGCTCTGCATGCGTAACTGAGCTTCACAGTGTAAACAGAAAACGTTCTTCAAACAATACATAATTAAGGTTCTGCAAGCAAGATGCATACCCTGTGAGCTGAGGGAATTAGACAGCATCATGCCCCAGCACACTCAATAAAAGCTGTATTTATTCCTGGAAATATTCTGATTGTATGACTTCTGTCATCTCATTTTATAGCCCTGTCAGAGACGCTAGCTATCTCCGCTCCACTGGCAACCACAGAACGGTGACTCTTTTGGAGACTTTTATGAGCAAGTTAATAAGCTCCTAAAGCCCTTTTCTTGCTTCTACCTGTAGTTCTAATCCAGGTAACTAGCTCAGAGAGACAGAGCCATATGGATGCCAGGTACCCAAAATGAGTTCTCTAGAATAGGAAGGATCAGATTCCCTCATCCAGTCTTGAAGTGCCTGCAGTGTTGGTACCCAGACCCCCTTTAGTCACCTCAGACTTTTACATGCAACCACATTTACAGTGCAATCCACCTGATCAAATCAAAACACTAAGAAGTAGGTGCCTACACAGGAAACCAGTTCCAATGGAGATATTTATGTTGCAGACTTTGACATTTAGTCAGATGAATCTCACCAAAAGTTGCTGATGACCTACTCTAAATTACAGTGGATTCTTCAGAGTATCAAAGCTGCTGTTCCTCACACAGCTTGAAAGCTGCTGCTCAACTAATGTACATGAAAGTACACGCTACTGTGTATAAACATTAATCTAATTCTAGTAATTCCACATTTATCATTGCACTAATATAGCACATGCATAATTCATACATAATTCATAATTCAAAATTCATACATGACAAATGAGCTGCTGGAAAAAAACAACTCAGAAGACCTGAGGTTGCAGGATAAGTCATACTCCACGGCATGGCTGTTTCAAATAATTACATAAATTAAAACTGTCAAAACACATTGTAGCACCAAGTCAGAATTAACATTATAAAGGAAATCCTTTGTAAAAAAGAAAAACAAAGAAAACAAAAAACCACACTGGTTTTCTCCTGAGGTGAGTCCTTAACTAAGCAACTTCTTTTTACTTCAGAGTTTGTTTGTTTTTTTAAAGCATAATGCATTCAAAAAATTCAAGAAGGTAGTAATTCATATACGAAGCTTATTCTTTTGGTTAGCAGTAACCAAAGGATAAGACACCTCAAACATTTTTAAAATATCAAGAAACTGTATGAGTGAATTCCAAGTTGATGTGAAAGACAAAACACACTGGTATTTTTCTTTTTAAATAATTGACTATAGCCTGGAATTCACCTGTGAGTAGCAGCTGCACTTGTGTAAAGTAAACTTAATACCTGCAAATTGCAAGCAGATTGCCCAGGCACACACTGCACTATACTCACATGAAGTGTCAGAGAAAGAGGAAATTTGGCAAATCAACATTTTAGCTTGATAGAACAGATAATAAAAGCATGGAATACATTATGAGGTTTAGACTGTAACCTAGCAAAGGAAGCAATGGAAGTCATTCTGTGTGAAAAAAAAAACAAACAAACCAACCCCACATTAGAAAAGGACAGCTCATTAAAATTATTTCAGTGGTTGATACCGGATGCCATGGTTAGTTTGTGACAGTTAAATTAGTTTAAGAGCTGCTAGTCCCTGAAGAGAGACAAAACATGCCATACAGTACAGTTTTGTCTAGTTAGTGCAACAGAACTCACCTGTGGTTTGATCCACAAGCACACGTGAGTTGATGATGCGTCCAAAACGTGAAAACATATCTTCTACATCTTTTTGCGTCATTGACCTCGGTAGTCCACTAATATATAAATTAGCATCCTTGATAACTTCAGAACTTGGACGAGCATAGGAAACCTTAAAAAAGGTTAATAATTAAATGAGGATACGTTCAGGGTTTAAATTGAAAGAGTAGCTTATTTTGTCATAAGTCGCTTGTATTTATTCCTCACTAAACAACGCAGGCATTTTTTATTGTAGTTCAGAAGAGGTAAATGGGTAGAGGAAAGTTACCAGAAGGGAAAGAAAAATCATGCTCCTATACAACTCCATTGCTCTTAGGTTCATCCGACAGATAAACAAAAAAACAGCACTGCTATAAAAAGCCAGCAATAGACCAGTGTTTCCAACATACCCGTTATGTTGAAGAATCCCTGTCCAAAGTTCGGAATTCAATAGTGGACCTATCAGTTACCACAGCTCACACCAAGAACTTGTGCAGTCAGTCTATTTTTTGAGTCAGAAAATTTATCAGCTGCAGTGCAGCTTTCTACCTTAATTTCTGCTAATAGAGAAAGTTACAAAAATGATTTAAGCAGGCATCGTTTCCTGGGCATAAAGTACCATTATATCCAAGAAGGAGTGCACGTGTATTAACAATTTAAAACAGATCGACTTTGAGACATAAGAATTCATTCCAAGTCATTGTTAGGCTTTTGATCTTGGGTACTTCTATTATAATGGTGAGAACAACAACAACAAAAAAAAAAAAAAAAAAAAAAAAAACACAAAACCCAAAAAAAGCAATCTTTAAATACCAAGCCGTTACAAAACCCAAGTGACTTAACAGCTCATTTCACTACTCTGTTCCCACAGTCGGTCTTGTCTTGCAGCTGGACAGCACACAGAACTCACCACCAGAACGAACAAGCACTCTAAACAGATTATAAGTTTATTACAGTGTCATTTTCACAGAAAGCTGAAAAATCTCTACATCCTACCTTGATAGTTTTTGACTGAAGTCTGAGGCCATTCAGCGTGTTTATTGCTCGTTCAGCATCTTTTGCAGTAACGTAGTTCACAAAGCCATAGCCTAAGCTGTGTCCTACACAGAAGAACAGTTTTTAAATTAATCCTTACACAAGAAGGTTATCACTACCAAAACTGAAGGAAGTGAAAGCAAAAAAAATGAACTCAACATAATCCATCCAGTAGACACTTAATATGCCACAGAACTTTCAGATGATGCACGCCAACCTCGAGAAACAACTCAAGGCTACTTCAAACATCCTCAAGAACATTTTATCTCAGATGGCTGCAGACATCAGCAGTAGAAAAATCAGATCTGAACTCTTGTACTGACTCTTGTCTCATGAACTTAACGTGGATATAACAAAGACATGAATTTAAGCCAAGTTCACAAATAGAAGCTCTTGTATACAAAGAACAGAAAGCAAAAAATATGAACTGATGAACCCCTGGGTATGAAGTCATCATACTACACATTTCTGTGTAGCTATTTCAACTCCTGGAGACCACAGCAAGGTTTTTATTTCTTCATACATTCATATAGCTAATAAACAGTAAGGATCCCACGCACAGGATAAAGCTGAAAAGTGAAAGAATTATCTTCAATGCAGATACTTCATGTACTTTAAGTTTACCTTAAGTCTTACTAAAAAAAAAATAAATAGTAATAGCACAACTTTAAAACATTTAAGGCAAAGGACACTTAATTGGATATTTGTTTGTTCTGCTTCCGTATGTTCAACCTCCACAAATGCTCCTATCAGTTATAACAGTACATAAAGTCACTCCAGGTTGCAGTTTCCCAACTGTTAGAGGCTATCTTATCACTGCAGGCCTAAAAATAACTAAAATCCTTTCAGACTGTCTTGGCACCTCCCATCCAAGAGATGTTCCTTGTTCAGACTCCTCCTAGTCCGACCTACAGAATGCACGAGAGAAAACTTTTAAGTGTGCAGAGGAGAACGTGCTATTTTACTGTAATACTATATTACTGCTATCTTATTTAAAGCTCCACTGATAGGCTTGAGAACAGTAGAAAACGTGGCTAAACATTAGAGTAAAGCATTCTCTTCTGAAATACAGCCCTTTTTGATTACATGGCATGGCTCCACAACAGTCACAGCTGCCAAGGCAGTTTCCTTTTGCCTTCCAGACATTTCAGAACACCAGATCTACAAAGATGAGTCGTGGTGACATCCTAGCACGAAATCTCAGAGTAACTGAAAATTAACCCCCTCTGAAAGAAGACTCATCAGCCCTCAATCAATATCCCAGTAGCCTATCGATACCTTGTGGGTATTGAGCCCTACCAGCCTCTATGCAGCACGGGACGGAAGGAGGCTCCAAATAACCTTCTGCACGTTGTTACCAACAGCACACGGGGCAGACGGAGTGCAGCTGGAACAGCACAACTGCCTGGCACGTCCCGAGTTCACCTGCTTTGTTGTGAAATGTAATATGCCACTAACTCATCGAAACCCAAATAATGTCGCAGCCTGTTTCTTAATACACTTGTTGTATAAACAGTCCCAGTTAATTTTTACCGCCTGCTAAAGCTCTTAAAAGAAGCCAGATCCACTTCACGGTCACGCCTCCTAGAGGAACGACATCCTGGTCTTTGACAAGGCATTAAAACATCGCCACTAGCACAGACCAGGCTTTTATAATACCAGGCACTTCTGTACAATTGCAAGAGCAAATTAATCTTTGATAGCCAAGTACAATTTAATTCTACATAGGAAACGAATAGAATGAAAGATCTTTGACAACATCTTCTGTACCCTTACCTTTTGAAGAGCTGCGGATGACAGAGGCTAATAGAACAGAAAATGCACATTATTAAGAAAACAACAAAAAAGCACGTAGGTAAAAGAGAGATACGGCTGTAATACCACAGAGATCGTCAATCATTTAGATAAAGTGTGGTTAGCCTGGCTAGTGAGGTCCTAGCAAAGATTTTGGAGACAGGCCCTTACAGATCAGGGATAGCAGACCTAGCCACCCTCTCCTGGCAGGGTGAAGGCAGGAGCCTGTGCAGCGTGGATTTGTTAAGCTGTCCTTAGTGCTCTGGGTCACAGAGCCCAGGGGCTCGGTGTTCTGGCCAGCAGAAGTGAATGTCCTTCCCCATTTTCCTGGGTAAGTCCCCAGAGAACAGAGCAGGCAGGCCCTCTCGTGCAGAGCCTCAGCCAGCCTGTATGTTTATGCACCGTTTGAGATCAGTGACACAGAAGATTAAACTACTTAGTTTTGGTTTTATCCCGTATATACGTGTTCATAGATACACAGAACTGAAAGAGGACCACAGGATCTGGGTCAAGCCCTTGCAATCACACGCTGTCCGTATTCCCCTTCCCTAAAAAGGGAGCTTCACGTGAGCAGTTAGGTTTTTGTCCCGAGGACTCTGATTGAAAGCACGATCTGGAAATCCCTCCTCTAATGCTCTCCTTTTCTACAAGTTGGCCTGAGTTTATCCCCACCTCACTTATACCCACTTGTTCTTGTGCAAGGACCATCCTTTCACTTACACATGCTCACTCTTTCAACTGTCTGGTTCCCAAAATACGCACTCGGACCATAACCCCCTCAACCTTTTGTCTTGGTTTCACCTGAGCCAAAATTGTTCTTTTCCACTTCCCATTTTATACAGGTGGCTATTTTATACAGGTGGCTATTTGTATCAGAGTTTGGATGCCCTGGGAAAAGAGGGCAGGGATGGAATGGGGTTAACAAACAAACGTAGATAAAACAGGAGGGGCTGAGAAGGCATCTAGCAGATGGCAGGATTACAACTAAGAGTTTCTCATATCCCCAGTGGTTACAGTCTCACTAACTTCTTAGTCACCAGATAAGAAAGCACCTATTACCTATCATCCCCTACAAGGGCTAGGATACTGACTCTCCCCTCTTCCTCTATACTTACCACCTTTAAATGACATCAATGGATTGTGATTTTTCAGTCCTGAAGCGTTAGAAAAGCCAGCCTACACAAAACTGACTCCAGCTACCAACTTACCAGCCTCAGCCATCCCCTGCCATTCAGGCCTCGCTTTTAATCTCTAACCAGGCTGGATCTCACCCAGGACACCAAGAGGCACATTCCAGATCTCGAGGGGCACGTTCCGTACCTCGACACATCACTCCTCAGGAACACCGTCTGCTTCGTAATTGTGCAATGCATTCCCACCTCCTAAGAGCACGAACTAGCCTCCTTCTGGGTATGCCAGAAAAAATAAGGGACTGGCATTTACACAACATAATGATTTATGTCAAGTGTTTGTCTCAGGCAAGGCGACGTTATTTGCTTTACCACAACATTAACAGCCTCCTAGAAACCTATTGTGCAAAAGAAAGCAATTCCATAACATTTCTCAATCTATTTTTAGTGGATAGTAATATTAAAAAAAACACTTTTGCTTTTACATAAAATGTAAATCTACTCAAGAGACCAAAAAAAAAAGCAAACAAGCAGGCCCTTATCTGGATGAATAAATTAACAAAGTGATCAAGAAATCTCGTTTTAAACAAACTGCCATACTCCTTCAGGATAAAGAATCTAGTTTTGTTCCCATGATAAGAAGCCCTTTCATGAAAGAGGGCACTCATTTTCTTTCTGCGCGTCACTTGGGTTTCTGTCCATGTCCTTGCTTCCTTTCCCTGCTGCCTCAGACACACGCCTTCAGTCCCTAGGTCATTTCTCATTCCCCTCCTGCTATGGGCTGACAACTCCGGTTTCACTGGAGCCCAGTACGAGAACAGAGCTGGTGCTTGTCTTCCTCCCCGCTGCACAGTGGCTGCCCCTCAAAGCAGCGGCCCCGGATTCTCCCCATCCTGCCCTCCTCAAGGAAGCCGAGACATAAACCTGGCCCCACTATGCCAGAGCGCCTTGGCACCAAGGCATTTCAGTTCTGAATTTGTTTTCTGAACTGAGAAACTCTTGCTAACCCATGCAGTCTTGTGAGATTACATAAATAAATAAAAAGCCCAGTAAACAACGCAGGAGGATGGAAGAGATGCTCCCAAGACGTCACTGAGGAGCACGGGGTATCTTGGGAACAGTCAGGTTTTTTGTTTGCTGCTGCAAAACATGCTGTGAGTGGTAAACTGAAATATGCACGAACGCATCGAGCACTGTCTCGTCTGAATGCAGGCATCGGTGGGCTGAAATGCACAACTCTCAGCGGTGGCTCCGCAGCTTCAGAGGATGTGAACAGCTAAAAGTGCACTGCACGAGCTTGCTTCAGTACACTTACACACACATCAACTACAGAAAAACGTGAGCACACCTGCATCAAGCTTCAGGAAAGAAGTCCTGCCAACGCAGAGGTAGAGCAAGGTAGGATTGGCAGAGCGGGTGACCACAAGGTTATCCTAACCCCCAGGACAAGCGGTGCTGTGCACATTGCACTGCCCTGCACTAGGTCCACGTGCCAGCTCCTGCTGTGAAAGAGCATGTGTTAGCAACTCGAAATCCGGTGACAGAAAATAGCAGCTGGGCTTCCCTCTGCAGCAGTGCATTCCTCTGCTTTGTTAGGTCAACCTAAAAAGGCATTCAGTTCTAGAAATCCAATTCCTAAAAATTAAAAATAAGCCATTTCAAAACAAAGCTAACAGATTCTCTCTGTACACTGCAGAAACTAGAAGGGGTTTCAATATAAAAGGGATCGGATACGATACATCTTCCATCTGCTTCTTCCCCCAGTTTCATGTCCTTCGCACACAAAAGGTACTCGCTGGACACCGGCACAACACAACGAGCCCTGAAGCCGCTCTTAAATGCTACAACCTCACGTGGCAGTGCTTGTTTTTACTTGGCTGACTTCTGCTGTTAAGATTCACTTAAAAGACAGACGCTAAGAGGTACACGTCTGTACTTCACAGGGTATTGCCATGGTTTGCAGGGTTTGCACCCGAGCACCTTACTTCCTCCTACCTGGAAAGGCCCTGGAGACAAGGAAGTGCCTGATGCCACGGGAGCTTAAACCTGGAGTCAGGCCACCGTTTCTGAACAGTGTTAAGTTATAACAGATTCTGTTAAGTTATAACAGGCTGCTGTCAGTTTTGACACTTTTATGTACACCTGTGCTAACAAGAAAATAAAACAGGCTTTGGGAATTTCCAACCCTTTCATTACGGGAAAAAAAAACAACACTTCCATGGGAAAGCCAAGAACAAAGCTCAAGAATGGAAGGTGCTAATAAGCTGATCCACAGCAAAATAAAGATAATTAAAATTTTGGTGGACTACTGTCTCTTATCCTTGCTATTAATAGAGATGAGAGTATCCTGTCAGGTGTTGAAATAGAGGAAGGAAGACTGAACCAACCCAGAGTATAGCACTGCTAATTTGAAGTAACTGTGGTTTTGGACTTCTGTCTACAAGATGCATGCAGTATTTCAAACACAGCCTGTTACAGCATACCTAGAAAAAAAATCTTAATAAAAGCAAAGCAACATTTTAGGTGCCAATGGAACGAGCTACTGATTTAAGGGGAAGGATACAGACCAGCTTCCAGTCTCTCAATAACCTTCTGTCAAAAGCTGCTGTCATTTCAACAGCAACTGGATGTCAGATTGAGGCAGGGTTAAAGCATCAGCCTCCAGACCTGACCACATGCAACCAAGTTTTATTTAAACTCCTGCAGCGTCCATACCAGTTGACCCCGGTGAGTAACAATAGCCATGGCTTGTGTGTTACTCTCCAGCCTAGCAAATCAGGGGCTTAATTGAACAGCAGTTCTGGCAACACCACTGATGAAATGGTTTGAGTGGAAGAGAAACCACATCAGAGCATGCAACAAAGGCACATGAAGTTCACATTACAGCAGAGCTCCCTTGCTCATCCTCATTTCCAGCCTCCTTCCCAATCACGCATAGATTTTTACATGGAGGAATTACTGCTGTAATTACCGAGTTTCTTTATTTCCTCAAGTGTTTGTGGTAACTGCTTACTAAATTGGTTAATTAAAGAATTAAAAAGCTCGTAATTAAAAAAGGAATTCAAACCCAAGCAAGCAGTGCGAGTTGACCAGCCACCATTTGCCGACTCGGTGGAAGCATGCCTCAGCACAACACACACTACACAGCTTCATCCTCATCCAACTCATTCTAAAAGCTGTCATCTATAGAGTGAACAAAGCACAGGACTGCCAAAAAGACCTGAAATAACCTGCCGGTGACTAAAACCAGTGTTTTTGCTTTAGAAATGCTTATCCCTAAGGGCAAAACATTGTCTTCCAACTTCAGTGTTCACCAGCCAGGGATGCTGCTAATAAGGGTTACTGGTTTTTGTTGGAGGAATCCCTGACCCCTCGGCAGCTTCAACACAAACCAGAAATGCAAAGCTGCCCATAGGCAGTGGATATGCTGACAATTACTTCAGAGCTAGGTCACCACATGTTCCCATACACGAGCACAGACAAACTACTGCATCTTTTTCACCACTACGTCTTCCCCCGTTACTCAAATTTGATGCCAGCCACTTACCGGTGAGCATTATTTGGTAGCTCCACAGCCCTTCTAAGAACTCCTTTGAGGAACCCAACAGAGACATTTCTTCAACTCCTCAGCTTGGGCATGATGCTGAGGTGCAAATAATGTCTTGAAGCAAACAGGGGAGACACAAATAGCTCAGGCTGCAGGACTTGCCCTCATCAGTCCATCCACACCCCTTTGATCACCCAACACTATTTCTCCCACGTGGCTGGCAAACACCCAGCAGAAATGCAGCCTGGCTGCCACGGAAGGTGTCAAAGCCCAAGCACGAGAGATGGCTTAGTCAGAAACCAGTGTTTGAAGACATACCATTAATCTCACTGGGTCTGGAAGATGGTATTGGATGCTAAGGACTGGGAATGCTGTTGGGTTCAAACCTACCAGAATTGACCAACCTAGAACTCAGGAAAACAAGCAGACGTGTCAGCAGAGCCTGGCTAAGCAGGGAATTCGTGGCAGAGCTCCAAGGCAAACAAGCAGCGTGCAGGAGATGAAGAAGAGACAGCCTGCAAGGAAAGAAATTTAGAAACAGTCCACTTGGTTTCAGGGAAGCCAAAACTGAACTGAAGTTGAGACTTGCAAGGAAAACCAAAAAAAAAAAAAAAAGGAAAAAAGAAAAGAAAATTGGAAGGAACAGCAACTTTGAAAGGTCATGGGAACTGGATGAGGTCCCCAGCAACTGCAGATGGACAAGAGCTAAGTCCACCTTCAAGAGAGCACAAAGAACAGCCCAGGTCACCGCAGGCTGGTTGGCCTCACCATAGTTCCAGGAAAATCACGGAGCAAGTCCTCCAGGGACACGTTTCTGAGGAGATGCAGACAGCATGGTTGGGTCAGCACAAACTTCCCAGGGACAAACCATGCCTGCCCAACCTGACCGGCTTTGGACAGAAGGACTGGATTTGTGGACAAGGGAAGAGCAGTGGCTGCCGTTCCCTTCATCTTTCAGCAAGCTTTCCAAACTGCTCGATGGAGTCATGGAGTCATGGTACAGAGCACGGCGAGCATGAGCCAGCAGTGCACTAGGACACAGAAGGTTAAGGGCACCCTGCATCATGCTAAGCAGAAGGAAGCATGAAGGAAGGGGAAAGGATCATCCCGCCTCACTCAACACTCACTGGACAACATCTGAAATGCTGCTCACAGTAATTCCTGCACCCAAATACAGGAAAGACATCAATGACCTGAGGCGGGTTCAGCTAAGGACCACCGTGATGCTCAGGGGGACAATTTCCAAGCTTGGATGTATTCAAAGCCAGACCCAGAGTAACCCGGCCTGACCTTACAGCTCACTCTGCTCCGAGCAGGACGCTGGACGTAGGTGGCCACCCAGCTATGGTGCCAAGGACAGAACGAGTAACCCTCAGGTTAACGTGGCCTTGGGGCCTTTCCAGTTCCACCAAAGGCCTTTTTGTGCCAACAGTCCACATGCATACTTCACCTCAGTAGGGACGTATGGATTTATGAAAGGGTTTTTTTTGTCCCCCAGCCTCAGGAGATTATGCTGCTTTCCAACTCCTCCTGATGTCCTTCAGCCCTAGTTACCTCTGCACCAGCTTTTAACTCCTTTCTCATTTTAATATTCAAGATACCAGCCTCAGTAAGGAACGTGCCAGCCCTGCAGGCTCTGCCTGACTTGGCTTTGGTTTTTGTTTTCCATACCACAAAGGTTTCGTTCAGAAACCTTTCTGGAAGGGCATCGTTCTCCATTGCAAATCCATGCTGACCAAGCCTCCCCACAGCACCATGCTCACAGCGTACTCATGAGAACACAGCAAACACCCCAGACCTTCAGCAAAGATACAGATGATGCATCTCAGCCTCTCCAAAATCAATCTGAAGCTAAAAGCCCACAGCCTGATCCTAAACTTCACCTGATCCAGTCCCCCCAGGTCTCATCTTCCTTTCTTCAGCAAGGTCCTTAGAACTGGCTTCATCAGAGATTCTCCTAAGTTGCTTGAAACGCACCCCTTCTGGCCCATTTATACCACAGTGACCACATTAAGTCCCAGAAAACTGGAAAACATGCTGCTCATGTCAGAACTAAGAGGTAGAGCAGCTTTAGCACAGGTACTAGAATAGCACCTTATTCCTGTAGGGCACGTTCACATTGCCCAACAAAATATTCTAGTCTTGTACTCAGAATTTTGATAAAGGAAATAAGTATTTTATTAACCTGAGTAACTTCTTCAAGCTACAATTAATCATTCTGAATTTTAACTCTTCTGCTTCATCTCCAGTTTAATCATAAATGCTGTCCAAAACTATCATTGATCATACAGACACCAAGAGCACTGCAGAAATCCCATGGAATCAGGTTGTTGTCAGGCCGAGGGCAAAGCTCCAGCCAGCCGGACAGCCTGGTGCTGTGCCTAACTTCTGCCATCTGCAAAGCACTGCCCTGTTGTAAGACTGAAGTGGTTGGATCGATGCTACCTGTAAGCATACCCCTAAGGGCACAAAGGCAAAAGCTCAGGTTCTATGCAAGTATTTCCAAGATGTTTACCCTTTGTAAGCTCCTATGGTCAGTGTCAACGCAACAGCTCAGTACTTTTCTTCCACAGTGACCGACCTCAGCTTCGTTATAGTTTCTATCTGAGTCAATTCCTGCTTCTACTTAAGACTTAAAACCAATGCATCTTACTGAAAAGGCTTTTGATTGCAACAGAAAGGAGCTAGGAATGAAACAAAATAATGTCTAGTTTTATTGGTAACAACTTTCAAATACAAAATGTGCCCCCACTGCTTCGTGTGGATTCACAAAGCAGCACACAAAGCTACTGCCTGTCCTGTGGCTGAAAGACAAACAGCCACATTTATGGGAGTCTAGGGGCAAAACAGTGTTTAGCAGGTTCCAAAAGCCTGACCTTCAAACAGCTCAGGATAACGTCTGGAATTACAGCAACGTGGCCTCTCCTCCATTTGCAAAATAAGTGGAATTTGCCTTGAAACAAAGATGACTCCAAGCAATACAAACAGACGCTTCAAACAAAAAAGTCAAATACTACAACGCAAACTCGACGTAAGTCTGGTCTTCACCTGGATCAAAGGGACAAAGAGACAGCTTCCAGGGATGTCACTAACACCACAATGTTTAAAATTTTGACCATTTGCAGTAATAGTGCCAGCTTTAAATCCTGAAAACAGAAGATTTAATATTAGAAGTTGCTTTAATTTAATGAAGCCCTTCCACACATCCATCTCTATGTATTCTTTTTATATTTTCTCCTTTCTCTCATTTCCATGACATTTTTCTATTGAGATTTATTTTAAGTTGCTCCAGGGCTCTTTTTCCAGATGAACTGCAGTCACATCCAAGATGCTGTGAAGTGAAAAGGATTTGTAAAGTGAACACAGAAAATACCAGGCCCAGAATTGTGCATGAACACCGCAGGCTGATTTCCTGAGGAAGTCTTAGGGGAAAAAAAATGCCTTGCCCACTTACCGTAAAATCTGATTTCTTTAAAACTTTAGGACAGATTTTGTTCATCAGTGGTTAGAATGAAAGCCTGACTACTCGATAAGCCATGGCCTGAAAAAAGCCCCCCTTATCCATTTAAGAATAAACTTTTCTAATGACATTTCTTTCCTGTAAACATTATAGTGCAAAACCCCGCCAAGTGTTCAGAGTCAATACGATCGTAGGTTAAGATGAACTAAATCCTTATTCTGCAGAAACGTACTGCTTCTCCACTGGCAGAGAATTCAAGTGCTGTAATGTGATGCAGAACAGTAACTCCACATAAAAACATATTAAGAAACATTAGAGTACAATTAAAGATTTTGCAATGTGGCTTATTTTTTGTGGTTTGGTGGGGGAAAAGAAGAAAAGCAAACGAATTGAAGATGTCTGCTCTTGTGAAGCGGAATATTTCATACAACGGGGAGCACAACTGACTTGTGTTGGCCTTGGTGACCCTACATAAGGTGAGGAGGGATACTGAGCATGAATGTATTTACACCCCTCAATTTCTCCAGAGAGCAAGGATACCAATAACGCTAAGGCAGCAGAAGTCACCCTCCATTATGCCAGTTCAGCCATAATGCTTACAGAAAACATCACCAAGGTCCCTCTGAATGGCAGCACAACCACGTGCAGTATCAGCTGCTCCTCCCTGCATTGTACCACCTGCAGACACGCTGTGGGTGGGCTCTATCAAATTTTTAACAGGACTGCCCCCATCACCGAACATCTCGGTACTTCGCTAGTGACTGGCCTTCAGCTGGACTTGTGCTGAAGATCACCGACCTCAGAGACTGGATTTCAATCCACCCACAGCTCCTTTACACGGTGACACCAGTCCTCCAGCAGCTCTAAGACCATCTCTCCCAGCCAGCCTATGTAAGAGGTGCCAGGCATCCCCTGCAGCCCAAAACCTGCTGAGCTGTACCCTCACTGTAGCTCTTCTCCAGTCCAGGCCTCTGTAACCTGCAGGGATGGCTGCTCCAGCGACTGCTGGAGACCACACAGCACATCACCCTGCTGCCGAGCACACAGGTTGGTCCCAATACAGTCCCTACCCCAATCCGTGCTGCTTTGTCTGTCTGCAGTGCTCTGGGAGCTGTGCTCCGGGCTGGACCCAACCAGGGGTCAGCTGGAACAAAAGCTCCAACCCTACACCTCTGATCAGGGACAGCTGACAGAGCTCAGAGCTGCTGGAAGCCAAGGTCTCCTCCAGCTCTCCTTCCCTGGCAGCTTCACACATTCAAGTTCCTCAAAGGGTTCCCACCAGTCCTCTGACAACCCACAAAGTTCCCCGAACATTCAGAAGCAGAGCCCAGAAACTGCTGCACCCGCTGCTGCTTCTGCTGTGCTCTGAACACACTTGAAGTCAGGCAATGTTTGTATTCGGGATATCCCCATACCCTTGCTAGAACTCAGTTATTACCTCCAAGGTAGTTTACATGGCCAACCTGATGATAAAGGAAACCAAGTGAAGCTGGCAGAACTAGAAGGGTGTTAACTTCTTAAGTATTTGGCCTATTTATCTGCAAACTGTTTGCACTTCTCATTAAGTTAACCGCTGTTGCTAGGTGTTCTGGAATGTGCACTTAAAGAAATTGCATACCAGTAAATGTGATTAAAAAGCTAGAAAAAAAGAAATCCAGGATAACGATGCATTTCAATTCCACAGTTAACAGCAAAAACTACACAATACCAGAGTTGTTTTCCATGCAAAAGAGAACAATTTCAGCCAAAGAGAATACTTGAACACTTTCCACAAGACAAGAATAATTAAGAGTTCTGTTAGTAGACTGGAAGCCGCTGCACTAGCAAAATGAGCAATCTCCCCACCACGTGAGCTGGAGCTACTTACCGCCTTTCAGCATCTGAAGGCTGTTGAATTAAGCCCTCCTCCCCTTTATGCTTTAAAAGCTTAGGGGCACCATTTATTTCTGGTTTAGGTTGCGTATTTTCTATGAAAGGGTCTTCCAGATAAGATCTTATGAAAGGGAAAAGGCAGTGAAAAGATGCATGCACATCAGTTCCTATAATTCCAGCTATCAAGTGATTGTTTTGATCCTATAAGCAACAGGTCACGTACACCTGCAGTACAAGTGAGCTATGATGACTTCTTTGAGAGGGACTCCAGATTGCTGTACACAATCATGACAAGTCATCACAAAACATCCCATCTACTCCACATTTTTCAGCAGTGATGGAGTGCTGCCTTCATCCTTTATTGCTGCTGATCGAGGTCAACATCAGTGAGCTCCATCAGACCTCAGACTTGTAGAAGCAAACGGATTGCCACGAGGAAGCCCACTGTTTCCTTCCAGTGTCTGCACAGAGGTGGCTGCATTTTGGTAGCTGATTGGTATGGAGTTTCTGGCACACTCTTAAGGATCACGTCGTGTATTTCCTCCAGTAGGAATCTTATTTCCTCCTCAAGCAGTTTAAGAGATGTGAGGGATGAAATAAAAAGCCTCAAGAACCTGGATGCCTCCCTCTCCTAACCAGATCCATTGCCATCAGACAGAGCTCTGACAGAGGTGCACACAGCAAAATTGTCACCAGATACTCGAAGGAGGGTCACGAGTGCCACAAGCACTAAACAGATCCCACAGGGATCTGCACATTGCTGGGCAGGAGATCAGTACAAGCACAAGTTTGGGACCAGGATGTCTGAAGTCAGTGCTAGAGGGCTACAGCCTCGTCAGTGCAGAAAGATCAGACAAACCCCAGCACTTTTCCTTGCTCGCGGCCTCATGAACCAGAACCACACACAGGGTGGTCTTCAGCTGAACAGAGCCAATGGCTACTCACAAGCCTCAGCAATAAATAAAAAAGGCCAGGAGACACAACAAAGATGAAAAGTAAAATCTCAGACTTGACACTGTGCAATACCATGTTGAGAAGTGACGTTCTAATGTTTCCCTAGGGCTCTGAGCTGGTGCTAGTCTTGAAACCTGACAAAGAACAATATCCAACATGAGTTCTACAGACTTCTTTGTATGAAAATCCTGGATGATCACAATAAATACAAGTACAGTGAGCAACACAGCTACAGTCCAAGATTTGCTTGTTACACCTGAGAGTAGAGATGCTGATTACTGACTGGCTCTTCATAACTGAAGCAAAGCCATGTCTGGAAATGCTGAGGAACTCAGCACACAAACTGGAGGATGTAGACACCAGCACCTTATCTCCCCAGCATGATCAGGAAGAGCTGAAACTGCAATGGGAGCCTTGCACCCTGTCTAACATTCATCTACTGTGCACAAACATCTCTTTACTGCCACTGCAGAAATAAAATAAGAAGTTATGGTGAACAACAAAGCAAGCGTACAGTCATACTTTTGCCAACTCCTATAAGCCACGTGTACACAGTGCAGGAAATTCATAGTAAGGGATGTAAATTGACACTATAATTTACTGCAGTAAATTTACTACATTTACTATTTTAGTAAATTTACTGCTACTTTCAATTCCTTTGGTGTTTATCAACAGCAAAGTAAAGGATAAAAACTGTAGCAATTTCAAAGAGTTACTCTTAATTTTATAAAGACAACCTCATGCATGAAAAAAGAAGCGTTATCAAACATTGATTTTAATTCTACAAATACAGTCAATAAAGCAACTAAACCGATTTAAAACTTTGCCATGAAAAGAGAGGTTACCTCCCTCCTGTCTTGCTCACACAGCTCCACTGCCTCTTATGTGCCAATATTACAATTTATCTGCCCTCAGAGAAAACAGAGCCATGGAGCTAAACAGATTTTTCTGCGGTTCTGATTTCCTGCTTGTCTACCATGAGTCTCAGTGGGGTCCATACAAATGCAATTGTTGGCATGAGGAAAGCAGAACTTTGCTGCAAGACTGCTCTTTTCAGGAGCTGATTGGTAGAGTTTTACATCACAGATATATACAGATTGTAAGGCAAACATGAAGGGGAAAAAAAAAAGTGAAGTGGTATCCTTAGAAGGTTCCTGAAGAAGCTGATTCTTAGTCACTGGTATTCTAAAACAATCAACAAGCATGAAGATGACTTGGAATTGTGGCTAACAGCGTTGCACGTGAATGAAAAATTAGGGAGGCAACAAAAGAAGTGGCCTAACTAACATAAGCCATGCAGACTTAAACACTTTCAATCACTTTAAAGAGTGAAGGTTTTGTATGACAGGCACTCAAGGACTGCATGCAAACTAAGAAGACTTTTACTTCTGATTCTTCAAGGGTTGTTAAGAAAAACCTGAAGCACAGGAGCACCTATGTTGGTCTTTAACTTGGAATATGGTAATTTATGGGTAATTTAAAGTTAATAAGACTTTACCAGAGTATATGATACTCCAGGGAACAGTCTTAAATAAACTCTGAGACTTCAGTTAACATGCTTTGCTTCCCATTTAAAATATCCTCACAACCCATACAGAAGATTTTGCACTTATTTAAAAGCCTACAGTGTGGTGTGGATTACCTATGTCATTTAGTGAATAACTTGCTATCAGTAAAACAAATGGTCTTATTTCCTTGCAAAAGTAGCCTCCAAAGCAAACCTCTACATCTAAGCATTGCAAACTGTATGACAACATCTAGGCTAAGTACTTGGATAGCTCAGTATTCAAAGAAAACACTATTTTGTGGAACTATTTCATGACAAATTTACTCATGCAGTCCATAAGTACAGATTTTGGTAGGGCACTATCACATGAAGCTAGGTCTTGAGATTTCTTTCAGGTGAGAAGACAGACACTGGAGAAGCCATGCTGAAAGTACATTCTAAGGTTTTCATTATTCAGTTCTCATTTCTACTATGAAACATATAAAATAATGTCAGTTAGAATAACACAATGAATTTTCACGCATTTTATCAGCTTTCTTGCAGTTTTTACGGTGAAGTAGTTTCAGGCTTGTTTGGCATGAGTTAAATAACGATTTAAATCAGTACTGTTAGAATCTGAAATACAAGATTGAGCATATGCAGCAGAAAATTCCATCTGCGTGCCAAGAACAAACAAGCATGCACAACTAGTGAGCAGCACAAATACTTTTATTTACAGCAATAATGATTGTTATCTCCCACTAAATCAAAGATTCCGTGAATTCTGAGCGAGAATAACCAGAATTTGTAAACACAGATTTGAACAGGACAAGGATTAAAACATCCTGACAGAGCAGATAAAAAACTCCTGCAAGTAAACAGATCCAGCTTATGAAACCAGCTGCTCTGCCAGCACTTGTCTGTTTCTAAGTAAACATATTTCACAAACTAAATATTTCATTCCTTGTTTTTTTCTAAAGCTACTACTAACAATCCTATTTAAAGAACTTAAGAGTTAAACTCCTGAAGAATGATAAGGCCTACAACAATTCCAGACGCATACCACACATCTTTTTACTGATCAAAATAGAATCAATTTACTTGCATATTTTTTTCTGATATGCAAGGAAGTAAATTAGTGCCAAAAAAGCTCAGACTGTAGGAAAAGCGAGTAAGTTAGGGACCAAGTTCAGCCTGCAGATATGCAGACTGATGCTGAAACGTAGGAATTTTATTGTAACCTTTAACCTTTTACAAAAACCTATGGATTTAGCCTGAAGTATCCTAAATAAGACTAGATAGTAAGTGTTATGCATAACATCACTCTAGTTGTATGTCTTCACATCAGTAGTTACACACACTTGCAAAAATAAGATACTCTACATTAAACTGCTTTCAGGCATTTGGTTAAACACTTTACCACAAAGTAAAAAAACACATTATTTTTATATTATACCTGCAACTTTGTCCCGAATAAGTTTTGCAGATTCGACTTCGCCAATACTGCTAAATAGACTCCGCAACTCATCTTGCGTCATGTTCTGAGGGAGGTAGTTCACAATTAAATTTGTTCTACCAATATCATCCCTGCAATCTTCAGCCATGTGATCTTCATAACCATTAGACATTTTATAATATATCTGCAAAGAGAAAAATCACAAATAAGTTCCAGAACTTTGTTTGAATAAGCCAAAGTTTCTCCACCTGAAATAAGCTTGAATGTTTTAGAAAACTGACAACAAGCAACTGTTTCAATTGTACATATTTTTTCCACTTGTAAAACAAAACATTTTCTGTTGAAAACCCCAGAACAATTCATTCTTTCAAGCTAGCAAGCATGGCATTTTAGAAAGCCACGTACCATTAAAGAGCTCAAGTCTTTTTTTTTTTTTAATGTAGACAGAAAGTACTGTGACAGATTTTGTACACATTCCTGCAAACAGCAAAGCACTCAAAACAGTTCAAAATCAGGTTCCCCATTTCAGAGCACTTGACTCGACAGAATTAAAACCGCCAACCTTAATTCCAGCTTTCTGCCCAAAACTCTTACATGGAGCCGAGCAGCAGCCAGACCCACTAGACGCAGTTCAGCATTTCAGCCAGCAGCCGTTTGTCTTCTAGATGTTTTCTCCTTTACACGCATTTTAAGACACTTATTATTAAATGGCTGTCTTTTGGTGAGCACTTAATTGCACACATGAAACAGACTCATCTGTACCAGAACATTAACTCCAGTGCATGCTGTGTATTTCATAGTTTCTATTTTTGCACCTTTTTAAAGAAAGCCTTGAAAAACACCCTGACGTTCCATCCCATGAAGACAGCCCCTGCCTTACTCAGCCATCAGCAGGGGCTGGAGGCTGAAGTTTCGGATCCACAGAACATCTACAGCTCCAACTCCCAACAGAGCCCAGCTGCTCGTTCTTCACGGCCTGCCAAAATACTGGACATTTAAAAGTGCTTTTGCAGCTGCTTTGAAATATTCAAAATCAGGATACTTAAGCCCTATTCCTGGAGCAGAAAAAAGGTGATGCCTGGCAGTTTTGGGAAGCCCGGACAGGCACGTTCGTGCTGGAAGGCACTGGCACCAGGAAGCTTGGTCGCCCGACGGTTCTGGACTCGGGTTCTCAGCCATTTTTCCATCCCCTCTGCCTGAGAGCGCTGCACAATTCTTGCTCCAAAACAACGTAGTTTTGGTTAACAGCTCTTAAGAACAGACAGCTGTGAAGCACGTGGAATTCTAGCACTGCTCGAAACCCGTGGTGAATTCAGGGCCTCCTGATGCTCGGCTCAGCGCTCCTCTTTCAGGGCAGCCCCATTTGTGCGTTCTGCCACAGAATCCAAACACCTAAACCCAGCAGCAGCACACAGACGTCAACACACACCACACAGTTGCCATAATGCTGAAGTATGAACATGCTTCCAGTCCAGACTCCGCTAATAAGGGCGATATGGATTTTACAATAAAGGCATTCAGTCCAAGTGCTCGCTACAGGAGCACCATTAGCAAAATACCAACGCCAAATTAGCAGCACTTGCTTGGCTAATAGCCTCTGCTTGCTATACTCTGTTTTCCACCTCTGTAAATTCAGATTTATACCACAGTGTTTCCAGAATGTAAGGAAATGAATGCTACACCAAGAGATCCAAGCGTTAAGCATAGCAGTTCGTTAATGTCCAAAAGAAACAGTGAGCAGCCAGCCCGATGACAAATCTCAGCACCAGGAACTCGGCAGCAGCCTCACGACTGTAGCTCCCTCCTGAAGAATTAGCGCAAATCTTCCAAGTTCAACACAAAATCCGCCGCTCACCAAAACTCACAGCGCTACTGCAGAGAAATTCATCACCACAGGCTCAAAGATGAGCTTTGTATTGACTTAATAGAGCCGCAATGTGCTCAGTTGGCCAGAAGAACCACACAAGATGCTGTACAAAAGCAACTGCTTCCTTGAGAACCCAGCTGACAAGGTCGTCTGAGGCAAGCATCCCCTCCGTAGCGCTCACATTACCCAAGGAACAGCCAACCCCACCTGAAAGGGACATTTTACGCCATGAAGCACCGGCTCAGCGGATGCAAAAGCTCCTGGCCCGTCCTGGTGCAGTGAGTCAGCAAGCCTCGCAGCACCACGTGTCAGTGCCAGCCGTGTCTGCCAACTTAGTTAGGTATTAAGCTGGGCTAGAAGCGCTCAGATGAACGCACACGCTTCTCAGGTAAGGTGACTTAACGCTGCCACACAGCCATGGATTTATTAGTGGCTCGCAGATTGCGGTGAAGCTCCAGCCCCTGCTCACTAAGGGCCCGAGCAGACACAGTGCACTGCTTTGTTTCACGGATCGTGGCCTGCTGAAGTTCAACCACGTCCAGCACCCGAACTGCTGCTGTCAGCTCCATGTAGAATCATGGAGAATCAGAAAGAGGCAAAAAATCCCAAATTCACATCAGGAATACTGCCTTTAGGTAGGGATTTCCAGTCCCTTCTCCAATAGCTGTTAAGTCCTGTCTGGCATTTATTTCATGCTATCTTCTTATAAAAGTCAGGCTATTTAATGGGAAAAAACAGAGTGCACCATTTTTAGAATAAACCGCTATTAAAGTTATGTTAATTTGAGATTTAGCACAGTATACACTGAAATTGAGTCCCTGATTTTTCGCAGTACAGTTTGAAGCAACCTGACAGCCGGCAGCTCGGAAACTCGCCGCCCACCCCGCTGATCAGCCTTCTGCCCCCAGGGCTGTGTGAGCAAGGGCAGCCCCTCTGCCCACAGCACAACCCAGCCCTATCGCTAAAACTGTGCAAAACTGCACCAGGAGGGAAGCATTTCTGCTGCGTCAGCAATTTTAATCTGCTTTCCTCACAAGATAAGCAGCAGAGCTAATGCCAGAGGATAGGAGAGCAGGAGGAGAGCTGTAAAGCTAAAGGCAGGGGAAGAGCCTCCCCCCTTCCGATGATTTCTAGCCGTCAGGTTGTCTCAGCTGTGCTGTGAAATTATATCATTACATACAGGTTCCCTTCCTGCTCTGCCAGAACTGCCTGAGCACAAGCCCCAAAACCAGTTTCCTATTCTGCTAAATGACACTCCAACACATGAACCTTCTTCACCCACCACAGGAGCTATAAAACCACATGACTTCAGTGTTTTTCAAAATTCTTGTAATGGGAGGCAACTTTGTTTGCCTTCGTCCTGCCCAAAATTCAAGCCCTAGGCACACAACACACCAACAGGTTGAATATGAAAGCGAAACACTACAGGTAAGAGTATTTAATAAATAAAGAAGCAGAGATGAGATTTTTCTAGCTTTGAGTATGAAGGTTCAGGTTTCCTTCACACCCCACCAAATTTGCCCGAGATACAACAAATCCTTCCTGCTGCCAAGATTCTCCTCCCGACAAGTTTACGAAGTTGCTGTGTATTTCAATGATTTCCAAAAGCAGACACTTAAATCTACCTTCCTTATCCTCCCAGGTACACCCTGCCTACAGCAGGAGGCACCGAGCAGAGGGAACTCCCCAGCACACCACGGAGGCAAGCTACCATGCTCTGGCACTAAGCAAAACTCACAGGAGTTTGGCAACTGGCTATCAACTTTAAATCATTTTACCACTGCCTCTAACCTCCCTGCCTGCAATCCTTAGCAGCTCTGTGCCCTGTGATAAACACGGCGTACCCAGAGCATTGTCGATTCAGAAGCAGTAAGGCCTGGGAAGGAAGCCTTCCATCTGCTGCTCCTCAGACATCAGAAAAAAAAACTTCCGGGAAGCCCTTGCATAAAGGCCTGGCAAATGTTTTCGTGGGATACCAGGAACAAAACATGCAGAAGTGATAACGGCATAGTAGAGAGGAGAAGGAGCAGAGGGCTGATGAGATGCTCCTTCCTTCCTAACCTCTCACCAAACACCTCCTGGCCATCCTGGAAGCCAGCTGGAAATTGCTCCCTGCGCTGGCGGTGAACAGATCTCGTGTCAGTGTGAATACAAACAGCCCCTGAAGAATTATTTACCTTTGCATAATGAAAAGAATTCCCAAAAAGCCATATAAAATGGTCAGTATGGAGGAAATGAGAAATGCTATGTCAGAAACCAAGTTTTTAATTCCGCTCCCACTGAAGAAGAAATTTTTCTTTGTTTCTTCTCACATTGAGAGAAGAAACACAGGCAACCTCCCAATGTTTCTTATTCAAAGCAAGAGCAATCAAGTAATGTCAACAGAGATGTAAGATTAGAACCAGGCCCAGAGCCCAACCTCAGCCCGTAACCATTACCTGATGGTTGTCAGTCCTTGTTGACACAAGCCAGAAGCGTGAACGCGCTTACACGCTCAGCTGTGGGACGAGGGAGGAAAGAAGGCTTACCTCAGGATCTTCAGGCTTACCAGTTCCCCCTGGGAAGGCTACCTGTGATGAGACTGCCAAGGCACCCAGCAGCCTTCCCAAAAAACACCATGTCCCCCCCCACCCCAAGAGGAAACTGTAAGACTAAGTTCCACCGTAATGCAGTTCCTAAAATTAAAATCTGTGTAAAATAACAGCCTTATAAATGCTTGTTTTCCCTCAAATTTAGGAGGTCAAGGTTGCAACAGGAGCCATATGCACCATGCCTTAATCTTCCTTTAATTTTGGATGTGCTCAAACTCACATAGCCCAGCACTTTATTATCTGCTTCAAAGACTGCTCATTCATCCACAGCCAGGTCTGCCTTCTCATGACCAGACTGAAAAGCTCTCCAGCATAATATTCTTTTTTTTTTTCCTGGAAACATTGCAATGACCCTGACGATCACCTTCTCAAAGGTGCAGAAGATCCCAGAAGGTTTAAAAGAAAAGTGACACAAATAGCTCTGGCAACAGACCAAGAGCAGCTTTTTCCAAATGGAACTCGGTGTCTGCACCGAAAATCCTGTGATTCAGAGCTATTAAGTCTTTCACTGCAAGATGCTTGCTAAGAAGGCAGTCCTACAAGGAAGGCCTACGTAGGAATATTCTCAAGATGCCTGATCCTGAAGATGCACAGTTGAGAGGCTCACTGTACCTTCCCTTTGTCTATGGGTCTGCAAAGGCATTTAACGACCACCGGGCTCACAAACCTGAATGCAGACACCTCAACAGATTACAGATGATAACGTGAATGTTATTAGGTACTGCAGAACATAGGAAGACCTAAAATTCTCCCCTGAGCAACGAGTTCTGTGCTCCTTCACACCAGCAGCTGGCACTTTCATTAAATCCAGGCAGCCTTATCACTCCAGCAACCGAGCAATTCTCACTCCCACAACGTAGCTCTCCAGAAAGCGAAGGCTGTGCAGCACTGCAGGTGCACAGGTGAGAGCTAACACCAGCGGTGCTGAACCCAAGGTCAGAGCTCTTTGAACATACTTGGCTCTGGTATCAGAAGCACGAAGGCTACACCAGCATCTGACACCTGGCCAAAGGGAGCCAGGCAGACGCGGTACAGTACCGGGGCACAGGGTTCGTGGCACCTTCCCTAGGTAGCTGGGAATGGACCCCATTAGGCACAGCAGTTCCCAAAACACACCTGAAAGACACTCAGATCCGAGGGTGCTGACACAGGTCCCTGACCCAACACCTCAGCCCAGCGGGTACAGTGCAGCAGGGAAGTCAGGCCTCTTGTTGGGGTTAACACTGGTGCCTGCACCGAGATGAACGGTGCTGGCAGAGGTCTGATGGTCGGCTGTCTTGAGAGCTCAGACTTCAGTCTCAAGGGTTTATTCTTAAATATACTGATTGACTTCAAGGATCTTGAACGGGTGCTTCAAGGAGAACATTAGGGCTATACAAAGAGATTTCCCCATGTTTCTTCAGCTCATGGATGGTATTTGTTGCCTTGCCTCCCCCCGTAAGCCATGGGTGACTCAGATGCAGATAACAAACTCAGCTATCTGGCTAGACGCTGCTCTACCACTCAATTTTGAAGCCACTGAACTGTCTTCCTTGGAGATCGCACCCAAAATATAACAAAAAGGACACTACTATGTCAATGAAAGTGCCAAACAAATCCAATAGAAAAACTCCTCCAGGCCTACACGCCTCCAGAAGAAAAAAAAAGTTTTCAGTGCTCCACAGACAGAATACCTCTCCCCATTTCTTGATCTAGATCCTTTGGTTTTATGAATACCACAGATCCTTTACCCGCAATCTCCAAGAAACCCTTTTCTACTCATTACACAAATTCCTCTCCTATCCCCAACAGCTCTCCACACTGCACCCCACAGGACACCTGAGCGCGTCAGTGGCAGCGCAGCGCCAGGCCAGCGCCGTTCCACCTGCCTGGTGTTCACACGCTATTACTCCAAACAGCTGAGGGCTTCAGCCTTGACTCAACACCAAAAGCCAAGGCCCAAGCTTCTCTCTTCAAGAAGAAAACGTGGGGAAAAGGCTTCAATTTAACCTGGTAACTAAACACAAAAGATTACCCCCGTACGTGCATGTACAATACAGGTCACGCTCCAAAATCTCTCTTAAGTCTTTTATCAGATTATTTCAATATACTTGCAAAGACAGGTGATGAATTTTCTTACAAATAAATTCATTTAGATACGGAGTAGCGCACCCACATTTGAGAGACGCCCGATGCCGTTACCCAAACAAGTCCACGGCCAGGAAGGAGGAACGTGGACGTCACATCTTGCCTGCAGTGCTCCGGCCGATTGGCAGCTACCGCATTTCCTGAGCACGAGTCCCGCACTGCCTTGGAACTGCCATTTCCCTGAACCTCAAGGCACAGCGTCTGAGAGCACATGAGAACTCAAAAGCAGAAAGCGAGGTGTCCGTCCTTCCCACAAACCGTACTGTTACCCTATTTCTCTTTCTTGTCCATACTGCTCTCCCCTGCGTAGCTGTCTCTGAATTCCTCTCCCCCATGGCTAATACTTCAAACTGGGAAACAGGACAAATTTAAATTTTGTTTTCAGTTTGAATTACTCGGCATTTGTACTTCATTTCTCTTCTCCCCAGAAGAAAACCCACACAGCCTACTGAGACATGCTAGTGCAGCTCACTTTTTTTTTTTTTTTAAAGAAAGTTTGCCTTTTAATCTATCCAGGAAGGTTCTTTTACACCAAAACTCCGAGTGTTAAGCCGCATAAATTGAACTTGTCGGGGTATCTTCCTTTTGTTCCTTTCACACTAACATGTAAGCTCTTTTTGTTAATCTGGCAATTGAACTGCGTCTGCTTGCCAGTCCTGCAGATTTCTCACTGTTAATAGATCTCTTTTACTGATTTCTCACCCCCTTCTCGATCTTGGAATGAAGACACTTCCTTCCCCCTCTTAGCTTGACTGTTTTTAAAATTCCAACATTTTTCTCAGTTCTGACAAAATATTCTCTCTACACAAGCTGAAGTGGCTATTACCAAAATCTATTACTGCATTTCAACAGTCTACATTTCCATTTGCTCTATCAATGGTTTCTAATACAACATATTTTAAGCTCTTTTTTGCAAGTTTGGACATACACTTGTCTTATTACAAGTGTATTACCAGGTAACAAATCCCAACTATCATAATTTAAATATTAAAAAAATAGTTTTGCATATTCTTTGACAATCAGATTTGCCTAAAAAAAGCTTGTAAGTTTTTTTATTCGTGTCCATACACTGACTGTTAAATGTTTTTGGCAGTGTTTTGAGTGACATCCAGAGACGTACGCATTTGAGGACAAAAAATAAGCTACATTCTTCTGAGGAGTGACCTCATTTTGCCACCAATCTGATGAACTAACTCAATTCACAGGAGTAAAATTAATCATAGTTAGGATGCTGTCAGAAATCACATAAGGACTGGCCATAATTACCACTCTCTGCTGCTTTAACATGAAAGGGAGGACTGGGGCCTCCCGACATCATCTCTGCTTGATATGTACAAACAAGGGCCAGTTGGAAATTTTGCAGCTCAGATATGAAACAACTGCAGCTCAATCTGAGAGTTTCCCGTCTTTCAAGGTTAACAGTAAGCCTTGCCAGAGAGAGCAGGCTCAGAGCTCTGCTCAGGGCTTCACGTCAACACCTTCCACGGATGTTGTCACTGGGACAGAGATGCTGACAGTCAACATAACGGAGTTCCTCAGCAGGGAACTGAGACTCAACTGGACAATTTTTTCTAGCTGAGATGATCTTACCTGTTTACTACAAACATAGGAAAAAATAAAAATATGCTGCCATCTTCCTTGTTACAGATGCTGCCAAGTTGTTTGACTGTCCAAAATCATCTAGAGACAAGAACTGTGCTGTAGAGAAAACATTCGTAAACAACTCCTTCCCTATGCACAGGACATTTGCAGTAGGTGAGGGGAGGACATAAAAACTACAGATTCCAGACACATTTTGAGAACAGCTGTCTCCTACACTGATCCATCCTTGGATTAGCAGCTGGTACTTTCACTTTGATGGGATAGGATGGCAAATGAAGTACCAAGAGGAGGAGATGGCATCCTGCTGGCTCACCAGCACAACACAAGCAGCTGGAAATCCATCTCTGAAGGCTTGATGAGACACCAGAACTCGCTGCTGCACTCCTACAAGGCAGCAATGGAAGCAGTGGGCGAGAGGAACATTGTAATTTATACTTACTATGCCACTGCTACTAACACTGAAAAACAAACAAAAAAGCAAAAATCACATACACAAAGAATGTCTGCCTTCTAAGCATAGTTTATTTCCACCCTACGCCCCAAAAAACCAACCAAAAGAAGCTTACAGTCTATTTTTGCACACATCACCTACATAAAACAATGTTGTATAATCACATGGATCATTTAGGCCAGCAGTATGAAGCTTGCAGGTGCCTAGATCACAGAGACGCACATGAAAAAGTAGAAGTGCCCTTACCCATCCTAAGCAGAAGGCAGAATTAACACCTCTCCTATGCTGGGACTACATCACTCTTCCTAAACGTTTACATCGATGGGAATCTCCCACAGCTGCCTTCCGTGCTTTAGAGAAAGTACTTGGAAGCACAAAAAGAGCAGCTCCCCTGAGCATCTCTTTCTTAAGTCTGCAAATACAGCAGGCTTGAGTTTTCTGCAACTGAATCTGCCATCCTTACAGGTGGCTGATCCATAAGACACATGCTCTGTGCAACATCTAATAATGTTTTACTGTTAGCTTTTTGTTTTGTTTTTGGTTTTTTTGTTTTGTTTTGTTTTTGTTATTTTTGTTTTACAATTTAACATTTTACTGTTCACAGAGTGCTCGTAACAAATAAGAAGTGTGGCAGAGACCAGTGTTTCAGGAAAGAAAACAGGCAGGCGTAACAGCTTAAAAAAAAAAAAAATGGATTCGGAAAACATAATGATATGCCCCGATGGGTCAAGACAAGGAGTTTTTCCAGCGGGAAAAATTGTCAGAACACGCACAAACCAGCAAAGAGAAAAAGTACTTGAATTAATGGCTCAGATCCCGTTTCACGGTAAGCTAATGTCAGCACTGAACACTGGCTGCAGTCAACAGAAGTGATTAAAGCTCAGAAAGATGCCTCACAGAACATTTGCACTTCCCTTTAGCCTGCTCAGAACTAGCGCTGCTCCCACAAACCTGGCACTGCCTAGGACAGCTCCCATAGGAAAGCCACATATAACCACCTTTATCTGGTGCTGCAGAACCACTCACACCAGGGCTGAATAAGTTAAGGCCGTAAACTCACTACGCAACATATTTAATACCAGTATCAGCTTAAGACTTCCTGCTCTCATTCCAACCAAACCAAGTGCTGAGCCTGCTGCTGGGGCAGGTCAGAGTTCTGTAAGTCAGGAGCATCGAACACGACGAATCATTAAACCACAGACTCATCCACATCATCGTACAAATAAATACAGTTATACTGCTTCAGAACAGAAACTAGGCCGGTCACAGAGCAATGGATCACGCTGCAGACTCAAGCTCAGGAACCTAGACTTTATCACGCAAAACAGATGTACCCCTGGAGATACTGGGAATCTAAGGAAGCACATCGATCTCAAGAGCTTGATAAAGCCTTTGGAACAGATGCAGGGCCCCAGTTTTACAGAGAGAGACATAAGCCTCTGAACTGTTCACAAAGACCTGGAAAAACAAGTGCTTAAAAACATGAGTACATGGGAACAGTCCTTGAACTCGAAAAGGTAAGAGCAGAGCGATACGAGCAGTCAACATCCACTTTCATGGCATACCAGGAAAAAGGAACAGAAACGCAGAAACCCTGAGAAGTAACCAGTTACGCCAAGAAAACCAACCAGAATTCGTAATCGCGACGAGTCTCCACCTTCCCCACTTCTTCCCACCTTTGTTGTTCCACAGCTGCCCCATCGCGCGGGCTACAGGAGCCGAGCAGCCGCACTCTGTGCCCCCAGCTCCGCTCCCTTCCTCAGCACGCCTCGGCCCAAGGCCCCTGCCTGGCTCCTGGCAGTGCCCCCCCCGCTCCCCAGCGCTGCGCACCGCGTCCCCCAGCACCCGCTGCCCCACGGACCGCTCCCCCGGGGCCGCCCCTTCCCCCTTTCCCCGGGACCTCCCCTCCGCCCGTTCCTCCCCCGCCGCGCTCCTGCCTCTTCCCAGCGCCGCAGCGCGGGGCAGCCTCCCCGGGCGCTAACAATAGCGGGGCCGCCGCTCCGGCCCCGACTTCTTCCGGCCCCGAGCTCCCCGCGGCCTCCCCCAGCGGCACGGCGCCGAGGCCCCCCCCCGGGAACCCCCCCCCCCCCCTTCCCCTCCCCCCGCTCGGCGGGGCCGCGCCGCTCACGGCCGAGGTGGGAAACGGAACCCCCTGAGGGGGTGTGGGGGGGGCTCGGCTCAGCCCGGGGCCGGCTCCCCCCGCGGCGGCCCCGCGGCCCTCCCGCTCCTCCCCCGCCGGCCGCAGCCCCGCGCCCCCCCGCGGCCGGGCCCCTCCCTGCCTCCCGCAGGCCTCAGCTCTCCCCCTGCAGGCCCAGGCCTCGCCGCCGCGGCCTTCTCCTCCCCGCCGCCCCGCGCTCTCTCCCGACCGGGCCCGGCCCGCTCCGCTTTCTCCCCCGAACCCCCCCCCACGGGCAGCCCCGCGGCCGCTGCCCCTCGGCCGAGCTCCGGCCTCACCTGCGGGGCTCGGCAGGGCCGTGCAGCGGCGGGGGTAACGGCTCCGCAGCGCGCACAACGAGAGCCGCTCGCAGCGCCGCCGGCCACGCCCCCCTGCGAGCCGCCAAGTCCCGCCCGCCGAGCCCCATTGGCTGCCTGGCGCACGTGCCCCGCCTCTCATTGGCTCCTTGGGACGTCCGTCAAGAGCTCGGCCGGGGGCGGCCGCTCGCGGCGGGCTATGGGGGGGGGGGGGGGGGGGCGCTACGCGTGAGGCGGCCGCGGCCTGTGGTGGGGAGCGGGGCTGGGGCCTGGCCGGCTGCGGTGGGGGGTGCGGGGCGGTGGGCACCCGGGGGGTCTTCCTCGTCCCGGTTCTGGGGTTGGGGGGCTCCAGGAAGCCTCCTTGGGCGGTGGGGAGGGGGCTCGGCCCGCTCCGATAGGATCCTGAGGGGAGCGGTGGGGCCGCGGGAGGGCGGCGGGGCCCCGCGGGGATGGCTCCGGAAAGGGCCGGGAGCGGAGCTGGGCCGCGGCCTGCTGGGCTGGGGCCTGCTGGGCTGGGGCCTTCGGAGGCAGAGCGGGGAGCCAGGGGCAGAAAATGGGCCTAGGAGCTGGAATGGGCCTAGGAGCAGCGAGGGGGTCTTGTCCCCGTTGTGGTCTGGGGACGAGGCCTTCCGCACCGCTCGTGTCCACGGGGAAGCGCAAGGGCTTGAGAAGCTCCAGCAGGACAGCCCCAGGCGCTGTGGTGCTTGTGGTCAGCTGAAGGCTTCCGCCGCACAGACGTGGGGAGCCAGCTGTAGCGCAGACACATGGGAGAGCTGCGCTGAGCAGGAGCACAAAGGAGCGTCTGTGAGCAGCTCAGATGCGAGCTGTGCCTGTGCAAGTGAAATGCTAGTGATGGTCTGCAGCAGGAGCTACGATGGTCAGCTCTTTTCCATGCTCTAAGTCCTGCAGTGGCCTTAGGGGCCCCCACATGTCACAAATTTTCCATCCATCCACTGCCAGCGTATTTTTGATAGGAAAGGGCATCCCTTTATATCTACCCTTTTCTACTGCGCTGGAGTCTGTAAGTGTAAAATTTGACCATTCTGCAGGAAACAAATGTCTTTTGTCAGTAACACAGCATTGTGCAATAATATCCATAGTACAAAGCAGTATATTTTGTGTGTGACATACTTGTAAGCTTGCAAGACTTAGAAAATCCTGTATATATATCAAGATACTTGGCTTTGGCCAAAAAAAAAAATTCAAAAAGTAACATCAGAACATTGCTACATTAAAATAGGTGATGTTATTTGCCATTCATAGACAACTCATCATTTGAGCTTTATTTAGTTGAGTAGTATAACTCTAAAAAACACGTTAATGAACCTTTTCCTACAGTGTAAGAGCAATAAGATCCACCTGGAGGACAGAAACTTGCAATATAGCAGCAAAGCCTGAGTAGAAAAGTAATAATTACATTGGGACACATGGAAATTTACATAATAAAAATACAAATATATTTCCTCCACCTACCTTGACTTGGCCTCTGCAAGGCCCCTTATAGTAAATTCCCAACAGTGCTGTACTGATGGTATCTGTTTTATCTGCCCAGAAATCCATTTCAGATTGGATTTCACTTTCAAGTGGTCTTGTTATATTGGCCATTATATATAGGCTCCTCATCTTCCATACAGTATGACCTGAACAGCACGGTATCAAACAGAAGGTAACATTCAGCATCAAGAGTCCATCAAGGAGGTTAATGACTAAAAGATGTTAGAGACGTTGCCATTTTCTTTTTTTTTTTTTTCTTTTTCGTAGCTTTCAGTGCCAGATGGGGAATCCTCACATGTAAACTCCAAGCCTGACAGGTCTGGAAATATCCTTCAAGGCCCCATAAAACATTAAAGATGTTTGTACATCTGTTATTTGCTCATGCTGCTATGTATGCCAGCCACAATATCTCAATTTTGTCATTCACATCAACGGCAGCTTTCAGTTACTGCAAATTATATATTTTTTCTTCTATCACACAGGTTTTAATTAAGCAAACTCATTCTTGGGCCTAAGATGGGTCTCAGATCTCTAAAAAATAGGGCCATGGGCACAAGATGTTGCTGCACAGAGCTTTGATGCCTCTATTTCACAACAGCACATTTCAATCTCATCATTTGATTTATCAATATAAACATTTTGTTATTAAAACTGTGATGACAATTAAAAGGTGTTATCCCACTAAACTGTAAGCCAATTTTTAAAGGAATTATCTCATTTTACTGATATATATTAATTTCCATTGCAGTGTTTCAGCTCATGTGAAAACACATCAGTCAGAAACAGAAGGCTTCATGTTAATTTAGAATTTTAGAAATGTGAGGCTAGGTGTCCTGGTGAAATCATCTTATGATGATGCAACATAAGTGACAGCAGGCTCCTCACAGGTATGTTGAGTCATGCTGCTTGTTGATATATGAAACTTGAAAAAAGTTCAATGCAAATGGTAATACTGGAAGCCATTTGTCAATACATTTCTTACATATGGCAGGAAAATGATCAGTGCAAAGTGAGTTACTGAATTGGCTGCCAAAAGGACAAATGATTATTATAACTGGCCATATTACAACCTGCTAGAAACTTCAGGTTATGGAAGGAGAAAGATAGTTGCAGAGCCATCTGACGATGTGAATGTATTATGGAAGGTAAGAATGCTTAACAGGTGGGAGCAGCAGGCCAACTGAACTCAAGTATGCTCTCCTAATTTAAAACCAGTGATCAGCAGCCGTACACGGAAGATGTCTGAGAAGCAGCAGCTGTCCTGGCACACTCTTTCAGTTGCCAGCATTGTAAGGACTTCATGACATTGTGACCTTGTGCTCATGAGAGCCCATCTGGAGCACTGTGTGCAGCTCTGGAGCCCCAGCACAAGGATGTGGACGTATTAGAGCGAGTCCAGAGGAGGCCACAGGGATACTCAGGGGCTGGAGCAGCTCTGCTATGAGGACAGGCTGGGAGACCTGGGGGTGTTCAGCCTGGAGAAGAAAAGGCTTCAGGGAGAACTTACAGCGGCCTGCCAGTACCTGAAGGGGCTGCAGGAAAGCTGGGGAGGGACTCTTTTGACAGGGGATGTGGTGATAGGAGAAGGGGTAAGGGATTTAAACTAAAAGAGGGTAGGTTCAGATGAGCTGTTAGGAAGAAATTCTTCCCCCTGAGGGCGGTGAGGCCCTGGCTGAGGCTGCCCCAAGGAGCTGTGGGTGCCCCATCCCTGGCAGTGCCCAAGGCCAGGCTGGATGGGGCTGGGGGCAGCCTGGGCTGCTGGGGGGGCCGTGCCCACGGCAGGGGTGGGACAGGGTGGGCTTCGAGGTCCCTTCCAACCCAAACCACTCCATGGTTCTGACATGAAGTTAGGAGGCACTGTTGACTGCAACGGTAGAAAGGCCTTGCAGAAAGATCTTGATAAACCAGAGGGCTGGGCAATCAGCAACAGTATAAAATTTAAGAAGAACAAGTGACGGATTCTATATCCGGGATTTGTACAGACTGGGGGACAAGAGGCCCAAAACCATTCTGTGATTCTGTGACCTGGAAGGTAGCTCCAGACCAGCCGTTACCAGTGAAAGGCTCTGACAGGCTTCTCCGTCAGCCTCTACAGACTCTTTTTAGGCAGCTCTTTAACTCCTCTTTTTAATGTTTTCAGTGCCGTGAAAAAAATAAAAACAACACGATTTTCACAAAGCTGGCTTATCTTCTCCCTGACTGCACGAGGGTTTGCTTCCAGTACACTATGGTCACAGCCACGGGCTGGATCCGCCGCCTGTGACCCCCGCCCCGCTCGGGGCTCGCTCCGAGGAGCCACCAGCGCTGCAGCCCCGGCTCCTCGCCTAAAATGGCGGCCGGCAGCGCTGCGGGGCCTGGCGGGGCTCGGCGGCGGCCGCCAGGTAACGGGCTGCGGGCACAGCCCCGGCCCCGCCGCCCCGCTGCTGCCGCCCGCCCCTCTCCGCCTCCGGGGACGGCCCCGCCCGGCCGCGGCGCCCCCGGCCCGGCCCTCGGGGTGGGTAAAATGGCGGCGGCGCGGCCCGGGGCTGGGCGGCCCGCAGGGGGCTGGGTTCCTCCTCCTCCTCCTGCATCTGCTGCTCCTGCTCTGGCCTCGGGGCTCTGCAGGGCTTTGTCCCCCCGCAGGGCTTTGTCCCCCCGCAGGGGCGCTCCAGCTGCCCTGGGGTTCTGCCCTTCCCTCGTGAAGTGGTGTCGAGGTGAAAGGCGTCCTGCTGTGCTTCTCCTGGTGTCTTCATTTTTCGTGTTCCTTCCCTTCCTGTAGGGTCTCGCGTTGCTTTCTGATTTCTGCCTGCTGTTCACACTGCCGCCTTTGCTCTTTCCTGTTGCTTTCTTTCCTCAGGTTTCAGCCACCAGCATCGTGCTCTCTCCTTGCTCCCCCTTCCAGCAAACGCCCCAAGGTGTGGGTTACCTAACGCCCTGCTTTACTCTCCTTTTGGTTTGTGGTCCAGCACGGTGATCTCATCAGGCACGCTTGAGGGCTCCTGTGCTGCTCTGCTGTCAGCATCCTTCCCAGGAATACCTTTTGGGTTTTGTTTGTGGCGTTTCTCTGTGCTCACTATTTTTGGTATGCTGGGGCTCTGATGAGCTCTGTGCTTTCAGCTTTGCTCTTGAGGGTAATTTCCTCCCCAGGGATCTGGCCTAGTAATATCAGTTGTTCATAGTGCTTCATCCTCTTCAGAAGCTCCTTCTGCTGGTTGCTTGCAGAAGGATGAAGTTGTATCCAGTGTTTCGTTCCCATAGCAGTTACCTTCCTTGTGGTTAATTGTGATGTCTCATTTTAAGTTACAATATAACTTAAAATAAATGCTGTTATAAACTCTTAATGAAGCTGATTTTTCTCTGCCACTCTAATTTTCATGTATGCATGAATAGCCTTTGTAAGGCCCCCCCCTCATTTGTTGAACAGTAGTCACACTATTTATTAGCCTAGCTGTTGAACTCTTGTCCTATAAAGCTTAGTAGACAATAAGATCCTTCCACAGTGAAATAAAGTGGAGGGAAGCTAAATGGAAGCTTTCAGGTTGCCAGTAATCATCTTTATTCTTTGCTCATTATTTATGAAGCTTGTGGTTGCGTATAGGTTCGTACTGGTTGTGAATATTGAAATTATTTAAGCCGATGCAGTGCTTATCTGTAGCATACTTCTGTTTGTGTAGTGATCTGTTAATTTTCTATTGCAATTCAAATCTAAAAGCATAACAGTTTTTATCGTTAATCATACTGCATATATCAGACTAAACAGAGAAGCTTGTGTCTGGGAAGTACATGGAATACTTTTTGACAAATCTGTTTATGTGTTTAAATATTGGCACTTCAGATCCCTTCTTAAGTCACAGTAACTTGCTGGTAGCATGCTTCCATGTGCTCAATTTCTGGTGTACAGGAGTAATGGATGAAGTGTTTTTGTAGTAGAATATATCACCACTGCATGTTGCTTACTAGCCATGGCCCGTGCCTGACCTCATTGCATCCTGTAACCTTGCTTAGCCCAGAAAGTTAGGCTGAGCTTACCGACCACGTTCTGTAGTCTCAGCTGGTGTGAAGACTTTAAATTTGTCATTAAGACAATATTAACTACGTTTCTTATCTTCCAGTCCTTGAAACTTCGTGATGATGATAAGAAATAATAAATGCACGGTAAACATTCTGTGTGCATTGTTTTTATTTCCCCAAAGACACCCATTTTTTGTGTATTTTGAAGCGTTTAGCAAAACATACTGCTCAAGTGGCTGTGTGTGAACTTGTAGTAGGGAATTATGAAGAGCTCGATAGGTGCTTTAAGAATGGTTATTTGAGAATAGCTTCTTATCCCTGAGATTAAGTATTTGTTGCCACAAAAACAAACACATAGGGATAGATGTACTGACCTGTTCAGATGTGTACAGTGATATAACTGCCTTACTGAAACCATAAGTTTGGTTTGCACACATCAGCAATGGAAAACCCGTTGATACGCCTGCCAAACTAAAACTATTTGGACTAGCACCAACAATAATAACATAGCATGCTGTGCTTTTAATGTTTGACATGAATGTTTCCCTTCGCTGACAGAAGTTTATAATTTCCAGAGCATGTATTCCTGATGGTCTTAATATGGAAAATGTGGTGATATGAACACCATAATGGCTAAGGCATCTCCCAGGTCTTCTGAAGTAATTGGTTGACTTGAACATTTATGGCACTGTCTCTTATCACCACCATGGAAGCAATAAAGCACTACAGAATTACTGTGTTATCAGACTTTGAGTGTCTTTGTACTTCAAGGATATATTTCAGAATTCTCGGAGAGACTGTAAAGAGACAGGGTTTTATGGAGGAAGGCTTGCTTGTACCTGTTCTTGTAAGTGAAAGTTCGAAACATCAAAGCCTGGTTGGATTTGGTGTGGTAGTAACACGAGTTGCTACGGGGACCAAGTTTGGAGGAAGCTTAAGCAACAAATTAGATCAGAATCCTAGCTAAGAAGAACAAGGTAATTGTTGAACTAAGCACACCAGTCTGCGACAAATACTTGGCAAAGCAACCTGTAGTCTTGATCGGCTTTTATCCCTGAACATATCTTGAAAATGCAAAAGGAGATAAGTGCTTTAGATAATCCTTTCACTTAATGCGTTATAGAGTGACGTGCAAGATCTGTCTGTGGAGATTGTCTGTCAGCTAACTGATCAAAGTGCCAGCAGATGTGTGGCTATCCAGTTGTGTGTCTGACAGTTGTTTATTCGTTTTCTAGTACGACATGTATTGTAGGCATAGCAACAACCCAAGCCTTATCTTTCAAAAAAAATTTCCCAGGAACATCTTAAAGATGAAAAGTACTGGAGTCAAAACTGAACTGGGGAAAATTCATATGTGGTTTCGGTTCAGGCATATCTGCCATCATGTACAAGCACTCAGGTATGACCGAAAACAAAGTCTGTGACTAAATAATTTATGTTTGATAAAAGTTACGACATGTTCACCTATGCATTACTTCATTTTTTTAAACTTTTAAGTGTTCACCTGTAGTCCAGAAGGTGCCTCCACTTCAGTGTTGTAGCTTGTTTCAAGAGCTCAATCTGATAATAAACTGAAATAAAGGCCATGATGTAGATCCGGCTTTTTCTTTTTTTTCATGAGAGAACAGCATCAGCCATGGTAACTCACGGGGCCTGAGCTACTGCTGCTTTGACCACATAGACAAAGGAAAGGAGCAGCTTTTATTGTGATTGAAATACCTATAGGAATTCCGCGTTGATTTGTTAACTAATAAAATAGTGTTGGGCTTGTCATACCGGGCAGAAGCCCTTTGGCAGTTTTGAGTGACATTAATCCTTAGTTACTACGAAGTCAACAGCTGTTTGTTTACTGATTGGCATATTCACATTTTTCATGTGACTATATCTTCGCTCGGCTTCTAATCAGTCATGGCCTTAATTTTATAACACAGACCTGAAGTGCAGCATTACTCGGTCTTCATAAGCAGACTGACCTGACGGGCGGTGTTAAAATGTGGTATCAGTAAATTCTGTGCATGGAAGCTGGGTCTGCTAAATAAAACTTTAGGGGTTTTGTTGTTTTACAGTGCTCAGCCAGCCACACTTGAATCACATGCAACCAGTGGAGTGAGCTATGGTGCGCAGCAAAGTCCTGCATTGGCATCTCTCATACTCATAGCACAGGCTGACAGGCCGCTTGCAGCCTTTGCCTCTGGACTCTATCAGACACAGTCAGGGCAGGACTATGGTCGAGGATGTGCTTAGTAGAAAATCATTCCCCAGCCTGTCAAAACACCAAGCTTTCAGGAAGGGGCCATGATTTAGTACCTGGGAGTCTTTAGTTGGCAACTTGTATTCACAGTATTTATTTATCGAAATTGCACAGTCGAGACAGTAATGTTTAAGATTCTTTATTCTCCGTGTGTCTAGTCTCTAATTGAAAAGACTTGGTCATCACTACCCTCAGTTTTCTTCATGCCCACACACTTCATTTCAGCACTTAAATATTGATTTCAGGTAACAGGGTAATGAAAAGAAAACCCAGTTCTTGAGCGTCTTCTGCCACACAGGAGTTTAATGGAACTTTAATTTTACCTCTGAATATTCCTCAGGTAACTGGAAGTACTAGGCAGTGCATCAGGACTAATAAAGCTGAGCTTTGGGTCTATGCTCATGCAAATAATTCTCAAGTCTTGCCAACAGCACTGGATCTCAGTCAGTGACTGCACAGTGTGTGTGCGTATCAAATTATGGATGTGTTTCTGAGCTTTCATCACCTGCACTTATTTCCTGGATTCAAGTCAGGATTTTTGATCCTTTTAGGAGGAGTTGGTTGTAGTCATCAGTGGCTATTAGACGGCCAGATAGAGCAGATAAAACATACCTGTTCGCAATGAAAATTCAGGCTGCATCAAGAAAAAAGGGATATGGCCTCTTATTTTTGAGGTGGCCTGTAGGCAGTGAGTGCTCCAGGTGAATTAAAATAGGAATTTTCTGTTTGGCACAGTATCAACATATTAAGATCTTACAACTTTTTTTCTTACTCATAGTAAAGTATCAGTTTTGGAATGTATTTAACTCTAACCGCTATGATTTGTCAGCAGAAATTATTACTACATCCCAAGAGGTTACTTTTGTCTTTTTGGCACTCAGAATTTGTTTTGCTGGAGTATTTGTTCCTTGACTCTGTACCACATTTAATTTTGAGACATAGGCTGAATTTGCAGACCTGCTTCTTAAAGGGAGCTTTTTTATAACTATAAAGGGAGCATGTATAATGTAGAAATTCAGACTAAAATCATATAATCTCTGCAGTACTGTTTCTGCAGTAGTTTGTCAGAATCTCTTTATTGTTCCTACCTTGCTGAGACTACTACGAGAGAGCAAAGTGCAGCTGATATCAGCATTTTGTAGGGACTTTTGTCTCACTAGAGTATTCTGTTCTCATGCTTTAAAGATAATGAAGTGAGTCATTGTCTTTACATCTCATGTGATTTATTATAGACATATATCTCTAATGCTTTCTGAGAAAAAAAAAAAACATCTTTTGTTCAGACTGGTGGCTTTGAACTAGTAGGCTGGTTGAGAGTTTGCTTAACTAGGGAGTTGCTTTGATTTATTTTTTTAATCTATATACTGAACACACTTCAGCAGACAATGGAGCTCACAGGAGCTTTTTGGTGATTTATTTTTATAGGTATAGTGCTTTGGCATCAAGGAAGAATAGATTCATCAACACCTTTTAATCTATGTAGATATGTCAGTGGTTCTATTTTCCTCCTGAAAAAGACTTATCTGCATGGTATGCAGGTTGGTTGCTCTGATGGAGTAGTAGACTGGGCATCTTGAAGAAGAAAGGTCAACTTCTGAAGCTTTGAGAGTATAGCAAACTTCCTAGGCTGAGCATCAACACAGACCATGTGTTAACATCTTCAACCCATTCTATCGTTAGCATTTGATATACTTATTTATTATCTAGTTCAACTTTTGCTGTGAGGAATGCAAAGCTGAGTTATAACAAGTAGAATAAAAGGAAAACTAAGTTTCTGAACTGAAAAAGAAGCACTGAATACCCGGAGTTGGAAGGAATCTACAAGGATCCTTGAGACCATCTACTGACATCTTCCTTTGCCTAGCTGGCGGTGCTAGGTCTGAGGCACCCCAAAAAGTTGGGAAGGGTTTAAGTTAGGTAGGGCAGAACAATGAGGAATTATAGGAAGCCCCAGTACACGACTGAATAGCTAGTTTTCCCCCAGTTTTTACTTTTGTAAATTGTTCTTGCTTTTCCACAATGTAATAGACTGTGACGGCTACTCAGGAGCAAAAATTTGGAGTTTTATAGTATTCAGCAGGAGTTTATTAAATATTAAAGAGTAAGAACAAAAATAGCAAACAGAAGACAACTTTATGCTCCTGTTTCAAATAATGGCAGTGGCTTTGCCCTTTGCTTGGATACTGATTACATGCAATTCTCTGTTCCTATTGTCTTGGAAAGGATATGGTAGGACTTGGAAAGGGCCTGAGGCTAGTGACAGAGGTGATCTAAAGCATGGCATAGCTTCCATAGCAAGAATGACTGAGTGGGCTGGGACTCCTCAGCCTGGGAGAGACGATTTAAAGCGGATACTAGATGTTTACTGGATCTGAAGTGGAATGAAGCAGCTGGATAGGAACTGACTGTTCACTGTCTCTTTCAGTGCTATGCAAGCTCAGGTTTACAATTGAAGCTGTTAGGAGTTAGCTTCAAAGCAAACAAAAGGAGGTGATGGTTCTTGCAGTGCATGTTAGGTCAGGGAAAGTTCTTGCTCAAGGATGTTGTGTCTGCAAAAAGATAAAGGGGGGAAAAAAAAGGAGACTGAGCAAATATCTGAAAGGTGTTTTGAGAGTAACCAAAGGACAAGTTATGTCAGGCTTGGGATGTTCACAAAGCTGATAATTGAAGCAGAAAGAGTTGCAAGGGAGTATTCTGTACTACCTCTCCCTTGGCATTTGCTTGTGGGCACCACTGGAGACAGGAAAATGCACTATATAATCCTGAATGGTCTTATTGCCAGATAGTACCTTTATGATAGATTTAACGCAGTTGCTTTATCGCTGTTGCCTGATTTTCTTTTCTGTATGGGATTCATTTTCCAGAAGTTGTCTCTGCCTTCTGTGTAAACTGGTCTAGACTCCCTCTGTAGGCAACAGAAAGCAATAGCTGTGACGAGTTATCTTTTGAAGGTGCCTGTTTCTCTCTGACCAGTGAGAACAGACAGGCTTGATAGCTTGCATGTCCTCTGGATGGTGGCCAACAGACAGTCACAGTACCAGGGACTTTGTTTTGACCTGCCACTGGTGGGAAGCCTGCATACCGCAGGCATCTGTCAGGGTAAATGGATGACTAAAGAAGTTATTGCACATTGTACTGACCTAAGACTTATTTCTTGAGGGACATGATTTTTTCCCCTATACAATGTGTCCCAGTCCTTAACGAGTATTTCTGGATATTGCTATTAATGAATCAGCTTTGACTTTCTGGTGAATTTCAGATAAATGCTTCTAGACTTTAGCATGTCATCTGCTCCTTTTGAACGGTAAGAGATGTTTCTTATTTATCACTTTTCTAGATATTTATAGAGTGTCAAAATAATTAAATCTTACTCTTTTCTTCCCCATTGCATGAATATACAGCTTGAATGTGTATTTGTCATACTAGCAAGAGCATGGGATTTTGTGTTTTTTTTTAATGAGGTCTTGTATCTTGCTTTAGAAATTTGCAGCATACCCTAATCTTGGTGTGACTCAAACTGAGCACTGTGTTGTAATTGGAATGAAACCTCTCAAAGGAGTGAATTAAAACTGCCTTCTTGTAGTGAGTTACTGTCAGTGATTCCTGCTGTTTCCCCTGCACCTCCAGCTGAGCTCTCCTAGAGAAAGCACAATTAGCCTGCTTCCTGCTCCCACATCATTCCCTGCCAATACCATCAAAATGCCCTTAAATGTTTTTTTCTATAAATAACCTCATTATCTACTATTAAGATATCAAATATGTGAATTGTCTGCCGTCTGTCAAATCAGTTATTTATAAATTATTTTTCCACAGTGTTTTCTTAATCTTTTTGCTCTGTTGGAATTCCATATGCATTATAATTACAGTTACGAACAACAAACATCTGCAAGCAACTGTGAGAGCAAGCAGTACTACCAGCCAGCACCTGCCTGTTCAGCTGCAACATCCTGCCAGAGATTCATACTCCCACCAAGTGAGTGCTTCTGGAATCCAGCAGTCGTGTCTTCTGTATGTATGTTTTATTTTAAAGTTCTTGTAGTATAGGTAGATTTAGAATTTGTTTTCAAATACAAGAGTTAAAACAAACAAACAAAAAACAACTGAGGCCACTACTTGTAGCTGTTGAAGTAGTTTGAGTGCATAAGTAATATTTATTTATCTGTTGAGAAAGTATAATCTACAGTTCGTATCATCATAAACATTCTTCATGAATTCCTTGAAACTATGCTAGATAAAGTGATATTTTTACAGCATTGCATGTGAGAAATCAAAATGAAACTATCACAGAATCAGTATTTCACCTTTTCAATGGGTGACTCCATCATCAATTTCTTTTTTCTTTGGGGGGGTGGAATAGGTAAACAGTTTGTGAGGCTGTGAAACATATTCCTCAACCTCCTGGACATATTTATATATTTAGAAACTTAAAATATTGAGCTGTGTATTCATATCTGAAATTGTTGGGTAACATTATCTTGTTGAGGAAGCAAGGAGTGCTGAAAACTGGCTTATATTTTGCTAATCCTTATTTTTTTTTCTTCTGATATTTAAGTGCAGATAAAAGCTTTCTTCTCCAGATAAAATGTAAATATTTTGATGATAAATGCATCATACTTTTCTCAAAGTATGGTGTGTGTCAAATTTATCTGAGAGAAGAGCATCTGTTTTTTTAGTTGCTTATCTTTGACTCAATTTTCCCATGTTTTACAAATCTACTTAACTCTTCAGAGAACAAATGGATAAAAATAAGTAATTTTTAATGAAGTTTCACTCAGCTTTTCAGATTTTTTAAGTCAAGATTGCTAGAAATCTGTAAACTTGAAAACAGATGTTGCAGGTAATTGGAGGTGAAGAGAGTGTGTTCTGAAACTTTATTTTCTGACAAACATTTTCCCTTAATATTGATGAAATATGAAATAATAAAATAAATTACAGTGACTGTACAGGAAGTAATGTTTAAAATTTAGCCCCTAGGAAAGAATACAGCAGGGATTCTTACATCAAGCATTTTAAAATATAAGTTGTTCAGCCTTAATGAGGCATCACATTAGGTGCCCTGCTTCCAGCAATGATATTGGAAGCTTTACGACAAGCTTGAAGTCACACAGACTTTAGCTTAATCATTTGGTGGTCATGGTGTGAGGGGAGGGTTTATTCTTGGCTTCAGCGGCGATACTTGACAGTTGAAAGTAATTGCATTTAGTTGTATTTGCTGAAATACAAACTTACTATTGGCTGAATTATCTGATTCCACACTTATCTTTCTGACCTCCTCTGGCAGCAAATTTTGCGGGTTAACTACATGCTGCTTGAAGAAGCACTTCTCACTTCTGGACTTCAGAAGACTTATTGCTAAGTAGGTCCCTCTCATCTATAGAAGCAGCTACCTTGAATTTTAATAAGAGGATGATGTTCAAATATAAAATGCAGTAGAGCAGCCTCTCTATCCAGATCTTGTACTCAGCTCCCCTTTTTCTGAAGCAGTGCTTTTTTCCTCAGCTTGTCCAGGTTTGTTCCTGGTGCTGGTTAACCTTGTTCAGTTCTCAAGCCTTTTTACTCTAATCTGCAGCCTGATTTTTATGCCATGGAAGAAATACCTGGTGTGTTGAAATGGTGCCTCAGTGGATGTGCTTGCCTGTGGTAAGCTGGTTCAGCACCAAAGGAGCTGTGGCCACAGTACTGTACTTGGCAGTGGCTGTTCCTGGTCTGCTTAGTACTGGGAAAGTGGAAGCAGAAAAAGCAAAACAACTTTTCCTTATTCTGTTCGCTTAACTATGAAATTGAACAAAATCATAACCTGGAAAATTTGCAAAATGATAACGATCAAAATCAGTTTAGGAGGAAAAAGCTCTGCTCTGCACTGGTGCAGGCTCATCTTGAGTACTTTTGTGGCAGGTTTGGGTGCCATAATATAAGAAGGACATAAAACTACTAGAGAGTGCCCAAAGGAGGGCTACAAAGAGCGTGAAGGGTCTGCAGGGCAAGATGTGTGGGGCAAGATGTATGAGGAGCAGCTGAGGTCCCTTGGTTCAGCCCAAAGAACAGGAGGCTGAGGGGAGGCCTCATGGCGGCCTGCAGCTCCCTCACAAAGGGACCAGAGGGGCAGGCGCTGAGCTCTGCTCTCTGGGGACAGCAACAGGAGCCGAGGGAACGGCATGGAGCTGGGACAGGGCAGGGTCCGGCTGGGGGTTAGGGAAAGGTTCTACACCCAGAGGGTGGTCAGGCACTGAGCAGGCTCCCCAGGGCAGTGGTCACAGCACCGAGCCTGCTGGAGTTCAGGAAGCATTTGGACTATTCTCTCAGACACATGGTCTGATTTTTAGGTGGTCCTGTGTGAGCCAGGAGTTATACTCAGTGATCAGGCACAGGCAGTGGAAGCAGGGACATATGGTCTGGGAAGAATACAGGGATGCAGTCTGGATGTGCAGGGGTGGGATAAGGAAAGTCATGACGTGGATGAAACTGAGCTTGGCAAGGGATGCAAAGAGGAAGAGGAAGGGATTGGTTAGATACATTGCTCAGAAAGAAAGGCCAAGGAGAATGTACCCCCTCTGCTGGATGAGGAGGGTGAACTGGTGATGACAGACATGGAGAAGGCTGAGATACTCAACAACTTCTTTGCCTCAGTCTTCACTGCCAGTCAGGCTTCCTAAGTCTCTTGTTTCCCTGAACCTGCAGATGGAGGCTGGGGGAGCAAAGTCCCACTGCTGTAAGTGAAGAGCAGGTCTGAGACCACCTGATGAAACTAAACAAGTACAAGTCTATGTGGCTCTCATTGCAATGCAATCTCATCGATGTATCTGATGTTTTGGTGATTTGGCAGATGATTAACTAAAGACATTATCTTGAGCTTATGAAGGTAAAGAAGGATGCAGGATGTATTCCAGAAGCTTTCACCTTTTACCATTTATCAATCAGAATCATGACATGTGCCATCATTTATCCTCAGAAGAGCTAGAGAGGTTAGTTTGAGCCTCTCTTAAAAATTCATCCAGATTTGTCATACCTGTTTGGATTTTGTTTCTTAGACAACCTTTTACTGTTTTAAGAAGAAAGTGTGTTTTATTGGTATGCTAAACATCTTTTCCTGACTAATTTATATGAAAGTCTGGGGTTTTAGGTTGCTTTCTGTCCTGCAGATGGTTACGAATATGTCAGTTTAATGCCTGAAATCAGAGCTAGCTGTTCCCATTGAAGAATGTGTGGATCTTATGGTGGATCAGTGGTTAGCACTAAATTTTAACCTTAATAAAACCTGGGAAACCACCTCCCTCCCTACTCCACCCTTAGCAGGATGAAGTGTCCGTCCCATCTCACTGTTTGCTAATGTGAAGAATGTTGATGTTTTTCCAAGGTTAAGGTTTATCCAGTTAAGCCCAACTGTTTTTTTTTTTGTTGTTGTTGTTTTTTCTAAATTCAGATGAATTGAATTTTGAATAAGTGAGAAAATTTGCTGAGTAGTTGTGTGGATTTTTTTAAAGATCTAATCTGGTGGTCAAGATCATGTTTTTTATTAATTCACTAGCTTATTAGTCAGTGGCACGATGTCCAAGGTTATTTAAGGTGATGTCACCACTGGACTTCTGAGAACAGCTGTGGTCTCTTACTTTACTTTTGTTTAGTGAAGTGAAACAAATTCTTGCATAGTACTGTAATGTCTTACAAAGAGTATACGTACCAACCAAGAAGTTACCACACTTAAAACTCCTACAGATTTTCAGAAGCAAGCATGTGATATGCCTGTAACTGCCTGGCTTCTTTGAACTTTTGTCCACAGCAGTTATGATTCTTAGTCAGTGCCTTCCAAAAGGGACCTTTGCTCTCTGTATTTGGTGAGGTGACACGCATCTAACCAAGTGCACATGCCTACAGTATAGTAACCTGAATCTAAATCAGCTGTGTTAGATGTGCTCCACAGTCAACAAAAAGCTAATCATTTTAATTGAACTAGACAGATATGTTTAGTTGTATTTAAGTCTTACACCCAAGCTGACTGATTGTTTAAGGAGCCTGAGATGATTAGGTTGCATGTGAGTTCCTATTGCAGTGTGAGTCAGTAAAGGGCGATTCATCAAGCTGTTAGCACTTGTGAGCATTTTATATATTGTGGGTTTGGATGGGACTCTGAAGTGAGGTTTTTTTTTATTCTTTTTTTAAATTTGACTTTCTGGAAATTTTCCATTTATTTTCAGAAGACATTTAGTGTATCTGTAGGAAAAAACAGTACTGCCTTTGAAAGCAAAATGAAAGTGTTGCCCTGTTTGATTGCAGACTTACCGGGAGCGCTTAGAATGACAAAAGCACAGAAAGAAAGAAGCTGTTCAGAAGACAGGAAACCAAGGAAACAGGAGCCCCTGCAGGGTTCAAAAACAGCTTCAATGTGAGCTCTGTGATGTCCCTTGCACAGGAGCAGGTGCATGTGTAGCACATATCCGGGGAACCTTCAGAACGCAAGATAGGTTTTGATGTTAAGAATGCAACAGAGCATGCGTATAGCAAGTAAAAGATCTTTAAGAAATATTTCTGAAAGAGAAATTGTGATACAGATGTGCTTTAAGTCAGTTTGCTGCACTGAATGAACTCTTGGGATAACCAAATGTGATCTGAGCATGTGTGTTGCTCAGCTTTGCCAAACATCCCTAGTCTAAAACTTAAAGGTACACAGAGAAAGCTTAACTGTTGTAAAATAAATAAATAAATAAAATGTTTCTATATCATTTTTTCTCTAAACTCATATTGAAGTGATTTTACAGTTAACAGGGAAATAACTCTATCACTTAAAAACAAAAACATGCACACAAAAGAACAACTAAACATAGCAGAATCAAAACTTGTTTATCACTGTTTAAGCTAATACCTCTAAAAACCTCCTTCAAGTGTTCAGCCATCTTCGGTGTTAGTTCTTTGTCTCATCTAAGCTATGACTATGAAAATATCTGAGTGTTTTCAAGTTTTTCACCTGGCCTGGGGAGACAAGATTGCATACTTATGAGTGGCTCATGTGGTCGGTCATTCAGAGTTGTCTGTATTTAAGTAAGGATGCAAATCTTTTAGCATAAATGTTGGTTTTGTGTTGCATTAGGAGTGTAAAGCTCAGTGATAAATTTAATCCACTACAGTCAGATACTATAATAATTGCTACAGTGACAAATTGGGGGAGGTTGTGTTGGGGACAAGTAACTGACAATAGCATGATGAATTTTTAACTTAAATGCTGTTAAGAATGTCTTCCTAAATAGTAACAAAGTGGACTACTAATCCATTTTCTTCATGCACTGCTGAAATACAGGGAACAAGAAACAGAAGATGATGAAACCAGAAGCAGGGCTACAGTTGTTTCTGAAGATGTACCTGGAGAGCTGCTGGATTCACAACCTGTTTTACAAGACCATGTAGAAGATGTTAACATCTTTTCTCTCAAGGTAAATTGCTATGTGAGGTTTTTAATTTCAGACATACTATTTTAATGTATTTTCAACATTGCTTTCTCAGCAACACATGACCATTGCTTGTTGCATTTATTCCATGCTATTTAATTTCATTACGGTGACAGGTACTGTCTTGTCACTGCATGTGAACTGACCATACTCTAGTTAAATTTCCATGTGAGGTTTTCAGTCCTTCTAGAGCCCTTTGCAAGTTAAAGGGATATTGTGTTCCTTTCCTGTCTTAAATAGCAATGTAACAATGCTATTGAAGTAGCTGCTGTAAATTACGCAGTGGGTTGGCACAATTTTAATACAGAATAAGTACGTGTATCTTTTAAAAATACATTCTGCTGAAAAACTCCTAAATGCAAAATAGTTCTTAGTGTCCTGGGTAGAGACCCTGAACAACATGTTTTACCTCTCAGACAGGAAATAATGAAGGAAAAATATTTGACTTCATTGTGAGCTCCGAGTGCAGTTTTGATGGCTTCAGTACTGAGGATGTGCATGTTAAGCAGTGGAGAGGAACAGACTGCAATACCAGGTATGAATGGAGATGTCTTGTTATGCTGAGCCAAAGTGATTCTGGTTAGCAGTGCCCAGAATACCAAAGGAGACCACTAGCCAATGCATTACTTCTTGAATGTAAAATGTAATGTTTTATCAAATGTAGAAAAGAGTGGGGTAAATTATCGGATAGCAATTCTTTCCCTTGTTGTCAAAAAAAAAATAAAATCCTGTGTTTTGTGCACTTGATAGTTCATATTATCAAGACTTTTATCTATCTGATTTAATTTGATGAGGAGAATGAGAGAATTTTAGCATTCTATGAATATTTAGTGGGTGTCTCAAGTGGATTTTCTGCATTTTGTCAATGCTTAACTGGTAAATATTGTCTTGTTTCAAAAACTGAAATGAAATGTCTTAGAGATCTTCAAAACAACTTTGAACTCTTTTTATCTCACAAGATATATGTGCCACTTTTTATGGGCACAAGAGGAGGGGACATAGCCAGGACAGCAGACCCCAATAGGCCAAAGGGATATCCCACACCATGTGGTGTCATGTTGAACAATATGGGATGGCTGGATGGGGTGAACGGTGTGGCTGCTTAGGGTCTGGCGGTGTATCAGTCAGTGATGGTGAGCAGTTGCATTTTGCATCGCTTGGGTTGTGTATTTTTTTTGTTTGTCTTCCTTTCCCTTTTTCTTATTAAACTGTCCTTACCTCAGCCCATGAATTCTCACATTTTTCTTTTAAATTCTCTCCCCTGTCCCACAGGGAATGGGAGGTCAGTGAATGTCTGCATGGTGCTTAGCTACCTGCTGGGTTAAATCACGAGCTGTAATGCAGCAAAGGAACAAATGCTTTCCATACATTTTCCAAAAGTGCCAGTAAGATGATGGCAGATGAGTCCAAAGATGAGTTCTAGTGGCAGAACAGCAAATGATTATCCTGAGAAATCACTAAGGGCACCAGTTTCAATGTGAGTCATTTTGTGTACAGCAATCAAAAGAGGAAAGTTTGTGTTTACTTTCCGCTCAAGTTTGACTTATGAATCACAGTGCTGTACTCTGATCAATAGTCACTTCTGTTACCACGCTTGGCACTTGACTGTGTAGTACACAGCTACTTCAGGCTGGAAATCAGCGTGCATAGTTTAGGTGTGTTCCTACATCTTCCTCTGCTTTCTTGTTGACCAGAGCATGAATAGCGATTAAATGTTGTTTGCAAACAGTCTGGTGTTTAGCTGACCAGAGGACAGCTCCTTTGAGACTGGGACTAGCTTTACATTTTTCAAACTGGATTTAACGGAACTGTGTAACTTTTACTTTTTTTGTACGTCTATTAGGTTCTTCAAAGAAGACCTGTACTGCAGATAGAGGTGGAGAAGAGAGTTACGATGGGAAGGGCAGTGGCTTCCCATGGGCAGACCTGACATGCTGTTACCTTTCCTGGTGGGTGACCTTTGACTGTCTTTCTTAAAAATGTATCTGTACTAGTACTACTTACAGTTTTCAAGAACAGAATATACCAATTTTCCTAGCTACTGAAAAGTTTAACTTTGTATTTCTCCATCTATACAGAATTGTCACCAGGACGTTAGAGTGAAAAAAGTACAGAGGTCTATTCTGTCTTGATTTTATGTAATACTAGTTACTTTTTCATCTTGTATATATTTTGAAGTGCTGGACTGCTTGGTAGGGTATGAGTAATAAATATTCCCTGTACTAATGAGATCCTTATTTCATATAGCCCTCTGGAGTATGAGTCTTCATATGCGTTTTGACACTAGGTGTCTTTGTTGTGACACAAGACAAAAGGCTTATGTCTTTACAGTGTGGGCAAAACATGTCCTCCATCTTGAGTAGCATTTTAGAATGTACATGTTGTGTCCTCTGCAGTTTCAGTTAATTGTAACAGCCTAGTTCTTAGTGCTAGACGAGGTAATGGCTTTCTACATACCCATGTGTTACTTACTTCTGGGTTGTGATGCTTCTTTTTGACCCTGTACAACCCATGAGATTTATGTTCTGTCTTCCCAAATGGATTTCAGATATAGTAGCCTCTTAAAGAGGTGTTCCAGCACAATACTGGCACCACTGATGGTTTTTTCAAGTTTCGGACAGAAGTAATAGTTCTTCATACTCCGGAGTTGCTTGAAGGCCTATGTTATCATTTAACCCATCAATTAATTACCACACAGGCACTTGTTCACACCCCCACAGTGGTATGAGGGAGGGAATTGAAAAAGGTAAAAGTGCAAGAACTTAAGGATTGAGATAAGTACAGTGTAATAAAGTTTTGGTTTTGTTTTCCTAACAAACAAGTGATACAAAATGCAGTTGCTCACCACCAGCTGAGCAATGCCTAGCCAGTTCCTAAGCAATGGCAGCCTCCCAGTAAACTCCCCGTGATTTTATTGCTGAGCATAATGCCACATGGTATGGGATATCCCTCTGCCCAGTTGGGGTCAGCTGTCCTGGCTGTGTCCCCTCCCAGACTCTTGTGCTCCCCTAGACTTCTCACTGGCAAGGCAGCATGAGAAGCTGAGAAGTCTTTGCTTCTGTGTAAGTGCTGAAATGCAACAGCTTTAAGGAAAGGTCGGATGTGGTGCTTAGGGACCTGATTTAGTAGGTGGACAGGTGGACTAGGTGATTTTGGAGGTCTTTTCCAACCTTAATGGTTCTAAAACATCAGCGTATTACCAGCATTATTCTCATCTTAAATCCAAAACACAGCACCATACCAGCTACTAGGAAGAAAATTAACTCTCTCCCCAGCAAAACCAGGACAGCCTGTAGAAAGTAATTGTCTTCTCTTTTGCCTCCTGTAGATCATGTCATACCGATCGGGAAGCCCTAGGCCTTTATAATCAGCATATGATGTTAGTGGCAAGATAGGTCTTGTAGCATTGAGAATATCCTTGCTAATGCCACCACCTCTGACTGCATCAGAAGTGTTGCAAAGTTGTGTGTTCTGGCTCCCTGCTGGAACTGGTTTGGGAAGTGGTGGCTTTGGCTGCATTGGAACCAAGCAGTCCCTGACTTCTAATCAGCAGGCTTGCCTGAGGCATTCACCTGCTCCTTCATCTCTTGGCACTGCAGCATGCATGACACTTGCTGCCAAGCACTCCCAGGATAGAGTATCATCAAAGAGCAGTTTTAAACCCCTTTCTCCAAGTGTGATTTCTTTGGCATGATCAATTCTACAGCTGGGCAGTACAATCAGCTCAGACAGCTGGTGTACAATATACAGCAGTATGGTTTTCCCAGGGAACTTGAGTGGTTTTTCGGTTTGTTTCAGTCTGCCTGGGAAGTTTTTTCTTCTTCATTTCTTGAGAAAGACATTTAGAGAAATGAAGCTCTTGCATGTGTCTATGCTGGGTCTTTCCCTAGAGATCAGTGCTTTTTGTAAAAGAGAATACTCAACAAGCAGTCAATAAGATAGACCAAGTTTATATTTGAAGGCTGCTTTTGTTGCAGTACACAACTCTATCATAATATCAAAGTCTTATTTGTAGATTTTTATGAACTTTTTTGCTGTATTTTCATAAGCAACTTGAACTGTCATAAGGTACTGCTGAATGAAGCAGTGCTGCCTGTCTGTCTACTTGCTGCAGCTTTCGTAGGCCTTTGTTGAAAGCTGGATTACAGAATATATGGCACACTGCCAACTTAAACTGATTGCAAAACCTTCCTTCCAGACTGTGCAACATCTATATGTTGATGGTAGTACTGTGACTCAAGACATTACCTTCAAACAATTTTTAAGACATATAGGATACAAAGTTTTGTAGAAATTAGTGATTACGTAACTGCTGAACTCCACTTCCTTTTTCCTCTTCATGCAGCCTAGGTAATCTGTAACGAGACATGCAAAAAAAAATCTCCATTGCTTGCTCAAACTTCCTTGCTGAAATTGCTTTACCACAGTTGTATTCATGCAAACCTTATGACGTAGAACTATCACAGATACCACACCTGCTAGGATACCTTTGATACCCATTACATTTCTTTTTTTCCCTCAGTCTACAAGATAAATCTACTCATCTGATGACTCATGTCATATGACAAACCGCTGTAGCACCCACTCTACAGAACTGTAGTCAGTCCAGATACATTCCTCATTTGGAATGTGCACTTTTGCAATATTTGGAGAAAGAGGAAGAAAATGAAGACAAAAGGTAATGCGTTTTTGTTAACTTCTTTATAAAGTTACCATGAGGTAATGGCAAAGTGAGACTGGTGGAAAAGCTGCAGTGTCAGGCTATATGTAGAGCACACAAGGGAATGAGGAGTGGTGCTACACCACTAAAAGGAAGGAAAAAAATAACGTTAGGTAGCTAAGGTCTTTTATTTTTCCTGGTGTGCTTTTGTGTACAACTTCAGGAAAAACTGTATTTATATTCATAGTTCTTAACACTTCGCTGTATTGCTGATGCTAGGTATACAGACTTAAAATGTCTGATTTGTAAAGAAAATGATGCAACATCTGTCCATTTCCACAGGGAAGTATTAAACTTGTCTCTTCAATTCCTATGAAAATAGTCCATAGAACAGCATTAGCTGTGACTGAAAACTATGCTTTTATATTGAGTAGAAACATTTAAAAGGACAAACAAAGTGTAAGCTTCGTAGTTGTCTTCATAGCACGTTACCTAGATGGCAATTGTCATTACATTCTTCAAATGAATAATGCAGACTCGGGACACCATATGGAGGTTTCATTGTCCTCCTGTCATCAGAAATACAGCCCAGTCTCACTTAAGCACATTAATAATAGATAAGTTTTGTTTTGTTTTTCAGATGGCTTGGAGTTGCTTGTGATTTGATACAAAGTAGATTCAGGGCTGCCAGGAAGGGTTTTTCCCATGGCTTATCTTCAAAGAAATGTAGAAACTGAGCCCTGAATTCTGAAAGTTGTAAATTGCAAGAGTATCTTGTTTTTTTTTTTCCTCTGAGGACACAGGGATGTTCCTATTATCCTGTTATCTGCCCAGAAATGTGAACTTTCCTCTTAACAGGGTATCTCAGGCTGCCTATGGAGCAGTTTTGTTCAGGTTCAGTTTTTCATTATCCTAAAATAGGAAAAATGGTCATCTAGAGCATAGAACGAGTTATGCTTTCCTCTTTAAAATATAGTTTTGCTAGGCTGTGTACAGAAATGTAATGAAAAGTAAGGTCTCTGCCCTTTCGACATGGCTCATACAGGCCAATACATCAGAAGTAGAAAGTGGAAAATAAGTGCCACTGCATTCATGTGGATTAAGCAATCCCTTCTTGAACAGGAAATTTTCCAATTAAAGGAATGACATGCTGGAGAGCAAGAGCATGTTGTAGGTAGTTTTTTTGAAGATGGGTTTTGATGCATAAGCATGAGAGAAACAGGCTGATTTTTTTTTTTTTAATGGTTACTTTCCGGTTACTAACAGAGGACAAATATGAAATTTCATCTGATGCTGAAGGAGCAAGTATAGTTACCTCTTCTTGTAATGAGCCAACAATGCAGGTCAGTGTTTCAGTGACCTCTGCTCCTGTGCAAGAAAATACTACTCCTAACTCCTAACAGAAGTAAGGAAATTATTGTTCAGAGTAGACAAAAAGCATTAATATGACAAATAAATTTGATAGTTGGTATACATTAAAAGTTGCTGTGTTGATAGAAATGGATGTTATCTGGATGCTTATGTGAAAATACTTGTCACAGTGACTGCATCTCAAACCTAAAATACTCCTAAAACTTGTGGCCTAATACTTTCACCCTAACAGCTTCCTCCATGGGACGTTTTAAAGCAATCTTAATTATTAACAATCTGTTAAATAGGGATTCTGATGCCATAGTTCAAGGGCCAATGACTTTTGAAAAGCTGTGTTGCTGACTTAGTGAGAGATACTGTCAGTGATCACAGCGCTCACAGCATCTGTACTCCATGACTGCAGATCTCATAGATCAATTTGGTGCTAGTTTGGTAGCAACTGTTATATCATAAACAAAATTTTAAGTGTATGCTTAGGCTATTTCCTGTACTATTTTGGATCATAAAAATTAAATAAAGATGCAAAGAAAATTGTGTTTTTCCTAGAGGTAGCAAAAGTCTTTCAGCCTGATCTGAGTGATACTTCAAATTAGCAGAAACACTTCGACTTGCAGGCTGCTATTCATTGTCTTAAATGTTTGCAGTGTGAAGGACTTCCAAGCCAGTGCATTTAGTTGAAGCATTTATTCTTCAGCATTGATCTGTCTTGCTGTTGAAGGAAAACATGCCAGAGCAGGACAAAAGAAGATATGGCTTTATACTGCCAAATTGACCGTGCTTGTTAAAGTGTAACTCTTGTCACTGAGTGTTCTGTGGTGTGGGGGATTATTATTTTTTTTCTGAGCTTTCAGTAGTTGTATCTTGTTCCCGCACAATCTGGCCTGAAGCTACTATACTGTGGCCAGAATATTTCTAGGACACAATCAGGGCCATTGTTTTTGTTTGTTTTGTTACTATTTTTCTCAAGTTTTCCTAAAGCTGTCTTTGAAGTCCAAAAGATCTTTTTTTTTGTCTTTCAGGCTGTGAAGATTGTGTAGCTGTTTTTCTGTTTCTCAGAAAATGGCTAACAAGAACTCTCCTTTGATAATCCAAAAAAAGAACTTTCAAACGCAGGTTTTCAAGTCAGGTGGTAATTTCTTAAGAAAGTTGTAAGTACTTACCATACGAATTCAGTCTCAGCAAAAACAAATGGGCTTGAACAGACTATTGAGACAGTATGTACTTCTGCTATCCCTGAATCCATAAATATTTCTGCTTATTCTGCAGCTGCTCAGATACTGAGCGTAATTGAGTAGCCATCACTTCACCGTGCAAATCAGGGTGACTGTGTAGATCAGTTGTTTTATCCCCTTCGTATTTTCTGTCACCAAGGAACAGTGCTGTATTGCATCTTTTTTCTCATTGAAGAAAAATTCCATGAAAAGCTGTTCATATAATATTATAGTTGCTTAAGATCAAAGTCATTATTAACATCTGTGGGCTTTGTGCTTGCAAAACAACTTATTTGTTTATGTTTTGTTTTTATATTTACTGGTGACTTTTCTCTTTTCCCCATAAAGGCTAAAGGTCTGCAGTTAAATGTGATTGTCATCAAAGTTCTGCAAAGACCTTTGCTAGCATGTACCCACCTGAGGGGCTCTTCTGGACGGTGTGAAGACATAAACCTTCTCTGTCGTGTCATAACAGCAGTTAAAAGAAAGATGTGATGTAGCATTAAGGAGCAGCAATGCTCATTATCTGAGGGGCTGTAGTGAAGTACAAAATCAGTTAGTAAATCGCACTAGTAAATTGGAAATAGTAGTAAATCCAAGCTAAAGATCACAGACTTCAGTAGGATGCAAGATCTATTATACATCTATCCTTGCTTTTTTCTTTTTTGTAGCCCTAGATAAAGTATCTTGCTTAGAAGGATGGTATGAAATTCAAAATGTGAGCAGGCTGTTTCAGGAACTCATAGTCTATGGATAAAAGTCACCATTTCTGGGATGTAGTTAATTTCTTTCTAAGGTTGACTTCAAGAGCAGACCTACTGAATTGCAAGTCTTCCTCTTCAACTGTAAAGGAGAAAGGTATGTAAATAAGTAAAATTAGGTGAGGTGCCCCCCTTCACACAGTGGGGTGTATCTGCTCTAACTTTGGCTAGTTAGTTAGATCTCAAGATGAGAGAGCCTTCCTGTGTAGAAAGTGTAAAGAATAGAGTATTATAGAGAAGAATAGCTAGTCCATGTGACGAGCTAACAGAAATAATGTTAAATCAGAATTTTCCACTTCTGCATTGAGTTATACAGGTACTTCTCACACTGTGTTAACACAGTGACTTTGCTACAGCACAGAGATATGGGAACTACCGCTTTGGGTAACTGGTTATAATACAATGTCTGTAGTCTTGTGGATGGCCAAAATGGCTACTAAACATGTAACAAATATATATATATATATTTTTTTCCAGTCAAACTGAACCTCCAGTATCAGTTATGGTGGTTTCATTCATTAAGCTCAAGTTTTCTCTTGTTCGGAATGGCTAAGCCATGCTCATGCTACACTGGAAGTTTGAAAATTGGCAATCCCTAGAATAACTTCTGTAAAGCTTTTATTAATAGCATTCAGCATTTAGTTAATAGTATTCAGACAGTAGTGTTAGAACCCTACCACAAAAATAAAAAATGGCATAGGAGGTGGGGAAAAAGATCTATTCTTGCGTAGACCCATACAACTGAAATAGTCTCACATATAAATGATGGAAAAATGCCAGTAAATAACAGAAATATCCATGGAGACCACCTAAACCCAAATCTAAATGACAGAGGTGATATATTCTGCTGTTCTTTGTGCTTATGAGGGAAAACATCTTGTGCATTTACAGCAGTTAAGATTACCAGGCAGACGTAAAATTCTGCATACATTCGGTTATCTCAGATCTTTTAACATTTTTAGAAAGAAGCCCTGAACTGAGCTCTTCATTCACTTGAGATTCATCCATAAGAAGCTCTATTTGTCATTACTGCATTTCATAATATTTGTTTTTGTTTGGTTGTTTTGATGATAAAGTAACAAAATAACTTCTTACTGGGGTATTTGCACAATAAAAATAATCACAGAAGTTGATATGTTTCTGGTGGTTTTACAGGTCTCTTACAATGCAACATAGAAACTGATTTCAAAGAGCTGAAATAATCACTGCTGTCCTGAGAAAGGGTGTGTGTCTAGAGAGGCAGTAAGGTTTGGTTAAAGGCTATTTTTGCTTGCTTTTATTCCCTCTAATGGATCGCATTTATCCTCTCCGTAGGCAGTAGGACTTTTTACAAAAAGAAAAAAAAAAAAAGCTTTAAACAGGGCACTGAGCCTGTTAAATCTTGGCAATGCCATGCAGCATCTTCTTGAAGGTGTGTCAGGAATGCCGTTGGATGGTGGGTATAGAATCATTTAGCTTGGAAAAGACCTCTAACATCATCAATTCCAACTGTCAACTGAGCACTGCCGAGTCTACCACTAATCCGTGTAATCACATGGTGTCATCACGTCAGTACCCAGAAGACTCACGGGAACCTTTGGCAAAGCAGCTTGTGCCATGAACGTTGTTCCTCAGTTCTGCCTCCTCTTGTTTGTTCTCTTACAGCAGTGTTGCTAAGTGCCACAGTTTGTGTCTGCTGCATTGCTGAGTTGCTCTATTGAAATAATACTGAAAGCAACGCTTTCTTCAGGAAGGAGAGACCTGTCTTCACTTACTGATTCATAAGCAAAGACAAATACCTGAATTTGTCAGAGATGTATTTCAGGCCCCCAGGCGTTTGCACTTGGCTTTTACAAAGCTCATCCTGATTTTCTGAATACTTGCATCGTTATTTATAGAAAAGCTTTTTAAGGGAAGTCTCCAATGCTGTAACTGTGCTCATTCCAGAGAAGCTAAAGCTTCATCAGTTTGTCATGTTGTCTTACCTAAGGGTAAAGCAAAATGCCAGAAGTAATTAAACTGTTTTAAAACTTCTTTGTTCCTTCAGCTTTGCTGTTAAAAACCTGAGTGCAACATGTTTACTTTTGTGATGTCTTTTTTTCCTCATATCTTACACTGTCAGATGAACCTGGGCTGCAGCATGTCCCTTAAACAGATAAGTTGGATGCTTTGAAGAATATGACCAGTTGGCAGTAAGATGATGTTACAGCCTGTGCATCAGTAGAAAAGAAGAGCAGTTAATAACAGTTGAGGGGGACACCTGAGCCAAGGTACCTGGCAGTGGTATACTGGAGACCACAACTGCAAATAACTTTTTCAAAGTACTGAGAGATGTGATCTGCATTTTATTTATGAATATATTTGTGAACGAGTACTTCAAATGAGGATCCAGTTGTCTTTAAATACGTTACTTGTTTTAAGTGTTCCTATCTGCCATTCTATCCTCTATCACAATTTGTGTTCCATGTGTAGAAAACCATAGAACTTAATGTAACACGTGGGATCGTGCAGTGTGTAACTCAAGCCCTCTTCCATTCTGTCTACTCAGTTATTCTCGGTTTGGTAGATAGGTGGATCATTTACATATAATTACTTTTTCATTAACATTTAAAATTTGCCTGATCATGCTGTTTCTTTGCAGTGAAAGCATTTATTTTCTTGACCAAGATGGAATAAGCAAACATTAAGATCCTACAGTTATTCATGTTAAATGTAGTGGAAGAGATTTGAGTACTAGACTAGTTTAGTTTCTGTAGTGAGCCTTGCCTGAAACTTCCGTGGCTTGTTACAGAAGTGTGAATAAAAAATTTGCATTACTGGATAGCATGTGGAACTGTTTTACCAGTACAGTCACTCTGAACTTGCATCTCTCTGTCCTACCTATTCCTTAGCTCTGTTACTTGTTTGCTGTGGTCTGTTACAGCATTTCCTACTTCATTCCTAACTACTTCTACAAAATGAAGAAACTCAAGAGGTTGGAGGCAATTAAACTTACTTTTCTCCTCATGGCATAAAGGAAACTGTTTCTGTAGAAAACTACAGCTTACAATCAAACTCATTGTTTTAACCTACCCCCACCCCCTAAAGCAAACAAACAAAAGGAAACCTCATTTGAAACATCAATTTCTGGCTATAACATTTTTGTCAAAAGCTTGTTATATTCTCAATAGAACTTCAGCGACTTCAGCTCCGACACCAAATTTTTAATTTCTTGTTTTCAAAGTAGCTGGCTACCTTAGCTTCAGGTGAGTATTGAGTAGCTTTTTACAATATAAGCAATATAAGCCTAATTGCCGTGGATGATGATGATCTTCTAAATAACTTAAAATTCTAGCTTCCAGTGTGTGTGTGGAGAACTGCATATTTCCGTGTATTTTCTTCATACAACTGTCTTTATTCCATTTGGGTTGTTACCATTTTATCTCTTCTTCTCCTAACATGTTTTAAAAATGCTGCCTTGCAGGAAAAAAAAAAAAGGGGGGGGGGGAAGGGTAGTGAAAAGTACTTGGAATGAACTTCTTGCTATCTCCCATAAGTACATTTATTGCGTGCAATAAAAGAACAGACATCAAAAGCAACAGACGGTGACGGAAGTGCAAAAAAGGACCAAAAAGAGGAAGAAGCTGCCTAATAATGCTACTGCACATATAGAAGTGCTCATGTAGTTCCAATTTTTCTATATGAAGAGGTCCTGTTTTAGTGTCATATTGGATAATTTTGATAACTTTTTGTTGAAATCATATACTGTAGATAATTTTAAATTGTACTACAATCACTACAGAAATTGCACTATGCTATAATAGTGAAGTTGCCTATAGCAACAGTTCCTTGCCTTCTGTTATGTCTCCTTCTCCTCCCCCTCCCTCACACCAGAAACTTCCCATAGCAAAATAGGTAAACAGGCACATACTTTAAAATAAATAAATAAGGGGGAGGGGGAAGGGGGTATTCATCTTTATCAGTGTATGGTGGTTTTACCTTGCTAGGCAGCTGAACTCCACCACAACCACTTTCTCACCCTACCCTCAAAAGAGGAGGGGAAGAAGTAAATGAAAGAACAACTTGTGGGTTGAGATAAGGATAATATAATTAAAGGGAAAAATAATTATTAAGGAAAAATTATTATTAATTAAACAATTTAACTAAAGGGAAGGATAAAAAAAAAGAAAGAAAAAAAAAAAAAAAAAAAAAAACAACAAACACCACACAACAAATAAAGGCTGTGTGGAAGTGCAGAGGAAATAAATTATTCTCTACTTTCCACAAATGAGCAATGCTTGACCACGTCCTTGAAGCAGGGCCTCAATGCACGTAGCCGGTGTTTGGGAGGACTGACGTTTTCACGAGAGCCCACCCTCCCCTCTTCTTCCTTTTTCCACCTTTTACTGCTGAGTGTGACATCATATGGTGTGGAATATCCCTTTGGTTGGGTTAGGTCAGCTGCCCTGGGGATGTTCCTTTCTCACCTTTTGCCAACCCCCAGCCTGCTGACTCCGGGAGGGTTGGAGAGAGTCCTAACGCTGTGCCAGCACTGCTCAGCAGCAGACCCAACACTGGGGTGAGACCACTGCTGTGCTAGCTACAGGTGCAGAGCACAGCCCTGTGTGGGCTGCTGCAGGGAACGTTAACATCCCAGCCAGACCCAGTATGCGGTGTGGCATACAAAAGGAAGTACAAGGCTGTTGTGGGTTCTTTGTGCATTTACTTTATTACTGTAGATTTCAAGCCTCAAACTGGAGGCAGTTTCTAGCCTGGTCTGAAGTGTCGCACATTCATCACTTAAACTCTGCTTTCAAATTGATTTTCACACTCTTTCAGATTTTTTAGAGTATTTTGGACCTCTGCTTTTTAAGACTTCTTGGAAAAAAATCTGGATTGTTTATTGTCAAATAAACCTGTTTCTTAGGTATCTTTGTTTTGGGTGTAAAGCAGGCACCATTTAAATATCCTGGGTAACAGTTATAAGCAATTTTAAAACATATGTTTGAAGAGGGATGCGTTTTCAGTACTTCCACAGATGTTTGAACTAGAGGCGTTGTTGTATGTCACTAGTACAGCGCAGCGTGTTCTGAAATGAAAACTGCTCGCAGCTACCTGGCTGTGCTGCAGCTGTTGCCATCCTGCCGTGCGGTTAGTGTTGCTGTGACCTCACGCTGAAGTTCTTATCTTCCTTTTGCTGTACGGGTATCTTGTCTACTTCTGGTAATCGGAAGGAGTTTCAGGTGTTGAAATGTGAGTGATTTTTAGCCTTTTATCTAGAGCAATCTGACCTTAGTCAGATATAAGTCTAATCAAGAGAGGATGAAACGGTTCATAGAATATCCTGAGCTGGAAGGGACCCATAAGGACCATCAACTCCAACCCCTGGCACCACACAGGTCTACACAAAATTTTAGATCATGTGACTATTTAAACTGTGTCAAAAGCTTTACTGAAACCTAAAAAGCTCACATCAGCTGGTTTCCCTTGATCAACTAGATGGGTGATCTTATCAAAGAAAATCAAATGTGTTAAACAGGACCTACCCCTCATGCACCCACATTGGCTGGGACCAATGACTGCATTGTCCCCCAGGTGCGTTTCAATAACTTCAGGGATAATCTCCGTAATTTTACCAGGCACTGATATGAGACTGACAGGCCTGTAATTGCCAGAGTCTTCTTTATTGCCTTTCTTGAAAATTGGCACAACATTTGCCAGCTTCCAGTCTACTGGGACCTCTCCAGATTCCCAAGATCATTGTAAAACAATTGAGAGAGGTCCCGCAGTGATGTCAGCCAGCTCTTTAAGCGCGCTGGGATGAATCGCATCTGGACCCATGGACTTGTATGTCCAGTGCCTTCAAAAGCAGTTTCTCGGGGGACCTTGCTAACTAGTTCCCTGAGCAGCCTGAAATCTGCTTTCCCCATATCCAGGGATGAAGTTTTGGTGGCAGTTTTACTTCTGTCACCAAAAATTTTAAACTCAATCATTTTGTGGTCACTATGGCTGCCAATTGCCACATCCCACACATGATCCTCTCTGTTCTTCAGCAACAGATCTAGGAGGGCACCTTTCCTAGTTGGCTTCCTTAGCACCTGCACCAAGAAGTTATCATCTAGGTGTTTTATGAACCTCATGGACTTGCTGGTGGTGATCCCAGTTGACGTCTGGCAAGTTGAAGTCCCCCATAAGGACAAGGGGAGTTGATCTTGAGGCATCTCTTAGTTCTGCAAAGAATAATTCATCAGCGTTGTCATCCTGGCCGAGTGGTCTGTAATAGACTCCCACAACGACATCCCCTTTATTTGTTCATCCCTTAATCCTTACCCAGAGCCTCTCAACTTTGCCATCACCAACCTGAAGTTCCACACAGTCCAGCCCATCCCAAAAGCTTCCACTCCAAAAAACCTTCACTCATTAGAAATTAGAAAGTAAAACCATCAATCAGACACTGCTACAAGTGCTGCCAGAGTTGAAAGCCACACTATGATACCAAATTGCCAAGGTTTAATAGACGTGACAGTCCTGATCCAGTGTGGCATGGATTCCTGCAAAGACCAAGAACTCAGCTGTGGGTGATCTTTGTAAGTGTTGTTTGTTGTGTCCCACAACAATCACAATAAGTGTGGACTGAAGCCTGCTGTGTGTAACAGCTGCCACCACAGCGTGGTTTGGGTTAACGGACGGAGGTGGCAGCTGTAGCAACATAACTTACACTTGTCCCTTGAGCACGTTGAATCTGCTTTCTCACTGGGACACAGATTTGTGCAAAAGACTTTGCCCTGTAACGGTTTAGTGGCCACATCTCTGCCGTCCATGCTGTTCCTTGGGGCTGCTGGGCAAGAAGGGGCATCCCTCGTGGAAGCGTCATTCTGGCTCCTGGTGATGCAGTGAGGGGAGTTCGGGTGCATTGCAGCACCTGGATCCCACGTTCTCTGCAGCTGCTTGGAGCAGGGTGAGGAATGATGCAAAGCTCCTGCTGACAGCCAGGGTGAAATAGCCTTCCAAATGATCCTCCGTACAGCTGACCCAACAGCACCATTGTGCTGAACAGAAATCTTAGCTACGAAAAGAGGCATTTGATCTCAGTGGTGTTGTCTCTAAATGCTGGAGGTTGAATCTCAAAGACCCTGACAGCATTCTATGCTGCCCTTATGAACAAGCAGCCTTCCTCAATGTCTTGGTGTGGTGGTTTAACACTGAGGGGCAGCTCAGCACCATCATGCTGCACTCTCACTCCTTCTCCTCAAAAAAATAGGGAGAAAATGTGATGGAAAAAAAAACATGGTTTGAGGTAAGGACTCAACTATTACTGTCAGGGGCAAAACAGACTCAGCATCAGGGAGATCATTGTAACTTATTGCCTGTTGCTAACTGGCTAGAGCAGTAAGAATTAAAAGCAAACTAAAGACAACTTCCCCCGTCCACACACTTCTACATCCTCCCCCCAAGTGGCACAGGGGAACGGGGGCTGTGGTCAGTCCATAATGTTTCATCTCTGCCTCTCCTTCATGGTCATTCCCTGCCCCTGCTCCACATGGGGTCCCTCCCACGGGATGCCTCCTTCCCTAATGGAGCCTGCGGGGGCTGCCCACAGGCAGCAGCTCTTCAAGAACTGCTCCCACACGGCTCCGTCCCACGGGGGCCATCCATCAGGAGCAAACTGCTCCAGCACAGGTCCCCCACGGCCAGCAGCTCCCCCTAGACCCCTGCTCCTGCGTGGGCTCCTCTTCACAGGCTGCAGCTCCGGCCCGGGGCCTGCTCCTGCGGGGGCTCTCCACAGGCCGCAGCCTCCTCCAGGCCACATCCACCTGCTCCACCGGGGGCTCCTCCACCCATGGGGGGGCTGCAGCGTGGAGATCTGCTCCATGAGGGACCCATAGGTGCAGGGGGACAGCCGGCTCCACCAGGGGCCTCTCCACAGGCTGCTGGGGAGCTGCTGCTGCCTGCCTGGAGCACCTCCTGCTCCCCTCCACTGGCCTCGGTGGCTGCGAATTCCGCTCTCATTTCTCACACCTCTCTCCCAGCTGCTGTTAAGCATTTTTCCCCTTTCTGCAATGTGCTCTCCCAGAGGCACAACCAGCATTGCTCGTGGCTTGACTCTGTCCAGCACCAGGTCCCTTTTGGAGCTGGCAGGAGCTGGCTCTGAGCTGACCTTGGGCAGGTGCTGGGCTCTGCTCACAGAGGCCACCCTGCAGCCCCCCTCACCAGCCCCCTGCCATGTAAGCCCGACACACTTGGCTTACTCAAGGTCCGCACGGGAAACCAGGTCAGCTGAATTACACTCTGGAGGTGCCCATTTTCCTTTGGCTGTGGAAGGAGACAAAGGGTACTGGGATGTTTGGCTTTAGACACTGCGAGGAGAGGTAAAATGAATCCCCCTGAATTGTCACAGAGGTCAGGTTGGGAAGAGTTATCTGTTTTTGTCACATGTGCTGCCATTTTCCAACTTCATTCTTAAAGGCTTCAAGTGCAGGGCAGATTTCTCAGGCTACGTCACATTTCTGGTGAATTCAACTGTATTTTCAGCACGAACTGAGGATAGATGGACAGGCAAAGAAGAGCCCACAGGCTGCAGTCTGCTAATGTCCAAATCTGTGCTGGGAAAGCAGTTGCTTTTTCTGCATAAAATGCGTTGCTGTTCCTAACAAATCTGGCTGCATGTCCTTCCTCTGCTTCCTCGGATAACGTTTGCCCTTTGTATTGCTGCTCCTTCAGTCCTGCCAGGAACGACACCGCTCAGCAGCTTGTTGTGCAGGACATCGCGTGTGGGACTCACCCACAGAAAGGATACCAAGAGGAAGACTGAGAAGTGGTTAAAGCCTCAGCCCAGCATGTGAGAAGAACTTTTTCCCACACTGTTGCAAGGTAACTCAGCAGCTCTGGAAGTTTTAACACAATCTTTCTGCTTTGGCTTGCTGTTGGCTGTGTTAGGGGTACCTGGGAACACCAGGGATTCAGCTGTATGGGACTAAACAGGGCTGTGCAGCACAGATTACTGAACTGCTGCATCAGAGAAGGGAGAAAGGTGGTTTTGAGGATTAGTATTAAAGACTGAGGCACTTCTTGGCTGGTAGATACCTGAGAAAGAAAATGGGAGATGAGTCCAGCTCCAGCAGAAGCAGTGGGAGTTTTTGTGGCCCACACAGCAGGACAGGGAGGGCCCATTTATTACGTCTGATCACGTTGTTCCCTCTGTGTGATGCTGAGTTCTTGGTCTGTGGTCACATCTGTAACAATGACTGGATGTGACAAAAAACAGAAGTACAAAACATCTCTGTTTGTTGCCAAGAGTAGTGCTTAGACCCCAGGATATCTGACACTGAGACCCCTCAGTGTGACACAGGGATGGTGAGGATGCACACGTTTACTCTCTAGCTTGAACAGACCTGGCATCTAAGGATCCATCCATACAACTCCAGAGAATAATGCAAGGAGTGCTTCCTGGGAAACACTCCTTGGGAGTGCAAGGAGTGTTTCTTGGGAAACACACCCTAAGAGTCCTATGAACACATCTGTCCCAGTGGTTTGAGGAAGCAGTTTGTTGATGGAAAAATGTAACCAGGAGCTTAAACTGTTGGCCTGTTTGGAAGGACTTCTCAGCTGTACTGGGAGTTGTACCCAAAGAAATTAAATTCCTTGGGGTCATTCTTTAAACAAATAGTTTTCTTACTTCTACACTGCCTTTTTCCTTGAACTGCCAGTATATTTAAAGGCGTAAGCATAATTTTTATTAAAAAAATAAATAAAAATTAAATAAAAACTTGAATGGAATGTGCTTGCCTGAAACTGCATTTTCTTCTTTCTCACCATTTGGCCCTGAAAATTAGAAATGTTTAACATAAGTATGAAACTGGTCTCTCTGATTAGCTACAGAGGCAATTGCTTCCTCTCCCCTAGTTGTGGATGCTGGAGGATATAGATAAGCCACTGCCCTTTGACAGTGGTGTTCATTTAAAGCTCCTTCTGGGTTGTACAACTGCCCCTCCCAGCCTGCCACGTGTCTGTGCACTTTTATCCCTAGTAGAGCAACAAGGCACAGTCATTCTCCTGGAGCAGCCTCCCCTAAATCTGACGGAAATTGGTACTGAGACAGAATTAGGCTCCAGGGTCCCTGGTCCCACCACGTCCACTCCTGAGTCTCCCCGGAGAGCTGCTGGCAGCACAAGCACCTGCAGCTCGGGTGGATGCACTGGTGGCAGCTTCCAGCAGTAGCAGCAGGTCTCTCATTTGCATAGTGGAACATTAATTTTCTGTGAGAGCTACGCAGTGCTGCAGGGTATAAGTTCTGATGATCATTTCTAACAAGGGTGTGGATTTGTGCCATCAAAGGATAAAAGTTGTTTTAAGCATTGTCAAATAATGAGTCAGCTCTGATTAATGTTTGACTGTGCAGGAGGCAGGCACTAGGACCTCCAGGATGTTACTTCTGCAGCCCTAACCAGAAGAGAAATCAGGAAATAACGCAGTGTCTCTTTCTGGGACTATGCCCTTGAAAATAAAGCTTTGCTGCTCCATGTGAAAGGGAGTTTATTCTCCAGGAATTTGGGAATTTGAGTCCAGACTTAGCTGCGAGCAGCTCCAAGGCATCGCTGCCACCAAGGCCCTGCATGGACGTGGCTGGGAGGTAAGTGCAAGGGACTGCTGGAGTTGCTGAGAGCAGGTGATGCATCGCCGTGTCTGCTCTGCCGGTGGGGAGGGATGGATGTCGTGTTACAAGGACTGCAGTCGGTGGGGAAAATGGCCATGTGTCGCCTGTTTTTCAACAGGTGGTCTACATCTACCACTTGTCTTGGTGACCCTTAGTGCAGCCGGGTGTTGGTAAAATGGAACCTCTCCAGCCCGTGTTTCAGAGGGGTGTGTGCAATATGTCCGGCTCACATTGCAGTGCAGAGGTGCAATCTGCCAGCGTGTATGTCGCCCGTTCCACCTCTGTGCTGTTGCATTGTGGCAGCTCTTCCTCCAGCTAGAGTAACTCTGAGCACTGGAAACAAGCTTGAAATCTGTTTTGGGGTCAGGAACCCCACTGGGCTTTTGTGTTTCTCATCTTTGTTGCAAATGCTTAGGTTAACTGGTTAAAAAAAGCGTAGAACAACAAGAAAAAAAAAATAGAGGGGGGCAAACGTATTCTCCTAGGCTTTCTGCCCATGCACCCTGCTTGTGGGAATGCTCATTCCGGTGGTGGGAACTTGACGGGCCGGACATCTCCACGAACAAACAGTTGCTCCAGTATGAGGCGTGTGAGTGGCACCAGAGGATCGTGACTCACCGGCGTGCCCCAGGTTGCTGGGTGGAGGTGCTGGCTGGGATGGGTTGGGCACCCCGAGCCTCACAGGCTGCCCAGTGCCAGTGGGGGAGAGGAGAAGTGGAGCCCTCGGGAGCCCCGAGCAGAGCACCCCACCCTTCAAGCACCATCTGCAGCCATGGGCAGGGCTGCACCAGGTGGGGCTGTCCTGGAGCAGCAGAAAATGAGGGACAACTGTCAGAGCCGCTGTCATCCCTGCTGGCACGTCCCTGTGCCGGTTGCATTGTGGCAAGGGGTATGGAGTGGAGCCCGTCCTTCAGCTCCGTGCCCAGGAGGTCCTCACCCACCCTGGACGTGTTACACTTGAGCTCAGCTACATCCCAGCACCTCGGGCTTTGGCTAAGCCCGCCAGGGAGCAGCCACCTTCTTTGCACCTCTGCTCAAAGGCTTTAGTCCAGCAGGATAATAATGTGTGGCATGGATGGGCAGGACAAGGGGAGGTCTGTGCTAGCTAAAGATGGCTTCTGGGGCAGATAAAACTGCTGCCTGCTAATATTAGGCTTGCCACAGCTGCAGCTGTCCCCTTCTTTTGTTGTTCGGGATGGGGACGGGCACAGCGAGTCCTCAGATCCTTGTTGTCACAGCATCAGGCTGGGGATTGCCACTGGTGGTGCAGAGGAGTGACCATGACTCACCCTCCAAAAGAGGAATAGAGCGGAGGGTGACATCGCTGCTGCAAGGCGCTGAGCGAGCCCCACGCCTCCCCCAGCCAGGCAGAGCTGAGGAGGCATCGTCCTGCCCTGGCTGGAGGTTCCCACAGGGCCAGCTCTGGGTTTGCTCAGGAGGTGCAGGTGCTGCTGGTCCCAGACCCCCCTTGCCCGTGCTCTCATGTCAGGTGAGCACCACAAAAATCTCTTCCCCCTCCTCAGATATTTCTCTTTTCGGGAAGCCAACACCTCTCTGGCTCCTCTGAGGTCTTGGAAGCAGAGAAGCGCGGCGCTGCTGGGACAGCTTCGTGCTTTCTGGTTCTTGGGTAGGAAGGAGCAAGGTGGGCATGAAGCAGCTTTGCCTACGTGGGATGTGGTCTTATCAGGTGGCATTCTTGGTAGAGCCTGAAGCATGTGAGTCATTTGTGTGCTGAGGAATCCCACCTTCTCTTAGAAAAGGAATGAAAACATCTGCCATGCAGCGATGGAGAGAAATTTCTACCAGCATGATGGATCTGGAGGAAGGGCGCTTTACTACGCTTTATTATGAGGACCCTGATGGGTTGAGGGATGATGCTATGGTCTGGGGACACATGGCAGCTTGGGTCATGCCACCCAGGATGCAGGCTCAGTGTCACAAACCAGTGCCATGGGCTGTCCTGTGGCACTGCTCTGTCCCCTTCAGCCATCCGTGCTGCCTCCAGGCTCTGCTTTCACTGCCTGGGGCTTTCCCTGGGGACTGGACACGACCGAGGGTCTCTGCCCAGTGTGCCCACAGGCACTAGGGGCTCCCAGGGGGACAGCTTGGTGGCAGGGGACCATGGGGACCTTGTGTGATCACCCCGGGGCCAGCAGATGTGACAGTCCCACCTCATCCCAGCCTTGTCCATCAGCCTCACCCCTCAGGCAGGCAGCCCCTGCATCAGTGCCGCCACATCCCATGTCTGTGGGGCCCCTGTGCCTCTCCCAGCCCCGGATCTCGTGGCCCCGATGAGTAGGAGCTGCAGAAACAGGAGGTGAAATTGCCAGTTTCTGGTAAAACCGCATCTTCCTGCTGTCGCTCTGGTGGCCTCACAGCGCCGGTGGGCGGTGAAGCACCTCTCTGCGTCGCGAGGCAGGGAGAAGGGGCAGGGAGCAGGACACCTGCCTCCTGTTCCCACCTGGGTTTGGGGCAGGAGAGTCCCCAGAGCACACGCTGTGGTTTTGCAGCCCACTCCCATGGTGCAGGGCTGCCCTGGGCCATAAAGGCCCTTGGTGGAGGTGGGGACTGCGGCGGTGGCCTGGTACAGTGCAGGCTATGGGCTCGGCCCTATCCCTCCACAGCCCTGCTTGGTTTCCTCTCCACAGGTGACAGCGGCAGAGGACGGGGAGTCCCTGATGCACTGACGGCCGAGCATGTCTGGGGTGAGTGGGGCTGCCAGCTGCAGGGGACAGCTCCTGACTGTGGGGACCTTGGGGCACCAAGGCCCTGCGTCCCCGGTGCAGTCATTCTGGCCAGGGAGCAGGGGGTCCCCAGGGCTGGCCCCGATGTCCATGGGAGGTGGAGGGGGACAGGCCTCGAGGCCTCGCTGCCCCTGCCCTCGCTGCCCTTGCTGATGCCGCTTCCTCCCCTGCAGAAACACTGGCCCCCAGGGACGCAGTGCGTCACCAAGCACGACCATAACAAGCCCAAGGCCGGCGAGCTGGCCTTCCGCAAGGGGGATGTGGTCACCATCATCGAGGCCGTGGAGGTGAACCCGAGGGGCACGTGGGGGCCAGCCGTGGCCATGCGACGGAGGGGAGGGGACCCCAGGGCCATCGGCTGAGCTGCCGGAGCCGGCACCACCTTCCCCAGGGTGCCCCCTGCCCCCCCCCCATGCCCTGAGACCCTCTCCTCCCCAGGGCAAGGGCTGGTACCGTGCCAGGCACAACGAGAGCGGGCAGGAGGGGCTGCTGGCGGGCAGCGTGCTGCGGGAGCGCGGCGCCATCCGCGCCGACCACAAGCTCAGCCTCATGCCGTGAGTACAGCGAGGGGCCCGGGGGCGGCAGAGAGGGCTCTGATGTGCGTGGGGGCAGAGCAGCCCCCAGCCCTGGCCGTGGGGGGATTTGCTGGGGCAACAGCTGGCTTCACAGAGGTGTGCACACCCAGCACGGGTGGGCCTGATGGGGAGGGGGGTTGTGCAATGGGCTTGGCACAGCCTTGGTGGGGTCTCTGCTCTTCCTGTCTTGCTGCTGGTGTCCCCACGTCCCCTGTTCCCATGGTCTCTGTCCCCACATCCCCTGTCCCCAGCTGGTTCCACGGGAAGATCTCAGGGGTGGAGGCGGTGCAGGAGCTGCAGCCTGCTGAGGACGGGCTCTTCCTGGTGCGCGAGTCCATCCGGCACCCCGGCGACTACGTGCTGTGCGTGAGCTTTGGCAAGGAGGTGATGCACTACCGCGTGGTGCACGAGGAGAACATGCTGAGCATCGACAGCCAGCAGCGCTTCTACAATCTCATCGACATGATCGAGGTGAGAGCCCCCCCCAGTCAGTGAGCTGCACTGGGGGGCTCCAGGGCCGGTCCAGCCAGCCCAGCACGTGGTGATGGAGAACCTGTGGGGTGATCCCTGACCCACCTCGTGCCAGCGCTGCCATCCATGTGACAGCGTGGTCACCTCGTCCCGTGGTACTTGGGAGCTCACTGCTGCTGCCTGTGTTCTTTGCTGGGTTTTGTTCGGTGCAGCTCTCCACCCTGGGAAGTTCTTCCAGTTCCCCGCTCAGTTTGGGGTGCAATGGACGGATCTGGGATGCCCTGGGGGCCACAAACCAGCTGTGCCCACAACGTGCCCTGCCCAGGGTGGTGTGTCCCCTGTCCCTGCTCCTCTGGTGCTTCGTGCAGCAGTGGAGCTTGGGGCATTTTGGAAAACAAAGCTCCTGACAGCCTCTGCCCCCGCGCTCTGGCTGAGGCCTGAGCAGTGCTGAGGCTCAGAGGCGTTTTGCTGCAGTTCTCTCCCCTGAGCTCTCCCTTCACCCGCTCGCCCTGTGGGACTCCCAGGCTTCCTGCTGTCACTGAGTTTATCACCAGCTCATGCTTTCAGCAGGCTCTTCCTCAAGATCTGCCTCTGCCCTGTCTCATAACTGTTCCATGCCTCATTTCTGGGGTTTTGTACTGCCATATATTTTCCTCATTTAGACACAACTTCTGCTTTCAGACCAGCCCTTTCCCCGCCCAGCTGCCCCAGCCCCGCTCTGTAACCACTACGGCCGTGCTGCTGTTTCCGCTTCACCTCTGCAAACCCAACTCGGACGTGTTGCTCCCCCCAGGGCCAGGCCATAGCTCCCGCAGGGTTCAGCCCCATCATCTGCTGCCCGGCTCGCCGGTAGCATCCCAAATCCTCTCCTGGTCATGGTGTCTCCCCATGAAGACCAGGGCTGAGATGCAGGCTGGGAACTGCAGTGCTGGGGGAAAAGCAGGATTTCATGCAGCCCGAGCAGGAGGGGCTGTGGGCACCTCAGGGCCAGATGGAGGTGGTAGCTTTGGAGGCAGGGGCCCATGGAGCACCCCAAAGCCATTTCCTGGCTCTGCACCCACCACCTGCCCCAGCCCCGTCTGTCCCTCCCTCTGCAGCACTACACGAAGGAGCAGGGAGCTATCTGCACCAAGCTGGTGAAGCCCAAACCAAAGACGGGGATGAAGTCAGCCGAGGAGGAGCTGGCCAAAGGTAGGGGATGGTGGGAGAAGATCAGGTCTGGGCTTTGGGGAAGGAGGTGGCACGGCCCCACTGGTGGCCTTGTTGACCTGTCCTTGCGCCTGTTCTCAGCCGGCTGGTTGCTGAACCTGCAGCACCTCACGCTGGGAGACCGCATCGGGCAAGGCGAGTTCGGAGGTAGGTGAGGAGATGGAGACAGAGATCCCTGAAGGACATCCCCCAGTGTCCTTCCTGGGCACTGTCCTGGGGCTTTTGGGGTCTCAGCCTGGGATGTGGGGAGCGGGATGTGCGGCCAAGGGCTCAGCCCCATGACACATGCCCCATGCCCCCTCCCAGATGTCCTGGAGGGCGAGTACATGGGGCAGAAGGTGGCTGTGAAGAACATCAAGTGTGATGTGACCGCCCAGGCCTTCCTCGCTGAAACTGCTGCCATGACGTGAGTGCCTGGGGGGACACTGAGGGGACACTGCGGGGGTATGGCCAGGCCCTGCCCCACAACCCAGGCACAAACAAGCACCCCCTTGACCACGGTCGCCTCCTTTCAGGAAGGTCCGGCACAAAAACCTGGTGCGTTTGCTCGGCGTCATCCTACACAACGGCCTCTACATCGTCATGGAGTTCATGAGCAAGGTGAGAGCGTGTCCTCAGCCAGCGGGACTCATCGCTGCTCAGTTTTTTGGACAAAATCCCTGGTCTGGGGCTGCACTGGGTGGATACCGGGCAGCTCTTAGATGCTTCTCCTCCTCCGTCAGGGCAACCTGGTGAACTTCTTGCGCACACGGGGCCGCGCACAAGTCACTCCCCAGCAGCTCCTCCAGTTCTCTCTGTAAGTGCCCCCTGCCCTCCCCACCACTGGGACCAGCGCTCTGCATCCCGCTGGGAGGCACGCGGTGACCCTGCCTCGCCACCACAGGGACGTGGCCCAAGGCATGGACTACCTGGAGTCCAAGAAGCTGGTGCACAGGGACCTGGCTGCCCGCAACATCCTCATCTCCGAGGAGCACGTGGCCAAAGTGAGCGATTTCGGCTTAGCCCGGGTCAATCCCAAGGGCACGGACAACACGGTGCTGCCCGTGAAGTGGACGGCTCCCGAGGCCCTGAAGCACAATGTGAGTGATGGAGGGAAGGGAAAGGGTCTGGGGGTGGGGTGTCCTAAAGCAGCTCATCCCATTGGGTCCCCCTTCCCATACCCACCCACCGTCTCCCACCGACTCATCCCTGCCCCACAGCAGCTCCTGGTGCCACCAGCCCCATGTCTCCCAAAATTTGGCTTTTGTCCTGATCCTGGGGCGTGGGGAGGATTTAGGGCATCTGCTATGGGATGTGACGGGCTGGGACAGCCGGGTTGGAGCTGGAGTCCTGGTGGTGAAGGAGGGCCAGGCCGGGAGGTCACAGCCTGATGAGGGGAGGACAGCCCCGGGTGCAGCAGGAGGTGAAGGCACAGCCCTGGGGAGCCCAGCACAGCCCCCACCCAGCTGCAGCCTCCCCCCCTCGTGCCATGGCAGAAATTCTCCTCCAAGTCGGACGTGTGGAGCTACGGGATCCTCCTGTGGGAAGTGTTCTCCTTCGGCCGAGCACCCTACCCCAAGCTGGTGAGTGCCAGGGGACACTCTGGGTCGTGTCCCCAGGGGATGGATGGGAAGGGGACATCCCAGCTCCCCCTGGCCACTGGGGTCCCAGCTCCCTCCTTCATCCCTAGAGCCTGAAGGAGGTGACAGAGCTGCTGGAGGAGGGGTACCGCATGGACCCCCCCGAGGGCTGCCCGCCTGCCATCTACGCGCTGATGAAGAGCTGCTGGGAGATGGAACCGGGCAAGCGGCCGTCCTTCAAGAAACTCACAGAGAAGCTGCAGAAGGAGCTGAAGCACCTAAGGGACGTTTAACCTGCGTCCTGGTCCTAGAACCCATGGCCAGACGCCCCCCAGACCCATCAGGGTAGGGAGCAGCATGGAAATGAGCAGCCAGGCAACCTGCGTGCTGCTTTCTCCCAGAGAAGATGGGACAGTGGAGTGGCAGGGTGCCCTCCTCCCCTGGGGTGGCCGAAGAGGATGCAACAACCTCCCACCGTCCCCGTATGGGTCTTTCACCCAGCCACACTTGGGGCCACCTGGAGAGGCGGCAGGGACCCCGACCCGCCAGGCTGCAGAGAGCGGCCCCACGGGGGTGCTGTGTGCATGGCCCCCTCTGGGGTCCCTTTGATACCCCCACCCCTCAGGTGATGGGACAGGACGGGGCATCCCAGCCTGCTGGAAAATGAAACTCCAACCCCAGCAGAGCCCAGCACTGGCACAAAATGAAGGCCCCAAACACAGCCAGCTCAACCGCCTGGATATGTTTTTGGTTTTTTTTGTGTGTGTGTTTTTGTTTTTTTGTTTTGTTTTGTTTTGTTTTGATTAAACCAAAGAAATTAGTTCAACAGCATCTTTAAGTCTCCAGTCTCAAATTAGTGCTCTCTCTTACATGGGGCTGAGTGCACCAAAGCATGGGGAGGGGTGAGCTGGAGCTTCGGCCCTCGGAGACCCCCACGTGCAGCCCGGCCCCGCTCTGCTCGGGGCTCTGCACGCAGCCAGGGATTATTCTTTTAATCAGAGTCTGTATGGGAATTGCTGCGTATAGATTACGGGAGCTGGACTCGTCCTCCAGTGGTGGGAAGCCCCCAGCCGCGCTGGCTCGCAGGCAATCTCGATGCCTTGGTGGAGCAGGGATTAACGGGGCCGCGGGGCTGCGGGTATGTGTGCACCCGCCTGCTTCCTCGTTTTCCTCCCAGTCCTTCAACCCTTGATTGAGTTTTTCGGCTAATCCTCTTCTGTGTCCTCTGCGCCGACTTCTTGCACCTCTCACCCCGCTGAGCTGGGTGGCTCCGGGTGCCCACGGTGCCAGGCAGGGTCTGAACCTTCCATCAGAGCCCGTGCAATGGGGTATCTCAGTGAGGTACGGGTCCCCAGCACCCTTGGGTGCAGCGAGAGGCACAAAAAGGTCTTCCCACCCCGGTGGCTGTGCCTTCCCCTCCTAATGCCTTAATCCAGCCCTGATCCGCAGCGCCCCTGGGTCCTGCTGACCTTGCAGACACCGGCCCCGGGCAGGACCCGGCTGGGCACCACGGGGCACAGGGCACCGCAGCCTCCCACCCATGGCCTCCTTCTTCACAACAGCCCTGAAGAACCTGCGGGGGGGCGAGGAGGAGCCCCAGGCACCCCCCAAGGACACCAAGGCGGCCACTCTGCCCAATGGCATGTCCCGCGAGGAGTTTGAGGAGTACCAGCGGCAGCTGCTGGAGGAGAAGTAAGGCTTTGCTGGGGCTGTGGGGTCCCCCACGCGCTGGGACCAGGGTGTCACCCACCATGGGTTGTCCCCTGCGTGGATGGGACGGGGACAGGGAGGCAGGGGATGGGAGCAGAGTGGGTGCTCAGCGATCCCTGCAGTACGACAGGTCCCAGTGGTGCAGGAAGTCCCCATGGGTGCTGGCACAGGGGCTCGGCACGCTGCAGGTGACCAGGGGCAGGTGCCTGGTGCCACCCTCACCCCAGCACCCATGGCACCACGGGACAATGGGCACAGCACGGACCCCCTCCCCAGATCTGGGTGATTTGGGGGCCTCAATTGGGACAGCATCAGGGAAGCGAGAGGCCACAGGGGCAGCAAGTCCCTGCCACAAGTGTCACCACCGGGCTGGAGGGGCAGGATGCGGCCCCTGATGTCTGCCTTGCATGGACCTTTGTGCTTTTGGATGGGTGCAGCGATGCCGCAGGGCCGGGGTGCAGGGTGATGGGGGGGATTTGGCTGGGGCAGGGGTGACAGCGTGGCATCCACCGTGCAGGATTGAGCGGGACAAGGCCTTCGCACACAAGAAGGCAGAACGGGCGGCCGTGCGCATGCACCTGCGGGACAAGTACCACCTGGCCCAGGTAGGGACACATGCAGGGTGCCCTGAGCCCCCCTACCCTCCCCGATAGCCCTGAGCTGGGTGGCTGCTGTCCTCCCCCACCGCCCTGGTCCCCTGGGATGGGAGATGATTCCTGAAGAGGGCAGCAAACAGCTGCTGTCTCCATCCATCCACCCGTCCGCCCGCACACGTGTGTGCCCAGCAGTCCCAGTGTGGGACTGGGCAGCCCCCGGTGTCCCCCAGCATCCCCACTCCTGGGTATCCCGAAGGGACCCTGCTCCTCCCTGTCCCCCCCCGAGGCCGGTGGCACCCGGTCCATCCTCGGCCCCAACCTCTCCCACCCGTGTGCAGGACGAGCGGGACGATGCCCAGCTGCACGTGGCGGGCGGCGCGGTGGAGGTGCCGCAGGAGCTGGCCGCCATGGTGCGCAGCGAGGAGGAGGAGGAGGAGGAGGAAGAGGAGGGAGCCTTCGCCTTCCTGACCAAGCTGCGGGAGATCGATCTGCCGGCGCTGCGGGGCCGGGCGCTGGGCACCGTGGACGAGGTGAAGGAGAAGTGCTCCCTGATGTAGCGCCGGCACTGGCAGAATTGGGGAGCGGGCGGGATGTGGGCATTGTGGGTGCCCAGTGCTGTGTGCCATGTGCCCCACTGTGCTGCCTGCGTTTGGGGTTTTCCTCCCCCAAATCATTCCCTGGGGCTTTTTGGGGCACTGGGCAGGGACACCTGGGTCCCCTCCTGCCACACTGGCCAAGCTCCAGCGTCCCAGGTGCCACCCCCCAGCTGGGGCAGGCAGTGGTCCCCAACGCTCCTGCCACATCTTTCACCAGCCCTGGGGTTGCCCACACTGTTTGGATCAATAAAAGTGGTATTTTGCAGGACCGGGCTGGTGCTTGTGCCATACAATGCTGTCTGCATGACCCCCACCTGCAGAGTGTCACCGTCCCCAGGGCTACCCCATAGGTGGGCAGGGCGGGGACAGGGACACCCCTGCAGCCCCCTGTGTCCCCATGCCGGACACAGCCCCATGTGCCCAGCACATCATTACCCTTGGTCTCCACAACCCCAACCTGCAGGATCTGCCCCCAGCTCCTGCAGCAGCCCCCAGGCACAGCTGCCCCCAGCAGGAACCAGCAGGACCCGGTGTCCCCACCAGGGCATCCCCGGGGACAGGGTCCCCGCTGCCTCCTGCCCACCCCAGGGGCTCCCCACTGCCGGGCTCAGCAGCAGCGCGGGCTTAAACGCCGCCACGCGGGCACCCGCGCCGGAAGGCTGCAGGCTGCTGAGATCACTAATACCTGCCTATTTTAGTGAGGTCTAATCTGCCTGAATCGCCTGTCCCCGAGGACTAAGCTAGCTGAACCCTCGCAAAATGTACCACCAGCACTGGCCCCGAACGCCACCGCCCTGCCGGAGCCGGCCCGGGAGTCACGCTGTGTGTGCATGAAAAGAAAGGACGCGCTGAGCTGCCTCCGTCCTCCCCACGCTGGGGCCATCTGCTCCGGAAAGGCCCATGGGGACGGCGCTGCCGCGGGCTGCCCACAGTGGCGGGGCCGAATCCGGTGCCGGTGGGGTGGGCGGCGCGGAGCCCGGTGGCTGCGAGTGCCGCGGGTCTCGGCCGCCCCGGTGGCGTGGGGGTCCCCGGGCGCGTGGTGCTCGGCCCCTCGGGTCCTGGTGTGAGGGGCTGGTGTCTGCTGGAGCATCCAGGCATGGCCGTGGCACTGCTGTCCCTGCTGTCCCCACCATCCTGTTGTCACCACTGTCCCCGCCACCCCTCCTGTCCCTGTTGTCCCCACCATCCAGCCACTCTGCAGGACTCGCAGCATCTCCCATTCAGGCATAAAAATCAACTCGTGTTGATTGGGACAGGGCCATGTCTCCCCAGCAGCCCCCAGCCAGCTCCTGTTCCCACCCCATGTCCCCGCTCCCTCTGGGACGGCGGCACCAAGGTCCCCAGGCAGCCTGGCCCCGTCCCCAGCCCAGCTCCCAGTGCTCCCAGCGGGGCTGCACAGGGCTCCCAGTGCCGGCTGGGATCCGGGTCAGGACCCTCCGCCAGGTCTCCCCGGCTAATCGTCCTGCCCCCCCGCTGTCCCCACACCGCCACCTGTGCCTCGGCACCCTTTTGGGTCACCCCTGCCGCCCACCCGCCCGCCCCAGGCCTCTTAATGAACTAAAAAAGTGACAAATCCCCGGCAGAGCTGGTCACGTGCGGCCGGCGGCCCCCGGCCCCGACCCCCGCCCCGGCCCCACCGCCCCGGTAAGCTGACGCAGCGTCTCTAAGCGTTAGCAGCTTTGCCCGCTAATAGGATTAGGGAGGTTTAAAACTGTCATTTGAGTGAACTAAACCCCCTGATACTCTGCATTGCACCTTCTTAACCAATTTGCCTTCAATTAGGGTAATTGGGAAACTAGCAAAGAAGTATAGCATTAATATTTTAAAGTGATGAAGCGATTACGGGCCTTGGACGAGGAAGCAAATCAATTTGCTATCTGCTCCTAAAAGGCAATTATAATCATTTGTCAAATCAGCCTGCTGGCCTCCCCCGCCCGTGTGAGCCAACACCTTAAGGCGGTTTAGCGGGGCCGGCTCCGCGCACACGGCCCTGGTGGGTAAATCCAAATCCGGGCAGCTGGGGCGGCTGTGCCCGCGCCTCCACCCAGCCCACGGGTGGTCCTGGTGGGGCACAGGGGGCTCGGGGGGCTTGGCGCACTTTGGGTCACTTTGGGGCTTTCGGAGCGTTGGGTATCTCTGAGAAGCTCCATGCGGGTCCGCACGTGCAGGTCACCCTGGTGGGGTGCTCCTGGGACAGCTCTGCATGTCGTGTCCCCATGTCTGTGCCAGGAAGCCACCGTGGGCCACCAAAGCAGGGGACTGAGGTCCTTTCGCTGCCACCATGGTGGCCCACGCGAGGGCACACTGGCACAAGGGGCTAAAGGGGCCCCTTTGCACCCATGTCCCCATGGCCTGGGGACGTCCCCACCACCCTCCAGCAGCACCCAGGGGCGCTCCTGGAGCTGGAACCCCCCATGCAGGAGCAGGCAGCAGAGGGGTCCTCGTGGCACCGCCCAGTGCGGCAGTGTCACCCTGTCCCCAGGGGGCCACATGTCCCCAGTGCAGTGCCACGCTGTCCCCGTGGTGCTGTCAGCCTGTCCCCATGGTGGTGGCACGCTGTCCCCACACTGGTAGCACGCTGTCCCAAAAAGAGTGTCACGCTGTCCCCAGATGCTGTCAGACAGGGCAGGAGGGTGAAGGGAGGTGGCACAGAGATGGTTTTAGGGTCCAAGCCTGGACGCAATGGTGGTGGCAGTGTCCCACTGGGGGCAGCTCCATGGGCTGGCACAGGGGGGGCACGCGGGACCAGCACCAGGGCTGACTGAAAAGCTTGTGGTTACATTTGGCATCCGAAAGGGGAACTGGGCCGAGGAGAGGAAGGGAGTGGGAGGAAGCCGAGACGGCGGCCGAGAGCTGCAGTGCTCGCAGCTGGAAGGAAGAGGCTGTTGGGAGAAAGTAAAAGTCTGCGGAGGACGAGAAGGGCAAAACCCTGCAGAGGCCGGGTGGGCAGCACGGGGAAGGGGCTGAGCTCAGGCAGCACTGAGCCCCGGGCACCCCGAGGACCTGGGTGGCAGGGAGGGGACCTGGTCACAATGCTCACAGCCTGATTGGGGACCTCAATTGGGGTCTCACAGCCTGATTGGCATCCCCAGGGGACGCAGGGGGACACTGAGGGATGGTGTTTCTGCCCCCCCCCCCCCCCAGACCGTGGCCAAACCCCACGGATAGCCCCAGAGTGGGTCCCCACGCCCTGTCCCCATGCCTGGTCCCCACAGCCAGTCCCTGTGCACTGCCCCACGTCCATGGCTTGTCCCTGTGCTTGGTCCCCATGGCTGGTGTGACATCCATGGAAAGTCCCATAGCTGGTGTGACATTCATGGACAGTCCCACTGCTGGTGCCCATAGCTGCCCCATGGCTGTTGTGACATTCATGGTGGTCCCTGTAGCTGGTCCCCACACCTGGCCTCCCCCTGGCCCCCACGCCCACTCCCCGTGGCTGCCCATGGTGCTCGCCCCCCAGTGCTGGTCCCCACACACCTCTCCCCACTCCCGGTGCCACTGCTGGATGTCACACCTGTCCCCATGCCTGGTCCCCATCGCCCATCCCCACCCAGGACCCAAGCACGCAGCATCCCAAGGAACCCATGGGGGCCACACACACGGCCCCCAGGGCCTCCCTTGTGTCTCTGTCCCCTCCCGGGGGGACACGGCCACCGGAGCGTCCCCACCACAGCAGGGCCGGGCGCGGGCTGCGGCCCCCAGGCCCATCCCTGGGCCGCGGCGCTGGCAGAGCCAAAGGAAATTGTTTCTCTCCCTCCTCCCCCCCCCCATCCTCTGCCTTTCTTCTCCTCGCCCCGTGTTTCTAATTCTTTTTCCTCTCCCATAATGAGGGGATTACAAGGAAAACTCCAGCAGGACGCCTTTGTGGGGAGACAATCCGAGCGGGGAAGGCAGCGCGGGGCTTTGTGCGCCCGCGGCCCCCCCGGCCCGCCGGGCGCTGGGGGGACATTTAGAGCAATTACTTGTCCAGAAAGTAACTGTCAATCATTCTTAGAGGGGAAGGCCTCCAATTAATAACCTCGTCTTAATCCTTTGGACTCATTTCCAATCTGCGGGGCCTTGGTGACATCTGCAACACTAAATAAAGATTCTCCCGAGCCTTAGCACGGCGGTTCTGTGACAAATAAGAAGACTAGAGGCAACTTTGGCTGCCAAGCTGCAAGATTGGTGAGGTTGAGCCGCTTGTTTGGTTCCCAGGAGGGGCTGACAAAGTTAAATACTCCTGGAAAAGCCAAGTTGGGCCCAGCAGGTAACACCGTTTTATTCGAATTCGGGAGAAAGCGCCAGGGGAAGATGCTCCACAGAGGACCGGGCCGGCTCTGGGGTGCGCCCACAGCCAGGGCCGGATCCTGGGCCCTGCCCCGGGGGTGTGGGGGTGGGCGCTGGGTGCCCCCAAACCGCCTCCTTGCACCCCCCTGGTTGCTCTTCGGTGTCAGGGCACCGAGTGCCACCGCTCCTGGTGGGCTTCACGCTGCCGGCCTGCTCTGTGCCGGCTGCCCTCAGGGTCCGGCCCCGGCCCCGGTGCCCACCGGCACCCAAAGGGGCTCGGAAGGGGAACGGGAGCCGGGGCAAAGCGGGGTGGCCTCAGGCAGGCTGCAGCACCCACGGCCCCCGGCACCACCTGAACGGAGGGGTTTGGTGCTTTATTTGGTGCTTTATTTATCTCCCTGAGTCTTTCTGGCACTGGGAGAGCCGGGGTTTGCCCAGTTTGGGCTCATTACTGCCCGGTTCGGGGCTTGTTGCCGTTGCTGTTTGCTTTTCTGGTGTCTGTGGTGAGGAGCAGACAGCTCCGCTCCGGCTGGAGGCCACGGCGGGTGCGGGCAGAAAGCAGAGAAACGCCGCCTTGGCACTGCCCAGTGCAATTTTTTACAGCTGAAAACCCCCAAACTGCTGCCGCTGGGACCATGGCTGCAGGAAGCCCTCTGGTCCCCAAAATCCTGGATGAGCCGCCCTGCCGCCCAGCTGGGTGTGCACCTGGGGGACGGGGGCTGTGGGGTCCCCCTTTAGCTGCTGGGTTTTGGGGCTGGCAGCGACACCCGGGACTTCTGGCTTGGCCATGGGGGCACATGGACTGGGGGGGGGGGGACACCTGCTCTTTCGGCAGGGACATCAGGCACCCATGAGAGTGACACAGCCGGGGAGCGGTGCTGGGGGGCCGTGGTGTGATACCAACAAGGATGAGGCGGGGCAGGGGCAGCCACGGGGCACCCCCCTCGGCGGGTTGTGATTTTCTGTAATTCCCGTATTTGTCACTCCTGCTTTTGTTTGGCTCTGTTATTTTTTCCAGTCTTCTCTTATCGCCCTTGATTCCTGCTCCCACTCCAAGGATTTGTTTTCCTCTTCTTCCTGTTTTTTTTTTTTTTTTTTTTTTTTTCTTCTTCCTCCGTGGCCTCCTTTGCTTTTGGGTGGGGTTAGGGGGTGTTTGGGGCTGCCCCCAGCCTCAAACAAAAAAAGGCAAAGCCCCCTTTGCTGCCACCATGCAGCTCATCTCTGTGTCCCCCGCGGCCCCATCTCAGCTGTCCCCAGCCCCCATTGCCCAGCTCACCCCAACCCTGCACCTCTCTGTGGGGTCCTGGGGGGGCTGCAGGTGCTCACCCCTCTCCCCTCTCCTTGCAGGTGCGGAGCTGCGCAAATGAGAAGCGGGTGAGCATGAGCGGGATGGCGGCGGGGGTCCTGTCCCCTCCCTGTGTCCCCAGCCCCAGGACACTCCACAACCCTTGCACGGTGACATTGGGGCCCCGCTCATCCCAGCACCCAGCGGCCTGGGTCCCATGAAGGCGGTGCTTCCTGGGGCAGCATGGCCAGACCCAGACCCAGCCAGAGACCTCGGGGTGATGGGGCACCCTGTGTGGGGCCGTGGGGTCTCACCCCATGTGGCATGTGCTGCATGCAGACCCTGTGCATTTACTGCATACACTGCACATGCAACACACTGGCAATGCTGTGCACAGCACACACTGCACACACAGCCCCTGTGCATGCACTGCACGCCTTACATGTGCTGTGGACACAGGTGCTGCACACAGTGTGCACATTGCACACACACGCTGCATGCTCTGAGCATGCTGCAAATGCCTTGGGCAGTGCACGCAGCCCCTGTGAGCGTGCTGCATGTGTTACACACACTGCATAGAGGGGCACTGCCCACATTGTGCAGTGCAAACGCTACACGTGCACAGTGTGTGCTCTGAGCATGGTGTGCACTGGGCAGCGCACACAGACCCTGGGCATGCACGGCACACGTTGGATATGCTGCACGTGCTGCACACACTGACACTGCACTTGCTGCACACCTGTGTGCATGGTGTGCACTGCACAGCACGTGCTGCATGCTCTGCGTGTGTGCTCACTGCATGCACTGTGTGCACTGAGCACAAAGGCACTGCAAGCACTGCGCACAGACACTGCATGCGCTGCGTGCATGCAGTGTGCACTGGTTCGTGCTGTGCCCACACGTGCATGCACTGCGCTCCTTGCACACCCTGTGAGCTGCGCACTGCACGTGCAGCCTTTGCACGCTGCACCCGTGGCACGTGGACACTGCACACTGGGCACATGCGGTGCACTCTGCATGCAGTGTGTGTGCAGCACAACCCCCCCCAACACATGCACACACACCCTGCACCCCCCCCCCCAGCATCTACACCTGCATGCAGTGCGTGCTGCCAATGCACTGCACGCTGCAGCCTCGCTGCAGGCTGCACACACACACACACACAAACACACACACACACACACACACAAACCATGCACGGTGCACGCAGACCCCCTGCATGTGCATAGTGCCTGCAGCCCCCAGCTCCTTCCACCAGCTGCCCACCCAGGACCCCAGTTATTCCCTTAGGGAATTAATTGATTTTCCCCCTCCTTCCCTGTGCCCGCTTGGGTGTTTGCTGAATTTTTGGGGTGATGCAGGGCCGAACACCTTCCCCTCACAGAAACACCCCGGGATTATGGCTTTTTGCCTGATTCCCATGTCTGACCACATCCCTGCGGTGGAAAGGGGCCCTTAATCCCTGGTGAATACCACAGGAAGATTTCAGAAGCTGGATAAAAAGCTTAAAGATGCGATATTGTAAGGGTTGAAAACGCTTATAAACATGCAGAAAAAAGGCTATTAGCTGGGGGACGGTGCTGGGCCGCTCTTGCGCTGTTTGGGGTCTAGAACGGGTTCCTGCAGTGATGTGGGGCTGGTCTCGAGGGACAGAGCAGAGGAGCGGGGCTGGCAGGGGGACCTGGCCAGCTCCGGTCACCTCCAGGCCAGACAGGGAGGGGGCTCCATAAAATCCCCACGCAGGTATCACGGGGCTGGCCCATCCTCCTGTCCATCCGCTTGTCCCTCTGTCCCAGCTGGGGTGCATGGAGGGGGGGTTGCCATGTCCCCACCCTCCCCAACCCCTCCGTCCCCTCGCAGGCGCCGAGATGTTCCTGAATAAGTGCGAAGGGGACCTGGGCGAGCTGCGAAAGCCGGGGGACGGCGAGGGGACCCCTCCGGCTGCCGCCGAGGAGGAGCAGCCCAAGAAGAAGCACCGGCGGAACCGCACCACCTTCACCACCTACCAGCTGCACGAGCTGGAGCGCGCCTTCGAGAAGTCCCACTACCCCGACGTCTACAGCCGCGAGGAGCTGGCCATGAAGGTCAACCTGCCGGAGGTCCGCGTGCAGGTAGGGAAAGCAGCTGCTGGCCCTGACGTGTCCCCTGGGTGCCGCAGGGCTTTGCTCGGTGCCCAGCTCCGTGCCTCAGTTTCCCCGTTGCTCAAGGCAGGGGCCGTGGCACAGCCGCAGGGTGGGCGCATGGGGCTGTGCCACTTGTCCTGCGTTGCTCCAAGTGTCAGGTCTCAGGGCTGGGGGGTTTGGCTGCATCCTGCTCCCCAGGGGCTCTCCAGTTCAACCAGTGTGTCCCCACGCTCAGTTTGGGGCAGGGAGATGGGTTTTGGAGATTTTCCCCCGCTGCACAGGGAGGTGAGGGTCCAGCTGGTCCCATGGGCAAGGAGAAAACCCTCAGCAACTTGTAACCACTTGCAGCTCCTCAGAGCCAGGGAAAGTTCAAAATTCTCATCGATTTGGGGGTTTTAGGCTTTTCAGAGCATAGGGCATAGGAAGTTCTGGCTTCTCAGGCTGCAGCACAAAACCCTGCCCTGGGTGGGGGGGGGCTCAGCCTGGAGCAGCCGGGTTGTGAGTGTGGTGCGCTGCCTCCTGCCTCTGCGCCTGAAAGCACGAGAAAGGGCAGAGGAAACCAAAACGATCAGAAGTGACAGAAAAACTGTGAGATGGCCAGGAGAGCAATCCACTGACACGTGAACTGAGTTTTCCAGGCCTCAGCTCCATTCCTTTTTGCACATCAAGCAAATCCAAGACAATGTGGCCTTTTCCTTGGAGCTCCGCACCACGGGGACGCCTCTGCTGAGCTGCCTGAGCAGCGACCAGTTTGCACCAGTATATCCCAGTAGGAGCCATCCCCTTCTCAGCCCAGGGGCTGGCACCTGCTGCCTCTTTGCACTACGAGGCAGGATGGGCTGCACCCCATGCTGCTGGGGGCTCAGGAAGAGGGGACCAGTGCTCTAAGCAGAAGCTCCTCCCAGGCCCGGATGGGTTTTAGTGCAATTCAGCTTCTAAAAGCTTTTACCGAGTGGCTTTTGAACACCACGCAGCGTTGTACCGGCACTGTGCAGTGCTGCAGGGCCAACGGGAGCACCCCCACAGAGCAGCAAGAGCAGGGGCTGCACGGTGCCACCGCTCCCGTCCCATGGGTTCGGTTCCTGGGGTTTGCAGGAGAGGTTTAGCAGAAGTGCGTGGTGTGACAGGGACTGCTGGAGCCACGGGGACACAGCACGAGGGCACCCTGCCGGGGACACCCCGCATGGGACACGGCACGTGGGGGCGTCCCACCTGGAGCACCCTGTGTGGGGCACCCTGCATGGGGCACCCCGCGTGGGATACGGCACAACGGGGCACCCTGCATGGGGCACCCCGCACGGGGCACAGCACGGGGGGCACCTCGCACAGGACGGAGCACACGGGGCACCCTACAGGGGGCACAGCACAGGGGGAACCTGGCATGGGGTGTGCCACATGGGGCACCTGACATGGGACGTGGGACACGGGGCACCTGAAATGAGGCATGCCACATGGGTACCCTATATGAGACATGCTACATGGGGCACCTTGTATAGGACACGCCACATGGGGCACCCCACACGTGGCCACAGCATTCTGGGCACCCTACAAGGGACACAGCACGTGGGGCACTCCCCGTGGGGCACGCTGCGAGGGACAGGCCGGGCATGGGGCGTGCACCTCGGGGTCACTCTCACTGTCCCCTGGCAGGTCTGGTTCCAGAACCGGCGAGCCAAGTGGAGGCGTCAGGAGAAGATGGAGGCCAGCTCCATGAAGCTCCACGACACCCCCATGCTGTCCTTCAACCGGCCGCCCATGCCAGCCAACGTGGGGCCCATGAGCAACTCCCTCCCGCTCGACCCGTGGCTGACGTCGCCCATCTCCAGCGCCACCCCGGTGCACAGCATCCCCGGCTTCATGGGGGCCCCCCAGGCCCTGCAGCCCCCCTACGGCGGGCACTCCTTCCTCAACACCCCCCCGGGGATGGCGCAAGGCATGCAGCCCATGGCCCCCGCGCCCTACCAGTGCGGCCCCCCCTTTGTGGACAAGTACCCGCTGGAGGACGTCAACCAGAGGAGCTCCAGCATCGCCTCGCTCCGCATGAAAGCCAAGGAGCACATTCAGACCATTGACAAAACCTGGCAGCCCATTTGATGAACGCTCCCCCCGCCTCCCCGGCCCCTCCACTGCCCACCCCCCCTCCCCAAGGCTCCTGTCCCCAGGCCGTGTGACACCGGGGGTGACGGCGGGGTGCTCAGCAGGACCAAAGCCAGCGCGGGGCAGGGACGGGGCAGAGATGCTGGGCTGTGGCTGTGCCACCCCCAGACCAACACTGTACGCAAAGGGCAGCGAGGCGGGGTGCTGGCGGGACCCCCCCACACGTGGGGAGCACCCCAGCAGCCACCCACGTCCCTCTCAGCCTCCCTCGTGCAGCCGCGCACAGAAGACCCCAGCCCGGGGCTCCGCAGCCCTGCCCTTTATCGTTAACGTTGGGTTTGTTTGTTGGTTGTTTCTTTTTTTTATGCTGCAGATTTGAACACAAACGAACAGAAAGGCTCTAGTTTCATAGGGAATGTTGAGGGGGGGGGTGGGGGGGGTTAGCTGCGTCGGGGCACAAGGCTGGTTGCGCGCCGAGAGACGGGTGTATGGCCAGTAAAGAGATGAGCTGAACGGGTGCGTCGCGCTCCAGTCGGGCACTGCCGCTAGCCGGGATGCGGGAAGGAGCTTCCCAGGGAAATCGGCTTTTCCCTCGCCCACACTTGGCATCTGCAGGGAAAATCCTCCCTCCTGCACCCAGCCATGGCACGCAGGGCTCGGTCCCCACCGGCTGACCGGATCCGGCCCCGCCGCCTGGCTCCGCCGTGTCCCGGCTGCTTGTCAGGGGGAATCTGCTCCGCCGTCACTCCACGCTGCGCCGCCCTAATTGCTCTCCAGCGGTGCCGGCGGTGGAGGCACAAAGCTGCCGGAATTGCCGGGGAGGGGGCGGCCCCACGGCCCCCAGTGGGGCCCGCCGGGAGGGGGGCAGCGGGGCTGTGCTGTCCCCGTGGGGTCCCTGGGGGGGCCACGGTGCCAGGTGGGAGCAGGGACAGGAGGGTGGCCATGTGCCGTGTCCCCAGCCGGGCCCCGCAGTGGCACCGGGGAGGGCGCGTGGCCGGTGTCACCGTCACCGGGCAGCTCAGGATGGCTTTAGGAGGCTCATGGCTGGGACAGGCAGGGGCTGGGCCATGCAAACGATTGTGCTGTCACCCATGGAGGCAGAGGGGACACTCCTGGGAAAGCAAGACCGAGAGGGGACATTTTCCCAGAAATATTTCTTGCTACAGAACCAACAACCACCACCACACCGTCTCCCATGTCCCCACCTTGCCTCCAAGGCCCAGAAGGGAGCAGACCCCGCTCAGCACCAGCACCCCCAGCCCGGCCCCAGCGGGTCCCAGCCCCTCGGGAGCCCCAGGGACAGCGCTGACGTCCCCACAGCCCTGGTGGCACTGGGGTCAGGTGGGAGCAGCGGCGGTGACACTGGGCCAGGCAAGGCGCTGACCCCGAGGGGACCCGGCTCCTTGTCCCCGTCCCCCGGCTGCTGCTGCTCGTCTGCTTCGTTAGTGATAATTAAACCTTTAACAACCCATTAAACGCATAATCGATGCTCCCCCGGCTTCCCCAGCCCAGCTAATGGGACCGGGCTTAGATTAACCGGCCGCGGGCAGAGGCGTACTGGGCCCGGGAGATAATGAAGCAACGGCCGCGGAAGTAATGGGGTTTGATCTGGGGGACGGGTCGCGCTGAATGGGGGCTGCGGTTTTCGCATGACATAATGGCAGAAGCTGGCGCCGGCCCCGCCGGGGCGGCCGGGCTCCCCTCGGCCCTACGAGCACCAACAAAAGCCGGCTGGCGCGGGGAGGGGGCTCGGAAGGGGGCTGCCCCCTCCCAAATCCGAGCCTAATTGGGTCAGGGGGGCCCCCACCGCCACCCAAAAGCGCGGGCGCATCGGGGTGAGGCCGGCCTCGGTGTGCCCGGGTGAGGAAGGTCTCCTCCGTGCTGTCGAGGCGCTGGGCGTTATACAAATTATGTAAATGAGCTAATTTGCACGTGGCCGGTGGCGATGCTGTGCAGGGCCAGGCGTGGTGCCCGGCGGTGCTGGGTGGCACCGTGGCGAGCCTCGTCGCTCTCATTAGTGCAGAAACGGGCGATGTTTCTGGCCAAGAAAGCCTCCTGAACACGAAGAGCCATGAGAAGTGCTGAGCCATCGTGCTTTCACTGTTTTATTGGTGTTTTCCCCCGTTTGAGACCCAAAGGAGACATTTGCAGATGCTGGCACATGGGGCCGAGCAAAGCACGCGTACGCCCTGTGCCCCCATCTCGTACATTATGGAAAAAAAAAAAAAAAAAAAAGGCAGATGGCAATTTTCCCCCCCAGATTTCATCCATACCCTGAAATCTTCCAAGGCCCGGCCAGCGCTGGCGCTCAGCATCCCACTGGGAGCACTGGGGGGCCAGGTGGGTCTCCCATGGCCCCAGGGCTGCCTCCCAGCCAAGCAGGAGCCCTTTGCTCCCCCCTAATCCTCCCCTTGGGATTTGCCCCCTAATCTGCTTATTTCTCTCTATTTCTCCTAGGCCTGAACGAGCCCAACCCTGCCCCGGCGCGACGCCTCGCTGAGTCCCCTGCCTCCATCCCCTCCTTGCCCCACGGAGCAAGGGGCAATGCCACCGCCATGCCAAGTGGGCACGGCCACGGGGAGCCCTGGGGCTGGCACTGCCCTGGGGGGGACGGGGGTGGCGCTGCCATGCCAGGGACAGCGTCCTGTCTCTGGGGGTGGCAGTGGCACGGCAGGGGATGTGGGGCCGTGTCCTCTATATGGGGCCGTGTCCTCGATGTGGGGCTGGCAGTGCCATGGGGCTGGGGCTGGCATTCCCTGTACAGCTGTGGGGTGGCGATGTGCCATCCGTGGGGCTGTCCCTGTCCGGGGCAGGGGGCAGTGCCCTGCACCGTGCTGGCCCCCCCCAAGGTGCCAAGCAGCGAGCCCCACATCCCCGGTGCAGGGCAGGACAGGGCTCAGCCCCTCAGCACCCAGCTCCGTCCCCATCCCCTCTGTCCCCTCCAGGCCAGACGGGGCACGAGGTGTAGAGCGGGGGCCGCGCGCCCATCTACGGGCTGTGTGAGCCTGGCCCCTTGGGGCTCAGGTTCTCCTCGGGGGTGTTTCCCCAGCAGCCCCCCGCCGCCCCCCAGCTCCCTGGGGGAGAGCTGGAGAGGGGGCTAAGGGAGCTCTGCGAGGGGGGCTGCGAGGCGGCGGCGGGGCCGAGGTGCAGGTTGAGCTTGGCGATGAGCGGCTTGCCCACGCTCACCGCCCGCCGCTCCTCCACGAAGTCGTCCATGCCGCGGTAGCGGTACTGCAGGCACACGGTGAAGGCCAGCTCCTGCTGCGGGGCACGGCAGCGTGGGCACCCACCCTGCAGCATGGGGACGGTGGCTTCATTCCCCTCCTACCCCTTAACATTCATCGTGAGCCTTACCCGCAGTTTCTGCAGGCCGCAGAGGCGGCTGTAGAGGCAGCAGGAGGGGCAGCCGGGGCTCCAGGAGGGTGACAAGGGGCTGCCCACCTCCTCGGGGCTCTCCCTGTTGGTGCACTTGAGGTCCACGTCCAGCTCCTGCCGTGGGTGATGTGCGACCTTGAAAAACCCACAGCCCACTGGGGACCCCCCCCCCCGTCACCGCCCTGCCGAGGGCATCAGCGCCCTGCCCCACCTCGGGGATGTCGGTGAGCTTGGCCACGCACTCGGTGATGTCCCTGGGGGCGGCCAGGATGCGGGTGTAGATGATCATGATGTTGGAGAACTCGGCAGCGAAGCCCAGCTGGACGGTGATGCCGCAGCTGAAGTGCAGGTGGCGGCTCTCCGGGAGCACTGCCGGGACAGCGAGCACGGGGCTGGCACCTCCTCGGTCACCACCACAGCGGTGACCCTCGGGGCAGCCCCGGTGCGAAGCCCAGGGCTGGTGGTGCTGCGCCAGAGAAACCCACTGGGCACTGGATTTGCTGCCTGCCACCTCGCCCCACACCTCGGGGCCGTCCCCTCCACGTCCCCTCAGGTGCCAGCGCTGGGTGCGGTGGCCGCGGTGCTCACCATGGGCCTTGGCCCACTGCAGGTTCCTGGCGGAGGTCTCGTCCCGGCCCGGGGCGCGGATGGGGTCCGTCAGCGCTCGCCTCTCCGAGAGGTTGCTGCGGAGCTCCAGCGCCTGGCGGCCCCGCGTGATCTCCAGGGTGCCCATGTCTGCGGGGGGACGAGAGGGACAGGGGGGTCAGTGGGGGACGCTCCCGTCCCCAGGGTCCCCGCTGCTCACCACTCACCCTCGGCCACCTTGTCCAGCAGCACCGTGATCTTCTCGTCATCCAGCAGCCAGCGCTTGAGGAAGCTGACGAAGACGCCGTTGGAGAGCTCGCCCTGGCTCAGCTCGTAGGCTTCGGCGTCTGCGCACCTGCGGGGATGGGGCAGGGGTGGGCTCCATCCGTGGGACCCCTCCATCCATGGGGGGCCGCTCCAAGAACCAGCCCCCACTGAGCCCTGGGGAAGCTCAGCCACAGCGCTGTGGCCAGATCCTGGATGCTTAAAGCATCCTCAGCCCAAATCCCTGAGGAGCCTCGGTGCTTTGACCCCCTTGGGCACTGCCCAGAGCTGAGCAGGGCTGCGAGCATCCCCCATCCCCGTAGGGGACTGGAGGCTGCGACACCCAGCACCTCCAGCATCGACCAGGGGGAGCCAGCGGCCCGGATCAAGATGTGGTTCAAACGGGGCTGAGCCCCAGCCCCGCTCCAGGCCCAGGCAGGATGTGTCCCGCTGGCCCTGGAGCGAGGAAGACGGGGGCAGCACCAGGGCAGTGGGAAGGGGACCCACGTGGCGTAGCCGAAGACGATGTTGGCCGTCACCTGCAGCGCCCCGACCTGCGGGATGGTGTCGTCGTTGAGGTTCCTGTAAGAGAGCAGTTGGGCAGGGCTGGGCGCTGTGAGAACCCTCGGGGGGTGCAGCCCCCCCAAATCCACCCGAGGCACCCCAGACCCTGACCACAGCGGGGTTAAACTGGAGCAGTGACACCCGGGGCATCCACACAACGCCACAGCTGGGGCACGGGGGACACCTCGCTCTGCTCCCCCAGGATCCGGCACCCATGGGTGGCAGGCACCCGGTGCCAGGACCCTGCTCTGTGCCGGGGGGGCTCGGTCACCTCTTGCGGCACATGTCGAGCAGGAAGATGTTGAGGCCGGTGTGCCGCTGCTGCATGCACCGTAGCACCCGCTGCACGCACAGGCAGTGGGCGGAGGTGTAGGAACTGGGGGCGTCGATGGGCACCATGAAGCTGTTGCCAAAATTTTCGTAGCCGTGCCCGGCGTAGTAAAGCAAACCTGGCGGGAGGGGACAGCAGCGGGTCACGTCCCTCCTTGCACCTCCCCAAGCTTCAGGGCCCTCCCCAGTCCTCACCCCAGGCTTCTCACCCCGCCACCCCCAAACCCCACCAGTGCAAGCCCCTCCCCAGTGCCCCCCGAAGCTGCCCCACCGTAGACGCCCTTGTCGAGGAGCAGGAGGAACTCGTTGACAGCCATCTGCATCTCGTCCTTGCCCAGGTCCAGCAGCGAGACCACCTTGAAGTCGAGCTGGCGCAGGAGGGAGCTCAGCGCGTGCACATCCACCATGGGCGCCCGCAGGTGCTTGTGGTGCAGGTAGTGCATGTTGCCGATCAGCAGGGCCACCTTGTCCGTGGCTGCCGGGACATGAGAGGGGCACGCTCAGGATGCTCCTGCTGTCCCTGCCACCCCTCCCGATGCTCCCGGTGTCACCACGCACACCAGCCCCTGCCTCTCTCCCCAGGGTGCTGCACCCATGCTCGAGCCTGGCCAAGCAAAGCAGGCCTTGGGGGTGACAATGGGGACGGTCACAGCCCCACAGGGTCCCCAACCCCTCGTGGATGGGCTCTTACCGTACAGCTGGTCAGGACTGCCGGGCTCTGGGGGGGCTGGAAAGAGAGAAGCGTGGTGGCATGGCCCTGAGTGCGGTGCCCTGAGCAGAGCAGCAGGGACAGAGCCACGCCACCTGCACCTACCTCTGTCCCCATCCTGCCAGGAGCCTCCAGAGGCAAAGAGCCGTGGGCCTGGGGCAGCACAAAGGGGGGGTGGGGGGTCAGGAGAGGGGGAGCAGGGGCACAGGGGGGCTATGGGGCTGGAGGGAACCCCATTTTGTAGCGCCCAGACAGCGCGGTGCTGAAGCCCCCCAAAATGTGAGGAAGTAGAGAGGCCATGGGAGGGGGTTGTGGGGGTGAGAAGAGCCAGGACAAAGACACGGGGTGGGGGACAGGGGACATGGAGGTTGCCCCCCTCCCCTCACCGATCTCCACGTCCACCTCCTGGCTCCACACCTCGTGGAAGAGGTTGAACACGTGGCAGGAGTAGCTGCCCCGCTCGGCCGTCGTCACCAGCTGCACCTGGCGGCGGGATGGAGAGAGGAGCTAGGGGCACCACGGCACGCTGTGCCATGCTGCACCACGCCGTGCTGTGCTGCACCACGCTGTGCCGTGCCATTCTGCACTGCACCACGCTGTGCCATGCTGTGCCAGGCTGCAGTGCACCGTGCCGTGCCGTGCCACACCATGCTGTGCTGTGCCATGCTGCACTACGCCGTGCCATGCAGTGCTGCTTTGTGCCATGCTGCTCTGTGCTGTGCTGCACCATTCTGCACTGCACCATGCCACCATGCTGTGCCGTGCCATGCTGCACTGCTCCGTGCCATGCCATGCCATGCCGTGCCGTGCTGCACCAGGCAGGGGGCCCCCCAGTACCTGGAGCTGTGGTGCCCGTGCACCCTCCACGGGACGCCGGTTCCTGAACCACTGGTACTGCGGCGGCGGGTTGCCGATGGCTCTGCACTCCAGCAGCAGCGTGTCCCCCTCAGCCAGGCAGCACGGCTGCGGCTGCCGCAGGATCTGCAGCCCCGCCATGGTGGGGCAGTAACCGCTGGCTGGGGAGCAGACAGGCAGCAGGTCTGACAGGGGCCCCCCGGGCTCTGAGTGACGCCCTCTGCGAGCCCCCCTGGTCCCGCAGGCGAGTGACACCTCGTGGGTGCCAGCACAGGGAGCTGGGGGCCCACCTGAGCTGGGGCTGCTGCTCCTCTCCACCTGGACCTGGGCCCACCTGGAGAAGGCGAAGGCGGCCCCGCAGTTGACGCGGCAGATGAACCACCGGGGTGGGCCCGGCGGGGCGGCCGTGTCGATCACCAGCTCCGGGGCCGTGGCTCCGGGCACCTACGGGAGGAGGTGGGGGGCTTGGACAGGGGCTCAGGGTGGGGGTTCAGCCAGGGAGGGGGCCTGGGGCACCAGCTTGATGTGGCGGTGTGGGACTCACCTCCTGCTTCCCGCAGAACCACTGGTAGGCGAGCCCCGGCGGGCCGGTGGCCCAGCAGTTGAGGGACACCCGTGCCCCCTCTGCCACCACCTGTGACTCCGGCTGCACCGTGATGCGGATCATGTCATGGACTGCGGGAGAGGGAGAAGAACCCGGGCTGGCCGAGAGCCCCATCCCACACCACCCCGTCACACCCAGCCCTGTCCTGTCCTGTCCCGTTGTGCCCCATCCCACTGCAGCCTGCTCCGTCCCACCCCGACCATCTCATCCTGCCTCGTCCCATTCAATGCCACCCCATCCTGTCCTGTCACTTGGCGTTCTGCACCATTCCTGTCCCACCATACCCTGTGGCACCTCGTACCATCCCCTCTGCTCCACCCCAGCCCACCCCGTGCCGTCCCAACCCATCACACCTCATCCCATCACAGCCTGTCCCCTCCCAGCCCCCCCTGCCCCCCCTCATCACACAAGGTCCCATCCATCCTTCCCTACCCCGTCCCATCCCATGCCACCTCATCCCACCCTGCTGCATCCATCCCATCCCATCCCATCCCATCCCATCCCATCCCATCCCATCCCATCCCATCCCATCCCATCCCATCCCATCCCACCCCACCCCCAGGAAGAGCTGCCCCTCACCTCCCCACGTTCCTCCCGCTGATCCCCCTTCCCCCGGTGCCCCTCCCCATGCCCCCCAGCCCGTCCCTACCGGCACTGCTGAGGACCTGGCAGGCCTGCGTGTGCCCCATCCTGTCCAGGCAGCCCAGCAGGTACTTGAGGCTGCAGTCGCGCTCGGCCAGGAGCTGCAGGAGGCACTGCGTGGGGCTGCCGCGGGGCTCCAGCACCTTCAGCGAGCACACCTCCAGCTCCTCCTCGCTGCGGAGCGCCCGCAGGGCTCAGCACCATGGGGACCCCCGGGATGGCCGGGGCTCAACACGGGAAAACGGGGACACAGCGGGGTGGGGGGTGCCCCCCGCTCAGCCCTGCCCCATCTCCTGCCCCGTCTCTGTGTTTTGTCACCCAGCAGGGGACAGAAGCCCAGCTGTGCCCTCCGCAGGGTCCATCCTGCTCCTACCTGCACTTGAAGCGTTTCTCCGCCCCGGCCACCTCGGCCAGCTTGCGCCAGCCCCGGCTGGCGTTGTCCAGGAGCTCACAGAGCCGGGCCACCACCTCCTCGCCCAGAGAGCTGATGGGCAAGCTCCAGTCCCCCATTCCGTCCCCTGGGGGTGTGGAGGGGATGGGACATCAGCGGGTGACAAAGTGACGGTGCCCGTGCCCCACTGGGCACCCTCGGGAGCTGCTGGCTGGTGGCCCAATGCAGCAACACTGGCACGGGGATGGAGAGCACCAGCACCAGCCCGCTGGTGTTGTGTCACCTCCCGGCCCCATCCCGGGGTCTGCAGGATCCGGCCACCAGCCAAGAATGCCCCAAGATCCCCCTCTGAGCCCAGAGGACGAGAGCTGTGACAGTGGCACCGGGACCCTGCTCCGCCTCTGGTGTTGGGCAAGGGGCCAGGGCCGCAGTGGGGTAGCCCCCGGGACCTTGGCAGGATGGGGTCCAAGGAACTGGAAAAGGGGAATGTCCCCTGCCACCTTCCCATCCCTTTAGGGGACACAGAGGATGTCCCATCGTGGGAGGCTGAGCAGGGCTGGGACAAGGCACGGCACAGCCTGGGCACCCCGCTCCTTCCTGCACAGACACCGCGTGGCGTCTGCACCTCAGGGGTGGGGAGCAGCCCCCTCGCTGTCACCCCGTGGTGGTGGCTCTGGAGGTGGCCTGAACCCTGCTGGGCCACCACGAGGAGCCCCGGGGGACGACAAGGGGAGTGGAGCACAGAATCTGAGCCCTGGGAGCAGGAATTGGGCACCGTGCACGGGGACGCGGGGCTTTGGCAGCGAAGGGAGCGCAGCACCGACCGCCCTGCCCCTTGTGCATGATCCACCCGGCTCAGCACGGGGCCACGGGGGACATGGGGACAAGCACCGGGGTGGGCACGGAGAGGACAGGGCCTGGAAGGCGCAGGGCACTCACCTCTGGCACGGCCTGGCCCCAGCCTCGGGGCAGCTCCTGCCGGAGGAGCCTGCCTGGAGCCGTCAGCTCTGAGCTCGGCGTGCACCGAGCCCCACGCAGAGGAAATGAAGGTTAAAAACAAAAGCTCCCCCCCCAGCACCACGGCATGGCACTTCTGCTTTCCTCCACCGCTTCCTGTGCTGCACAGCGTGGGCGTCACAGCTGCAGGGAGCTGGGCACGGCCCCGTACCGGGGTGGCAGCGGCCCCACTGCCCGTCCTGCCCCTACGGCACCAAACAGGCAGGACCGGGGCCGCGGGGAGATGCTGGACTCCGCCAGGCTGAGGACACGTGGGGAGGGGGCAGCAAAGCCCCCCATGCTCAGGGAAGATGTGGCTGCAGACCCTGCTGGAAGGGCAGGCTGGAAGCCACGACTTCCCCAAGGGGAAGGGGCTCAGCTGAGCAGGACAGACGTGCCCCCCTCTGCTGCACCCCCCAGCCCAGCCCGCTCCCTCGGGATGCTGAGCCAGAGGAGGAGGTGAGAACACAGGGTGGGGATGGCGCTGCGAGCCCTCCTGCTGCAGAAGGGGCTGTGGTGTCCCCTCAACTTGCTCACTGCACCCACCAGCACCCCCAGACCCCGACCTCCCTCCTCTCGTCCCCAGGGGTGCTGGCTGCCCCCTGACACCTCCCTCCTGTGGGACACAGTGACACCGGTGGAGTCACTCCCACCCCATGCCACCACCCAGCACTGCCTGTACTCCCCGTCACTGCAGCGCACACTGACAGAGGGAACGGGAAGGGTTTGGCAGCTTGGGCTCCTTCTGTGAACAATAAACAGAGCTTCTGCTTCAGCAAAAACACCAAGAATTCAGGGCCTCGATCCTCCACCAACCCTGGGCAGGAGGGGAGGCCCACACTGAGCTTGCGGAGGACGTGGGTTTGCCACAGCTTCAGGAAGAGGCATCAGCCTCGCCAGAGATTTATTCCCAGTTCACAGCAAGAGTAAGAGACCAACAACAGGAGCTGGTCCCAGTGCCGTCCGTGCGGCACCCGGGGCAGCTGCGGTGCCGTGAGGTCTGCAGCACCTACAGCTTCTTGCCCTTCTTCAGCCGGTTGCGCTGCCACGTGTTGTACTTCCGCAGGCGCCTCCAGTACTCGATGGAGTCGGGGTCCATCTCCTCCAGCTTCTTGGGGGGCCCCAGGTGGATCTGGAAAAGCCTGGGGGCGAACGCAGAGGACGTGAGTTTGCAACCAGGAGGACGAAGGAGGATGGAGGGGCAGTAGGGTGTGATCAGGGCACGGATCCCTCACCCACCCCATCCACTGCTACCAGGGCAGGTCCCCGAGCCCCCAGCCCCAAGGAGGAGAGCAGTTCCCATCCCGATGGTGTCCTCGGGATGGGTTTTTGGGGCCAGGCACCTCAGGAGGGCCCCACTTACCAGTCGGGGTACTCGGAGTCGGGCTTCAGGGCCACGTCGGGGCTGTCCTTGTGGTAGTTGACACCCATGGCATAGGTGGCCAGCTTGACGGGGTCCGTGCACACCTCCGGCCCCTTCAGCTCCTCCTTCGGCACGCTCTTACCCTTCACCTTCGTGCCTGCAGGGACGGGGGCACGGTCAGGCAGGGGGACACGGGGATGGGGCTGAGGAGCGGGGCTGGGGCAGGAGCAAGAGGAGGAGGCCACGGGGTGAGGGGATGGAGGACTGGGGGCCGGGACTGGGATGAGGATAGGACATGGGGCTGGGATATTGGGATGGGGATGGGATATAGGGCTGGGACATTGGGATGGGGATCAGATATGGGGGTGGGACATTGCAATGGGGCTGGGAAATGGGGCTGGGACACAGGGCCGGGAGACTGGAACAGGGCTGGGAGATGGGGTCAGGACGGGATGAGGATGGGACATGGGGCTAGGCCATTGGGATGGGGATGGGTTATGGGGCTGGGACACTGGGATGGGGCTGGGACATGGGGCTGGGACATGGGGCTAGGACGGGACAAGGATGGGACACGGGGCCAGGACATTGGGACAGGGCTGGGAGATGGGGTCAGGACAGGGTGAGGATAGGACATGGGGCTGGGACATTGGGATGGGGATGGGACACTGGAATAGGACAGGACTGGGACACGGGGCCAGGACACTGGAACAGGGCTGGGACGCCGGCATGGGGCAGAGCTGGGACACGGGGCTGGGACACGGGGCCGGGATAGGAGAAGGACGGGGCCGGGGCAGGGCTTGGGGCCGGGGCCGGGGCCGGGGCGCGGTGCGGGGCCCTCACCCGGTTTCTTGGCGTACCCCCGGGCCGGGCCGTGCCGCACGGCGCTGGCCGCCCTCAGCAGCAGCCGCGCGGCCATGGCGGGGGGGGGGCGGGCCCGGAAATGGCGGCGGCCTCGTCCCGCTCCGCCCCGGCCGGGCCCGCTCCGTTCCGCTCCGGGCCCGGGGCAGCGCCACCCCCAGGGCCCCTCCGTGCCCCGCTCCCCGTCCCCTGCCCCCCCCCCCCAGCCGCCATGGAGAGCAGCATGGACTTCCAGGCTGAGCCCTCGGCCCCCGAGCCGCCGGCCATGGACACGGAGGAAGGGCCGGGGGGGCAGCCCGCAGCCCCGGGGCCCGGCGTGGAGCCCCCCGGTACCGGCACCGGCACCGCCGGGGGTCGGCGAGGGGGTGAAGCAGCCCCGGGCACCGGCACCGCCGAGGCCTCGGGACGAGACGGGGGAGAGGAGGTGGAGGAGCCCGGCGTGGGGGGAGCCCCTCGGGGAGCGGGGCCGCCCCGCGCCCCCAGCAGCGGGGACATGGAGCTGGACGAAGCCCCCGAGGACGCGGAGGCGGCGGAGATGCAGGGGCTGCTGGCACAGCTCGAGACCCTCGACCCCAGCCTCCGCGATGCCCCGGAGCCGCCGTTGGCCTCGAGCCCCGGCACGGCCCCGGCGGTGGGCGAGCGGCAGCCGAGGGGCTCCGCGGGGTGTCGGGGCGGGTGCCGGCCGTGCCCGCTGCATGTGGCCACGGGCAGGGGCCTGGCGACGCGGCCCTGCTGCTCCCAGCACTCGGCCTGCTCCCGGCCCTGCCACGGGCTGCTCTTCGCCGAGGCCGACCGGGAGGATCTGCTGAGCCTCCTGAGCTACGAGGGGGGATTGCCCGAAGCTGGTGAAGAGACGCCCCTGGCCCGCTCCGACGTGCTGGCCGGGACCAGCCTGGAGATGCTGCAGGCTCCAGAGGAAGCGGTGGCGGCGGTGGTGGAGCCCGGAGGGCCGGGCGGCTCGCAGGGGGGACCTGCTGGTGGATGGTTTTATGGAGAGGGGCTCGGCGAGGTTGACCCCACCTGCGAGGGCAACCGGGACAGTTCGCCAGAGCCAACCTGGGCGGCCCTGTCTCCTGCTGCGGCCCCGGAGAAAGAGCGGCTGCCCCAAGGCAGCGTCACTGTGAGTGCACGGCCCATGGGGTGGCAGCGAGCCGGGATGTGCCCCCAGGCTCTGCCTCCTCGTGGGGTTTTGGGGGGGGGCAGAGGGGAGCAAGGGAGGGCTTTTCCCTGGGGCTTGCGGAGCCATGCGTTGCTGAGGTGCTTGGACAAGACCCTCAGTGTCAGCTCTGGCTCCTGCTGAATGTGCAGGACGTTCACACCTGCCTGAGGCGTGCACGCCCTGGGGAGGAGGCCGGTGGGTCTGAACGGGTCCCTCAGCCCCAGCACCCTGTGCCCACACTCTCCTGGTGCCCCCCAGGCTCCCAGTCAGGGTCTCACCCCCCCTCTCGTTGCTTTGCAGAACAAGGAGTCCTCTTCCTCCTGTCCAGCCTTCAAAGATGGTGAGTAGCAGCTCTGCTTGAACCAGGAGTCCTGAGCCATCGCCTCCTGCACCGACACGAACATGGGGTGGCCGGGGGTCCCAGCTGGGGAAGGAGCGCTCGGCTCTGCGCCCAGGAGAAGGGGCTCCTTGGGCAGAGGCGCTGTTGCTACATTTTGGAGAATATGGCTGCAGACTTTGGGTGGCTGGTTTGCTCACAGCTCACCTTCTGCTATGTGAGTGGGGTGCTTCAAGGATCTGGGGTGGTGCCCAGTGAAGGAGGAGGAAGCCCTGGGGTCAGCGTTGGTCCCCCTGTGGTGCCAGGAGCCCATCTCCCAGGCACTGAGCCACCTCGCCGCGTGTAGGAGCACAGCAAACACAGCAGCAGCTGGCAGCCCCCAGCCTTCAGAGTCAGGAGGAAACCAGCCCCTGCTTTATCCCTCCCAATATCTCAGTTCCAGGCCCCTGCGACCCAGAGGATCTGCTGGACGGGGTGATTTTTGGGGCAAAGTACCTGGGCTCCACGCAGCTGGTCTCCGAGAGGAACCCCCCCACCAGCGTCCGCATGGCGCAGGCGCAGGAGGCTGTGGACAGGATCAAGGTGTGTGGGGGCACAGCCTGGCCTCTCGTGGGTGCGGGGCAATGCTCAGGCCGGGGCTGTGCACAGGGGGAACCCCGGCTGTGGGGCAGGGACCTCACTGGGGCACTTTGCAGGCACCGGAGGGGGAGTCCCAGCCCATGACAGAGGTGGATCTGTTTGTCTCCACGCAGAGGATCAAGGTGCTCACGGCTGACACACAGGTGAGAAGAAATGGGAATGCCCACGTGGCCCCGGGGCTGCTGAGACCTTCCCATCCGCTTTGGGATCTCCTCTGCCTGCCCATGGCAGTGGGGTCATGCACAGGGATGGCCCACGGGCGATGCCGTGAAGCTGGGAGGAGACGTGTCACTCCACAGCCATCCCACACACGCGTGCCGTGCGTCCCTCAGCTGGCTGCATGAGGCTTCTCATGCAAACTACGCCTCGCGGGAGCAAACTGAGCTCCAGGGCAGCTGGTCTTAAAGTCTCTGCAGCTCTTTGCTGTAGGATAATTTTCTGCCTTACAGTAGGAGGTCAAAAAGCTGTGTTGTCCCCTGACTAAACCTGAAGACCCAAGCGAGCCCTCGATTGAAGGAGCTGTTTGTAGCTTTTAGCAAATACGTGGATTTCTCCCAGGCTCTTGAGCCACGTTTCAGCAGTGTGGGGGCTGAACCAGACCTCACCCAAATCCTTCTGACGTGGAGCGGTGCCTGGCGGGCCCGTGGGCTGCCCGGAGGGGTGGGCTGAAGGTCTCTGCTGTGTCCCCCTTGCCAGGAGGCTATGATGGATCACTCCCTGCAGACCATCTCCTACATTGCCGACATCGGCTCCCTGGTGGTGCTCATGGCACGCCGCAAGCTGCCTCGGCGAGCGGAGGCGGCGGAGGAGAAGCGGCTCTACAAGATGATCTGCCACGTCTTCCACTCGGCCGATGTGAGTGGAAGCGAGACCCTCGGGAGGGCAGGGTGGCGTTGGGGTCCTGGTCCCCATCCTGCTGTAGTGACCGGGTGCTTGGTGTCTGCGCTGGGGGCTTTTGATGCAGTCAGAGAGAGGAGGAGGGAGCCTGGGCACCACCCCCATGTAGAGGGTCCCGGTGAGAAAAGAATGGGATTGGCACCACGAAAAGGTGCGGGGCAGGAGCCAGGATGCTCTGCAGCTCCCAAACCTCGTCTGCGCTGGGCAGAATGGTGCTGGCAGCTGCTGGGCCCAGTTTGGCATGAGGCTGTGGCCCCAAACTATGGGCACCAACGATCCCTCTCTATCCCCAGGCCCAGATCATCGCTCAGGCCATCGGGCAGGCATTTGGTGTGGCTTACCAGCGCTTCCTGGAGGCCAACAGCATCGACCCGAGTGAGCTGAGCCCTCGCCAGTACAGCCGTGCCCTTGAGGACCAGGAGCAGTACAATGCAGAGCTGACCCACTTCTCCCGGCAGGAGAACTGCAAGGATGTAAGAGCTGCTTTGGAGGGGTGAAGACAGCGTTGGGGTATCAGCACGGTGCCTGCTGGCACCTCTCTGTGGCACCTCACAGTGGCTCCCTGAGCAGCTGAGGTGTTCCCTACAGAACGGGGCCCCCTCGCAGCTTGCTTTGAGCCCCGTGCTGGGGCTGTGACACGTGCCCCGTGACCCAGCACCCCTCTTCTCGTGCCCACCACCTCCCCGTGTCCACCCCCACAGGTCTGCATCCGGAAGCAGAAGGGGGAGATCCTGGGCATCGCCATCGTGGAGTCGGGCTGGGGCTCCATCCTGCCCACGGTGGTGGTCGCCAACCTCATGCACGGGGGCCCTGCGGAGCGCTCGGGCGAGCTGAGCATCGGGGACCGCCTCATGTCCGTCAACGGGACGAGCCTGGTGGGGCTGCCCCTCACCACCTGCCAGAGCATCATCCGGGTGAGCCCGGGGTGCCCCCGCTGCCAGGGCAGAGCCCTGAACACGTCCACGGTGTCTGATATTTGGGTGTCCCCCCAAATGCTCCCGGGGAGGGGATGGGTGGGTGTTAGGAGCACGTTTGGCAGGTGGAGATGTGACGAGGCGGTGACAAAGCTGGGGCTGAACCTGCAGCAGGGTGTGGGCAGGGCCCTGCCCAGGGAGGTGGGGAGGTGGCCAAATACCCTGGGGGGATCCTGTTGCGCCTTCAGCCTCCTGAGCTGGAAGCAGCGTGGTCTCAAGGACAGAGTGGGGTGTCTTGGGCTGGGTTTGTAAGTTCCTCTCCCCTTTTGAGCACGGCAGTATTCTTGTGCGTGCCTCAGTTTCCCCATTGCAAACAGGGCGCTAATCCTCAGCACCCCATGAGCAGCGTGGCCGTGTCGCCCCTCTCAGCCCCTCCAAATGGCTTTCTGAAGTCTGACGCGCCCCCATCCCATCTTCCAGGAGCTGAAGCACCAGACGGAGGTGACACTGAACATAGTGCACTGTCCCCCCGTCACCACGGCTGTCATCCGGCGCCCCGACTCCAAGTACCAGCTGGGCTTCTGCGTTGAGAACGGCGTGGTGAGTGCTGGCAGGGACAGCAGCCGAGCCAGGCCAGGGTCAGCCGAGGGCTTGTGCTGCCCATCTGGCAGGGGGACGCGTGGCTCTGGCTGTGTCTGCGTGGACGAGCACACAGCACCGATGCTCCCGGCCTCTGCTGGGGCTGAGGTTTCAAGGGTGTCTGCAGTGCCGAGGTGAAAGGCTCCTCGTAGCTCTCCTGTGGTGCTGCTGTTTGGGTTTGTCTCCTTGGAGCTCCTTAGCTGTTTGGTTTCGGGGTGGTGGTTTCTTCCTGACTACCTTGACGTGTCCTTTGTGACATTTGTCACCGTCCCCGGTGCCCTGGCCACTCCCTGCTCTGAGCTGCACGGTGGCTGTGTTTGAAACGCCCCGGGAAGGCAGAGAAGGAAGGCAGAGAGGAGCGTTTCCAGGATCAGCAGGAGAGGATGGGGTGGGTGGGCAGCAGAGACGTGGTTGCATTTCCCACCAGCTCATGCTCCTGCTCGTACTGAGACATGGTCACCCCACCAGCACGCAGGAGCTGCTGCCCCAGGGAGAAGGGACAGGAGCATGAGGTTCAATGTGTGGATGTGGGGAGAGGAGCTCTGTGCAGGCCAGGGGGCCAAAAGCCTGTGGAGCATTCTTGCCGTGCAGCTCAGCACGAATCCCACCACAGCAGTGCCAGGGGCCGTCCCTATGCTCGTTTGCAGACCCTTGGGCTGGAGGAGACAGCACCAAGCCCAGAGCTGTTGCTGGAGGAGGGGATTTGGGGTGGTCGTGGTGCATTCCCCGGGGTACAAGCACGGCTCTGATCTCAGCAGCACTCCCTGCTCCCCAGATCTGCAGCCTGATGCGCGGGGGCATCGCAGAGAAAGGCGGCATCCGTGTGGGGCACCGCATCATCGAGATCAACGGGCAGAGCGTGGTGGCCACGCCGCACGAGAAGATCATCCAGATCCTCACGCAGGCTGTCAGCGAGGTAAGGCAGACCCCGGCTGGGGGACCACCGAGGTCCCTGTGCTCCCTGCAGACGCTGTGGGCTGGGCTCGGGGCTCTGCCCCAGCAGCCTGGGGCTGGCATCTCCCAGCTGATCCACGTGTCTCTGCCTAGGTCCACATCAAGACCATGCCAGCCTCCACGTACCGCTTGCTGACGGGGCAGGAGCAGCCCGTGTTCCTCTGAGCAGTGGCCGTGCCCAGCTGTCGCTGCGTGTGCCTGGGGCCAGGCAGGAGCAAGCCCGGGGCCTCCGGGGTGGGACAGGCTCTGCCTCCTGCCCCAGGGCTCTCATCAGAACCCTCTGGCCCCCCGCAGGGCCTAATCCTGCACCTCTTTGGTTTTACTCAGGACTCAGTGGGAGACGGGGGGGCGATGCCCAGCTCGAGCAGTGTTAGGGCCTGTGGTGCACAGCTCAGGCCCGTGACTCCCTCTCTGCCTCTGCTCACCCCTCCCTGCCTCACAGTGCCTGCGCGGCGCCATCCCCCTGCTCCTCGGGGTCCCTCGCCTTGGCTCGGTGCTGGCAGGGGAGAAGGGACCCGCTGTGAAGGGCCACCCCCCTCCAGTCACCGCAGATCGTGCTCTTACACTTGCCGCCGGTGCCTTTCCCTAGCTGGGGATGGAATTTGAGCACAGCTTGGGGCCCTGAGCGGCGCTGCCCCTGCACACCAGGGTGTGGGCTCACGCCGGCACCCAAGGGAGAGCCGGCAGCTCCCAGGCTCAGCCTTAAGGGCAGCAGCACCCTCAGCACCCACTGCCCCCCCTGGGCTTTGCGAGGGGCCTGGTGGGACACAAACAACCTCTCTGTTGCACCAAGCTGGGAAACTACCTCTGCCTCCCCAGTGCTGCCTTTATCTGCTCTGCATGCACAGCTGGGTCCCAGCCTCGGGGCTGCTCCTCGGCACAGCAAAAGGGAACACGGCACTGCCACATCCCAGGGAGCGTGGGGACACGAGCCCCGAGGGCCAGCCTGCAGCTGAGTGCTCCGTGGGGCCGTGTCCTTCACAAGGGGATAGCTGGGATCCTTCGGCTGAGGCAGCCTGACGTGACTTTGCCTGTGTGCTTGGTTGATGTAAAAATAAAAGTTTGGGGGCACGTTGGAGGCTGTGTTTCAGGAGCCGTGGCTGGGCTGCAGTGGAGGAAGCTCAGGCTGGGGGGTGCAGCCGTGAGCCCGCTGCCCCCAGGCTGGTCCTGCACCCACTGGGGACAGGGATCAGGGCAGGAGGGGGCTCTGACCACAGAGGTGTGCGGATCCCAGTAAAGCTGCCCTGCTGTACACCTCCCCTGCAGGCTGCCACGCAGTACACACAGAAACAGCCCGTCCTACTCAAAACGTCCCCTTTATTTCAGCTGCGGATGAAAGGGGGAAGGAGGCACTTGGTGGTGGTGGCTGGTGATGGGCGCGGGCGCAACCTGGCCCAGCTGCAGGATGCTGCGTGGCACTGCTGGGGCTGCCACCCGGCCCTGGTGGCCTGGGGCTGTGGCAGGGCTGGCACAAGGGGCCCTGGCTGCCCAGCAGGGCAGAGGCTGGCCCGGCAGCGTGGGGGGGTCCCGGGCAGGCGCTGAGCCTGCTCCACTACACGTCCGTAGCGGGGCCCCACTCGTAGCCTTCGTCCTGGTCCGAGTCATCTCTGGCTCGCGTGAATCTCTTCCTCACAGCCTCGTGCTCGTACTCCCTGGGGGACAAGGGGCTGCAGTGATGCCTCTGCGACTTGGTCAGCAGAGACGGTCACCGCCGTGCAGGACCAGGCTGTGCAGAGCTGGTACCGATCCCCCCCCTGGGGTGTGGGGTACCTGATGCTGCTGTGCTGCGTCCACTGTCCCTGCGGGTGCTGCTCTGTCACCTGTGTAAAAAGAGACAGGCATCAGAGGTGGCCAGGCATGATTTGTGCCCAGTCCAGGGCTGGGCTGTGTTTCCCCACAGGAAAACATTCCAAGGCACCCTGCAGAGCTGGAGGTGACAACCCTTCTCCCACCAGTACCGCAGTAAGATAGGAATTCACCCCCACGGGTGGGTTCTGGGCCCCCCTGCCCCACCAGCCCCTGCTGCAGGTTTGGGGTGCCCACCTGCTCGCTCAGCCCATGGCTGGGGTACGTCTGTGCCGGCTCCGAGGAGCGGGCCAGGGCGGGCTGGTCGTAGGCGTCCTCTGCCTCACCGTCGGTGTAGGCACCCGCCTCGCCATCCGTGTCATCGTAGTCGCTGTTGGCGTGGCTGTCACAGGTCAGGTAGCCCGAGGCCGCCCTGCTTGGTGGGTTCAGCAGGTCCAGGCTGTCCTCCAGAGCCACGTCCACCTGTGGGGAGGGGATGAAGGAGACCTGGGACCCTGGGCATGGAGAGGACGGACACGCAGCCCCACAGGGCCCTGGCACTGTTACCCACCTGCCTGCCCCCCTGCAAGGCTGAGTCTTGCCCCGAGGGACCCCCTGCCCCGTACCTGCTCTGCTGCCGTCCAAACAGGCTGGCTCTGCTGCGTCCTGATGATGTCCTTGATCTGCTCGTACCAGGCGTTGCCGCTGCCGCTGAGGCTGATGGTGGCAGTGAAGAGGTGGCTGCAGTACTTCTTCATCTTGGTGGCCTGGGCGTAGAGGCGCCGGGAGCTCTTCCTGGATTCGGGCGCCAGCCACTGGCGCATGGCCTTGATGCCCTGCCGGCTCTCCGGCTCACAAAACACCACCACGGGGTAGTACTGCACGTAGTTGAGGCGCTCCACAGCCAAGGGGGTGATGTCCAGCAGGGCGTGCTTGTCCTGGGGCAGGACACCAGCACTCAGCCCACTGGGGGCAGTGCTGGAGGCAGGGGGCTCCCTGAGGGCTCCCCCTGCCTGGCCCTGGCCCACCCGGCCCCTGGGGACGTGGGGAAGATCCCCCAGGCTCTCACCTTTTCTGCGATTTGCCGCACCGAGTCCAACTTGATGACCTTGGATGATGTCCCGTCTCGGGGCACGCTTGCTGCAGGACAAGGAGACAGGCGTGAGAGCAGCTGGGGCAGCTGTGACACCCCCTACAGTCCCAGCCGGGGTTTGGCCATGGGGCTCTGACCCTCCAAGGGGGATGTCTGCAGCTGGCTTGCCCCACACTGCGTGGGGAGAGGGTGCTTGAGTCCAGGAGGGAGTTGGGGTGTCACAAGGGGGCAACGAGGCAGGATCTGAGCAATCAGTAAAGAGCTCCCACGGCCACCAGCACCAAGGGCCCAGCTGCTGAGCACAATTCACCCCGGTGTGGGGGGCACTCACGGGCAATCTCAAACAGTGCAGGCAGCTCCGTGCTCAGCTTCTGCATGGCGATGTCCGCGATGGGGCCCAGGATCACCACCGGCCGCTTGAAGTTGGCTGTGGGGTAAACACAGAGCGGCTCAGGGAGGCTGGGAGCACGGGCAGCCCCGGGTTTGATGACCCCTGGCAGGGTCTGGCTGACGCAGTGCTGTGCCCACCTTCCTTCAGAACCACCTTCTCGTACGGGGGGTAGTGGCCCTGCTTCGTGAGGGCAGACAGATCCTCCCGGCTCTTCCGCAGCATCTTCTTGGCTCCCCGCAGGCCTCGTAGCTTCCAGAACTCGGCCCGTGCCCCTGAGGGGTTGCTGCCGGATGAGGCTTTCAGCACTGACTCCAGGCTGGCAATCTGCTCGGCCCTGGGAGGGGAAAGGGCTCAGAATTCTGACTGGATTTACTCGGTAGCCTGGCTGCATGGGGCTGTGGAGGCCCCTTCCCTCCAGGACCTCAGACAAGCAGAGCATCAACCACGCCAACCTGCCCTGGGCACCAAGAAGGTTTTTCACCAGCTAGTGCTTCCCACCACCACTCCATCCGCCCCTGCCCTGCCTCTTACTGGACCCACCATCCACATTCCCCTCACCCCCTGCCCCCTGCTCACCCTGGGCCCGTTTCTGGCTCTGTGCCTACCTGCTCTGGTTAGGGATGATGCCCTTGTCCTGCTCCTGCAGGTCCCTGCCCACGCGCACGGCCAGCCAGTTCCCCAGCTTGCCCCGGTATATGGTGTCCAGCACGTGGAAGATGTCCCCACGGGCAAAGCTGAGCCCTGACGGCGTGTCCTTCTCATAGTCAAAATGTGTCCGGATGTAGAACGAGTCACCCACGTTGGACGAGATCATCTTTCTGAAAACTGGAGCCCGGGTGAAAAGGACCATCAGGGAAGAGGAGGTTGAGGAGGCATTAGGGGTACAGGAAGGTGCCAGAGGGATTTAGGTACAAGCTGGGCTGGCCGGGATCCTCCACAGCAGCCCTTGATGCCAAAGAGGGCAGTGGGGGCACCTTATCTACGTGTGGTGCTCTTGGGCATGCTGGGGACAGTGGGACCTGACCCCCCAGCACACACTGGCCCCTCTGGGCTGAGCCACGGCGCCAGAAAGCCCCGTGCTCCTGGATGCCAAGGCACAAACTGCACACCAGGATGGCCCAGTCCCCTCCCATCACCTCTCAGAAGGAGGAGAAGGGTGTGGGGAAAAAGGGCCACCCTGAGGGGCAGAAAGAGCCGTGGGGCATCGAGCAGCTCTGATGCTTGCTGAGAGAAGACAGAGGATGGAGAGAGAGAAGCCCGGGATGACAGCAGCTGTCACTCACTGTCCTGCTTGCTCTGGATCCGCAGCGTGATGTCCTCACCCGGCGGCAGATTCAAGAGATACTGCACGGCCTCCTCGCGGGTCAGGTTCTGGAAACTGGTGTCGTTCGCCTGCCGTGGAAAAATGCTCAGACACGACCCACCGGTAGGACAGAGGGATGGGGTTCCAGCAAGGTCTTGGGGACTGCAGTGCCCAGGGCAGGGTGGGAGAGGGAACTGCTCCGTGCCACCCAAGTGCCTGCCACAAGCCCTGGGTGACCCTGGGGACAGCCCCTCTGGGTGGCACCTGCACCCTGCGGGGTGCCAGCACAGTGCTGGGGACAGGACTGGGTACCTGCAGGATCTGGTCCCCTTCCTGGATGCCCTGGCTGTCGGCCGGGCTCCCCTCCTGCACGCCCGACACGAAGATGCCCACGTCGTTCCCGCCAGCCAGCCGCAGCCCCACGCTCTTGGCCTTCACGAACTGCACGATCCTGGTGTCGGGGCTGTACCTGCCACGGGGGAGGCTGCAGTGAGGCAGGGACACGCCGGTGGTCACTGATTCCAAGACCCCAACCCTGTCCCGGCGCAGCTCCCATCTGCCCAGCCCTTCCCCACCAGCCCCTGCAGACGCACCCGTTCTTGCAGGCAGCTTGGGCAGCAGGGCTGGTGCGGGGGCTGTGGTGGCCGTCCCCCTCCACAGCTTCCAGCACATCTGCAGGGAAGGAGGACACGTCCAGGAGGTGGTGGTGGCTGTGCTTGGAGAGCCCAGAGCCCGCTCAGTGCCCTCAGCTCCCCCCAGCCTGATCCGAGCTCACCCACCATGGCCCAGAGCATCGTGCGTGTTCGTGTTGGTTGCAGCGTTCTTGCTCGCTCGTCTCCTCTCTCTGGAACAAAGTCAGGCAGGATTTAGGGTGGCCACGGAGGTGGGTGCTGGATCAGCACAGGCAGGCAGAGCCTGCAGTGCCGAGCAGGCAGCAGGGACAGCGGGGCAAGCTGGGGACCAAAATGCAGTGCCACCTTCATGGTGAGCTGGCTCCAGGATGGAGGAGAAAAAGCCACTCCAGATGGGCAGAGAGCATGGGGGGTCTGGTGGTCAGTGAGGGAAAGAGGGGCTGATGGGGACGCAGGGACAGGGGCAAGGCAGAGCTTACGGTGGTGAATTCATCCTGGCAGCAGCTGGAAGTCGTGGGGAGGTCTGGGGGGATGGCGGGTGGGACACGTCAGACTCAATGTCAGAGATATCTGCAGCAACCGAAGGGGAGACACACTGGTGACCATCCGGTCCTCACGCTGAGCATTGGGACCCTGGTGTTGTCACCCTGTCCCCTTACCGTCCATCCGGGAGCTGTCACTCTGGATGTCTTCCATGTCAGGGATGTTGACCAGGAACTGCCGGTGGTCCCGGAGGACGAGCAGGGTCAGGGTCCCCTCCGTCCGCTCAATGAGCTGCTGCGTGTCGGCCAGGGACATGTCCTCGCTGGCCACCCCGTTGATCTGGAGGGGCAGAGCAAGAAGGCCTCAGTGCACTTGCTCCTGGGAAAGCTGTTCCCAGGAAAACCCCGCTTGTTATGGGGACACTCCCACCACCACACTCCCAGGTCCCTTCCCATCCCTGCTGGACCCATCCCCAGCTTTTGTTTCCTTCAGAGTCTCTTTGGCTCTGGTTCCCAGTGGCCACTGGTTTGCCTGGCCTGTGTGTGCGAACAAAGCACCTCCATCCCTCTGTTCTATCCTCCCCAAATTCCTTAAGCACCATTTCACCTGGCACGCCCTGAACACCCGAGCTGCTTGCTGACTGCTCTCCCAGCAGGGACACCCACACGCAGCACGGGACCAGCGCCACGGGGACAGGAGGAGGCTGGTGACCCCACTGTGGCAGCAGGATGAGCCGCCGTCCCCAGCTGAACACCACTGCTTTAACCAAACAACCTCAGCATCCTGGGGACCTGGCCCTAGGGAACAACTGGGGCAGGATGTGGGCACCAGATGGAGCTGCTTCCAGCCCAGGAGCTGTCACAGCTGGCCAGGAGAAGCATGCCCTCACCTTGTCCCCCGCGGAGACACTGCTCAGGGACAAGACACCCAACCCAGGGGAAACAAGTCCCTGTGCTCCCCTTGGGACCCCGCACCTTCAGGATCAGGTCTCCCTCCTGCAAGGAGCTGCCCTTCGCCGCCAGCCCGCTCTCCACGATGTGCTTGATGAAGAGCTGACTTCCCAGCTTCAGGCCGTACTCTGCACCACAGAGAGCCCGTGACAGCGCTGGAGCCGGGCAGAAGCAGGACCCACCGGGGGCTCCTCCTGCCACCATCCCCACAAGCCCACCCCAGCTCCCAATGGGCATCTGCAAGCCCCAGAGCTGAGCTCTGCCACCCTTTGGGGCAGGCCAGGCGGGCTCAGTGCCCCCAGAGCATGTGGCCACCACTGCTCAGGTGATGACCCAGGGACGGAGGGGTCAGGGAGGCCCTACCTTCACTCTCCTTCTTCTTCACCAGGACTGACGTGATGGGCTTCATCAGCACATCCTGGTGCGGCAGCCGCTTGAACCCCGACACCAGGTCCAGCCCGTTGGTGTCCCCTTCGTGGCCGAAGCCGTTGGCGGAGCGGCGCCGGCTGTAGCCCCTGCGATCCGAGCCGCTGTCGGGGCTCTGCCTCCAGTGGCCGCTGTCCTGGCTTCGTCTCCGGCTGCGGGACACCGACTTGTGCTGGCGGCGGTCGTCCCGGTGGTGCCCAGAGCTCCTCTCGCTGGACGAGTCCCCGTCATAGCCCCGGCTGTGGTCCAGGTCATCGCGGGAGCGGTGCCGCCGGGTGCTGCGCAGGGCCAGATCCCCACCACGCATCCCGTCGTCCTCATCCGAGTCGTAGCGCCGCTGCACCGCGGGGGACCCAGGGCCACTCTTGCTCACAGGAAGGTGAATTTTCTTCTGTCTTTTCAGCGTCTGCAGGCAGAAACAGAGAAGGAAGGGATGGTGAATGAGGCTGTCTCTGCCCCATGCTCCTACAGCAATGTCCCAGCCCAGAACAGGAGCCCTGGGCACCCCGGGGGAGCAGAGCACGGTGCTGCAGCGGCTGCAAGAGGAGCAGGGCTTTGCCCAGCACCCCCAGCACCACCACCCACCCCAGACACAGCCACAGCAAGGTGGGGACAGGCATGGAGCAGTCCCACCACAGGGCACACTCACAATGTTGGCGATCTTGCCGCAGGTCTTAAGCGTCTGGATGGCGAAGGAGGACGAGGCGTTGTCCATGGAGAGGCCGTTGACCATCACAATCTGATCCTTCCTCCTGCGAAGGGAACACAGCCACGGCTCTGCCCCAGCTGCAACCCTCAGCCCGGGGGGCGTTGGCAAGGCAGCAAGGACAGCTTTGCCCCAGGGGGACCCCATCCTCCAGTCCTCCAGTGAGGACGCCCTGTGTCCCCATGTCCCTGTGAACTCACTGGAGCTGGCCGAACGCTGGTCCCCCAGCCACCACATCGGACACAATCACCGCGGTGTCCCCGGTCACCTTGTTGGGACGGTCCCGGCCTCCCGAAACGGCAAAACCGAAGCCCCGTTGAGGGTCCTAGCGGGGATGAGCAGAGAGGGGATCAGACCCTGACCCCGTGCCACCGTCCCGTGGCCGTCCCAAGGCCACGCTCACCTTGCTGAGCGTCACGGTGTGCTGCTCCCAGATCACCATCTCCTCCATGGCGGCCACCTGCCAACACAAATGAGGGGGGGTGAGCACTGAGGCTGACTGATGTCTCTGCTCCTGCCCGGGGGCTGGGGGCTCGGATTGGCTCCAGTTCCTCTCCGCAGCCGCCGGCCCCTTCCCGAGTCCCACTTTGGGCTGCAACAGAGGTGAGGCGAGCGCTTGCAGCATCAGCTGAGCTGCAGACACCGGGGACCACAAGGGCGCAGGGGGACAGAGCCCCCCGCGGTGCCCAGGCACCCACCCAGGGCACTGGGACCGGTGGCTGGGACACTCCCCATGCAGGAGCATGCCCAAAACCCAGAGCTGGCTCTGTGCAGAGTGAAACCCCATCCAGTGAGCGCCGGGGACATCCAGCTCTGTCCCCTTGGACGTGTCGCCACGGAAAGAGAGGTTTTAGGCAGAGCAGGTAGGTTGGGGACCCTTCCCCATAGCTGGAGCCACCCTTTGTTGTTTTTTTTTTCGGTGAGGGGCACCCTCTGCCTTCACCCTTTGTTTTTTTTTCCCAGGTTTTCCCCAAATCCAAGAGTTTGTGACAGACAAGCCTCATCGGGATGTTCATCCCAGCTGAAACGCTGCCCTGCACAGGGCATGGGATCAGGATCCCCCTCCAGCAGCTCCCAGTGCCCCCAAGAGACGCAGGATCCGCGCGCCGTGCAGGGAAAATCCCCAGAAACAAAGCCGCAGAACCTGGCACGGGGCGGTGGCTCCCACAGCTGTGTTTTACCACCTCTGTCTCAAGGGTCATCTGGATACGGAAAAACAAACTGAAAGCGCCAGGCAATGCCGTGATGGAGCAGCTGCAGCCGCCCCGCAGCCAGCCCCAGCCTCCTGCTCGGGGTGCAGGACGTGGCACGAGGCTCCCGCTGCCCCCACCGTGCCCAGGGCACCCCACAGCCCCCTGATGCCAGGCAGGGCAGGGGGCACGGTGACCGGCGACAGAAGCGCGTGGTTTTATCCGTGATGAGGAAATCACGGAGAGGCCCCACCGCCGTCCTGCTGCGCCACGGGGCCGGGCCAGCAAGCAGCCCGGCACGGTGCCACGGCCACCCCACAGCTCCCCACGGCCAGCGGCCGGGTGGGACGGAGCCGATTTGGGACAGAGCCGATTTGGGACGGAGCTGACCCGTGTGGGACGGAGCTGACCCGGGTGGGACGAAGCTGACCCGGGTGGGATAGAGCTGACCCCACCGCCCAACCCCGACCCCGCCGCGGTGACCTCCCCGGGGTTCCCCAGTCCCGCCCGGGCGCGCAGCGCACCTGGAACCGCACGGCCATGCTGAACGTCCCGGGGGGCGGCCAGGGACCCTCGGGGGGCGCCGCTGCACCGGCACCGGCCCGGCACTGTACGCCACGGTACGGCACGGTACGGCACGGTACGGCACGGTATGGCCCGGCCCCGGCCGCCTCCCGCCGCACCGCACCCGGCCCCGGGGCGTGCCCAGGTAGGGCCGGGCGGGCGGGCACGGGGCGCGCTGGGGAACCGGAGCCTCGGTACCCCCCTGGCACGGCACGGCCCTGACATGGCACGGCCAGGACACGGCTCGGCACAGCCCGTGGTGGCAGCTCGGCGGGGGGAGATCTCCCCGAGTGCTGCGGGGTGGGCGCTACCCCCGGGCTGGCAGCTCAATTCAGCTCTGCTCAGCTCCATCACGGTGGCAGCGCAAGATCCATCCGTGTGCCCAACAGCTCTGCCCTGACAGCTCTCCAACAGCCCTAAAGCTCTGCCACGGCAGCAGCCCCCATTTCTGGCCCTGCTGCCTGTGTGCCCCCATCCTGTGCCACCCGCATGCCCCCCGGGTGCTGTGGGGTTGTCCCGGCCCCCGTCACAAATCGGCTGCTCTGAGCCCCACCACGGACTCCACAGGGCTGGAACCCTACGGCCCCGCTGGGAATCCCCACAGGGCAGTTCCAGCAGGACGGGGGCACCTGAGATGAGCGTTGACACCTGTGGAGAGCGCCTAGAGCCACGCTGATGGGGCTGGCAGTGGGCTCAGGGGCAAGCACGCAGCCCCAGCTGCACCAAAACAGCCCCAAAATGTGGCGGGGCGGCCGGCAGCGCAGCAAGCAGGGGTAATCATTCACCCGGGCCCAGGAACAACCTGGCTGGTGGGGCTGAGAGCGCAGGGCAGAGTCCGGGAGGGTGTCCCATGCTGCCCGGCCTCACCAGCCACCAACACCAGCCCCCGTGCCCAGCCGCTGGCGCTTGACACCCAGGGATGTGTGTGGCTGTGGGGACGGCTGGGGCCAGGCAGGATCCTGGCTCGGTGGTGTCATGGTCCTGTCCCCCCGCACTGTCCCCATGTCGTGGCGGTGGGGAGGTTTCCTGCTGGATCAGAGGCAGCTGCGTCACCAGCATCAGCTGGTTGGTGCTTACGGGGCCCCCCGACACCAACGGGTGACAAGACAGCACCCACAGGTCCCAACAGACCCCCCAGGCCATGGGACAGCCAGTGTCCCCCCCTGCAGGTGACGGCTCGTGCTCCATGCTGTCCCCACGCCCCTGTCCCATCACTGGGACTCGGTGAATCAGTCCCACGCCTGCGTCCTGCAGCTCTCTGTGGCCTTGGTGGGGCCAGGGTGGGGGCGGCCAGGGGGACAGCATGGGGACAGCAGCAGCTCACCAGGCAGTGCCTGCGGGGACACCCAGCCCCGGTCCTGCCCTCGGACTTCCCCGGGGGCCCTGCCCCGAGCCAAAGGCCGAGGCTGGCAGCCGGAGGAGCCGGCTCTGCAGGTTTCCAACAGAAACCAGCCCGCACCCGAAATGGCCCCGCCGGGAGAGGCAGTTTCTGGGCCGAGCTGACCGTGGCCCAACCCGATGCACCCAGCCCCATGCACCGGGAGCCCCGTGGGAGCCCCGTGGGAGCCCCATGGGAACCCCACACACCCCCCTTGCACCATTCTGGTCTCCCCTGGGGCTGGCTCCCCGCGTCCCTGCCAGTTCTGCCAAAATCACTCATCCCTCGTCCAGCCCCGGCTGTGCAGGAAGGGTCCGTGCCCTGCCGGCAGCCCCCCAGCACCTCCCCAAACCCAACCCCACCTGCGTCCCGGTGGGCTGATCCTGCTGCCCCCCCCCATACAGGTGCTGGGGAGCGCTGCCCCGGCCGGGTGTAAACAGGTGGGATGGAGGCACGGGAAAGGGAGGCACGACCTCCAGCCCCAGTGCGCAGAGCCTGGTGGCAGGGTCCCCGCTCCGTGTCCCCAAGCCCACAGGGTGAGAGCCGCAGCACCCCAACGAGGGCTCTGCACCGTGCCCTGCTCAGGTCCCCCCCCCCAGCACGTAGGGACCCCCGGGGCCTCTCCTCCTGCTCCGTCCCTGTGCTCAGGGCAGGACCCCAGGAGTGTCCCCAGCCCCTGTCCCTCCTGGGGCTGCCAGGCAGGGGTGACCCCCGGTCCCATCCCTGTCCCCCAGGACTCACCCAGCGGTGGCTCAGCCCCAGCGGAGGCTGGATCCGACCAGGAAGGAGCTGAGCTCTGGGGCTGGTGGCAGCGGTGTCACTCCCGGGTGCCTTGCGTAACCCTTTGTGGGCCAGACGCTGCCTGCAGGAGGGAGAGGGCAGGGGGAAGGGGTCCCTGGGCAGCTCCAGCGGGCACAGCAGGAGCTGTAGGGGGGCTGTCCCTGCTGTCCCTGCTGTCCCCCCCTGGGCTGGTGGCTCGGCCACGTCCACTCGTGTCTCACCCATCCCCAGGCACGGACAGGAGGCACGGGATGCTCAGGGGCACTGGGGGTGACCCCCTGAGCAGGGGGTCCTTCCTCCCAGCCTGACCCCCTCCAAGGAGCTGGGGGGGGGGGCGGCTCCACGCCACCCGCACTGCCCTGAGCCCCCAGACCCCCCCCTGGGCTGTCCCTGGGGACCGAACATCCTCACCCAGCGCCCCCAGAAGCACCAGGGACAGCAGCCCCGCGGGGACACCCAGCCCTGGGGGGGGGGCTGCCCACCGGGGGCTGCCTCCCCCTTCCCTCCCCGACCCCTTCCCTCTGCCCCCACCTCGCTGCCGGCCGGGGCTCCTTGCTCCTGCCTCCCGGGGGGATCCCGGCCACGGAGCCCAGCTCCACGCCGCGGCTGCGGGTCCAGGAGTCAGCCCGGACCCTGTACCGGGGGTGCTGCGGCAGCTCCGAGCCCTTCTCCCCCCCGGCATCCCGGGGGGCCCAGACCCTGCGGAACCCCCCCGCCGCCAGCCACCAGCCCGGGGCCATGGTGCTGAGCGCGGGGCCTCAGCGGCGGGCCCGCAGCCACCCAGGGGAGGCCGGGGCAGCTCCCGGTGCCTCCCCCCCCGCCGCCGCTCCCCTCCCAGCAGCTCCGCAGCCCCGGGGCACGGCGTGGGGAGGGCAGCGCCTCCCGGAGGCCTCCCGGGATCCCCCCCCCGAGACCCCGCTGCCGCCCCCCGGCCTCCCCCCGGTGCCCGGTGCCCGGTGCTCGGTGCCCCCCCCCTCCATCCTCACGGAGCCCCCCCCCAGGCCCACCCCAGGCCCCCGCCGCCGTTGCCATGGCGACGCCCGGGCCCTCCCGGCCCGCAGGGGGCAGCACCGGCCCCCGCCGCTCCGGCCCCGCCGGGCCCCGGCCTCCCCCAACCCCCCCCCCCCCCACCTCCCCGCCCCCTCCGCCCTCCCGTCCATGGGCCCCGCCGCTCCCAGGCTGCTCAGCGACGGCGGCGGCGGCCGGAGCCGGGAGCAGCGCGGCGGAGGAGGAGGAGGAGGAGGAGGAGGAGGAAGGGGGGGGCGGCACGGGCCCGGCCTCGGCCTGCCCCGGGCCTGTCCGCGCCCTCGGAGGCCGCCATGGAGCTGGAGGTGCCCGAGGAGGCGGCGGAGGGCTCGGCCGCGGCGGGGGCCGGTGCCGGCGCCATCAGCCCGGAGGGCCCGGACGCGGCAGGAGGTAACGGGCACTGCCCCGCCGGGGGGCGCCGGCCCCGCGCGGAGCCCTCACAGCCCCCCCCCGGCCCGTGTCCGCCTCCCCCTTCCCCCCCCCCTCAGCCCGCAGTGGTTCAGCCCAGCCCCCCCCCCCCCCCCATCCCCTCCCCACACCGGGTGCGGGTGGTGCCTCGCTGCCCCCCCCCCCTCTCCCACCCGGGGGGGTTCCGCTGTCCCCCTTCTCCCCCCCCCCCCCAGTGCCGCGTGGTGCGCTCCGGCCGCCGCCCCCTGCAGTGGGGGGCCCGGAATGGTTCCGTCCGCGCGGGGGGGGGGCTCTCGGTGGTCGGGGCTGCTCTGGGGGGCGCCGCCTCGCACCGGGCCCTGGCCCCCCCACCCCCAACGCCACCCCCGGGGCTCGTTTTGGGGTTGGGAGCCCCTTTTAGGAGCTTGTTTTGGGGTCGGGGACCCCTTTGGGGGCTCATTTTGGGTCCGGGGATCTCTTTGGGAACTCGTTTGGGGGCCAGGGACCCCTTTAGGGCCTCGTTTTGGGGCCGGGGCCCCCCTTAGGAGCTCATTTTGGGGCCGGGGACCCCTTTGGGGTCTCGTTTTGGGGCTGGGGGGGCGTTTGGGAGCCAAACCAGGCCCCTCAGCCCCGGCCCCGCTGCTGACAGCGGCTCCCGGGGGGTCCCCAAATGGTTTTTGGAAGGGGACCCTCCCCGGCAGCAGGGAGCTGGGGGTCGGCGAGGATCCGCAGCCGCTCGGCCTGGGGCCTCGTGGAGGCCTCGGGACTTGTCCTGAGGAAGAAAACCTTCGGGGCCGGCAGCCGGGCGTGTTGGTGGCCGCGCAGGGCTGACCCGTACCGTCCTGAGAGCCTCGCCGTGGGGTTTTTGGTGTTGTAACTGTTGTGGTTGAAAAAAGGAATTTCAAAACCTGCCGCCTGCAAATGGCCGCTGCGCCCCTTCCTGGATGCGCCCGCTCTGAGGAGCTGCAGGGGGCTGAAGGAGCCGTGCTGGGGGGGGTCGGGGGCTCTGTGGACCCCTTGGGGCTGGGATATCCCGTCCCCAGGCAGCTGGGTGAGGAGGGGTCGCTGTCCTGCTGCCTGTGCTGGCAGGGCTGGAGGCCAGGGGTTCGCCTTGCTGGAGAGCTGGCAGCACAAACTGACAGCAGGGCTGCCCCCCGACCCTATCCTCACAGAGCTGGGGTCTGGAAATCCTCGTCCCAGGAGGGAAGAGGAGTTGACTTACGATTTCTTTCCATTCCTCCTGTCTTCCCGTTGTGTGGGTTGTGGCCTGCCCTTCGCTTACGGCTTAGAGCCTGGGCAGAAGCCTACAGCGTGTTCCTCGGGGCCGAGATCCACGGGTTTAGGGACTGGAGCGATGTCCCGGCGGTGTCTGTGCCCTGGCCCTGCAGCCGTCTCCCCATGCCCGCAGCAGAGACCCCGGCCAGGTGCAGTGGGTGCAGATGGAGCCCCCAACACCAGCCAGGAGAGCGCAGGTTGTGACACGAGGAGCAGCACCACGGCTCTTCCCTCTTTGCCACGATAACCACAAAGTGACTTCTGAAGGGCTGCTGAAAGCATTTTATTTTATTTTTTTTTCCCAGTGAGCAGATTAGAGATAAAGGAAGAATTCCACCCCGTGGGGCACGAGCAGCTCGATCCATACCAACGTGATGGAGAGGGAAATTGGAGAGAGCTTATCAGCTTGAGGAAAAATCAAATGTAAACATCATCCCCAGCATGATTATGGTTCACAGCTTAGTTGGGTGTCACGTGCCTCTTCCCTGTGAAATGGTGCTAGCGAAGATGATGACAGGGGGAGTCAGCTAGGCAAAAACACGCAGAAAAACACCCTGTGCCTTGAACTTCTGGAGACCCTGCAGTTACTTCACAGTCAATAAGTCACAGCTCAGCTGCAGGCAAGGGGAGGAAAGCAGCAAAAATGGCATTCGGGCTGCTCCAGCAAATTAATTGGCCTTTAAGATGCGACCGGGCTGGGAATGTTCAGGGAAGCTGCGACATGGGGGCCGAGAGGGGTGCGAGGGGCAGTCCTGTCGGGTGTCCGGCGGGGCTGGAGCACCAGTGGAGGGGAGCGATCGATGTAAGATTGATCTAATTGCAATCAGCAGGCACTGGGCCTGCCCACGTGCCCCGGTTGGCTCGCCGTGCGTCTCCAGGAGGGCTCCCCCAGGAGCACCCAGCGCGTGGTTTGGGACCGATTTTCGAAGCGAATCGCTGACACGACCGTTGTGGGTTCTCGCCAGATGCACAACCTTAAATACGGTTTTCCCATATAAGGTGGCTGCAGCCTGGAAAGCAGAAGCAGGAATTCCAGCGCTCTCTTTTTTTTTCCCCAACACGTCGTTCAGACGCAGCCGGCTGAGTCCCGAAATAGGTCTGCCGAGGCTGGGCGCTACCCCGACGAAGGCGCGGGGAGCTGCTCTCATCACATGCTGCTCCCGGCTTTGTCGCATTCGATTATTCCCTCTTTGGGCTGCCGAGCACGTTCCTGCGACCCCGTATTAATCTGTGGAGGCCCAGCAGGTGCCTCGTGCCCAACCTCACCACTGTACCTGCTCCGGGAGCACAGGGCCGGTGCCATCTGCACGTAGGGGAGCTTCAGGAGTTCCCTGGGGTCAGTTAACCCACATGCTGCACCTTTTGTACCATGCAGGGGAACATCAGCAGTGGAGCTGGAGGGAAATCGAGTGCCAGCTGCTAGCACGGCGAGGGCTGGGAGTGTTTGGGTGGCGGTGACCTTCAGCAGCCTGGTTCGCACGCCCCGCTGCCGGGGAGGGCAGGGGGTGGCTGTGTTTGAGCTCACAGATAGCAGCAGAACAGGAGAAAAAGTCCCGGGCGGGTTTTCCTGTTTCCCAAACCCAGGTCTCTTATTTATTTAGTTTTAAATCCTGGTGGTCCCCTTTAAATTCAGTTTTCGTTTGGTGATCCAGCTGACGGAGCCGCTTCCCTTCTGCTGCCTCCCAAGCTGTCGTCTCCTAGGCCTGCGAGCTGGGTCGCTTCGTGGATGTGACGAAGAACGGGATTGATCTCGGTCAGATTGGGCTGGACGTGGGGAACCACGGACGTGGGGCCAGGCAGAAGCTGATTTTGGCAGAGCCACAGGCTCCCAGCTGGGAGCTGCTGCAGGGGGACAGCCCTGCATGGCGCTTGCTGCGTCCTCACCCGTCCGTGGCTGGTGCAGGCACCGAGAGGAGCACAACGTTGTCGTTTCCTATAAGTCGTTGGCAAAGCCGTGCTGCTGGCACCAGCACCTTCTCCCTGTTTGCTGCCTGCTGATGGTTGCACCGCTCTGCCTTCAACAAACAGGCGCAGCCGCTCGCCTTTTCCCCCGAGGGGAGGATGCTGCGAGGAAGGCGCGTGCCGTGCCCCCTGCCTGCGTGCGGCCGCTTCCACAGCGATCACACAACGGGAGCCCAGCTGAAAGGTAAATCAAGGCACTGCGAGGGATGCGGAGCAGAAGGCCGTTTGATGCTGGAATTGAAGCGCAAAAGTGCAGGGAAGAAGAGGGTGAAGTTAAAAGCGATGGTCTGCGAGAAGTGAATTTGGTCCTCGTCTGTATCAGCGCCGAGTTTCTCAGCAGAGCGCCCAGCATCGCTCGCCTGCCCGCCTGGGTCACTGCGTGCTGAAAGGAAAAGCGTGTCCTGGCTTTTCAGGCTTCCCACCTCCTCTCTGAGCGCTTTGGAGGCTGTGGCAGGGGCGGCTGGCCTCTCCGAGCAGCCCTGAAAGAGCCACAGACAAAAAGGTGACGTTGTGGTTTTTCCTCCTTTAGGTAGGTCTCCGAAATGCTTTGTTCCTAGGCAGCCTGGCACTCGTTGTGTCTTTCAGCGTTTGCCAGTAGCCGAGTTAACCTCAGAACTTTTCTGGGAAACGTTTTCTGTAATTAAAAAGCTAAAAGCAATCAGAGCAGCATTTCTGTCACTTTGTCTCTCCGCACCCACGTGTTTGAGCAGAAGACGCTGTCAACCCCTAATTAAGTGTCGTTGTCTTCCATCGTGTGTTTTTGCGGCTTCCCCGGCGTACGAGTGGGTTTTTGCACTGGCTTGTGGTGAATAACCCAGGCTGAGTCAGAGCACGTGCTGCAGCGGCGAGGAGGAAATCGGGAGGCCCCGGTGCCCTCGGTTACCCTGGGGCTCACAGCTCGTCCCATGGTGTTGTGCCTCGCTCACCTCGCACCTCTGCAGCAGCTCGCTGCAAGCCTGCACCTTGGCTTCTCTTCCCCCTTTCCTTGAAGAAAGCAAAGCCACCGCTCTCTCCTAGCGCTGTTTAAAGGCTGCAAATGCCTCAAACTTAGAGTCAGTGTGCAGCGTGAATGGGTCTCTTCAATGTTTCCTGGTGCCCAGGAAGAGGCTGTGATTCTGAGGACGGGCAGCGTTATTTTACAGCGTGGAGACCCAACCTGACAGACTGCAAATGGCTGCAACAAGAACTGCCCCTGGATAATTGCACGGATCCGGAGCTGCAGAAAGCGAACCTCACAATGCCCAATCACCGCCTGCACGGCTGGGATCCGGAGCGAGGAACGGGGGGGGGCACAGCCCTCCTCTCGTCTGTAATTAGCAGAATCTGCATGTTCTCTCTGCGGAAATTGCTGCTTGCTATGAAACTTGGAGAGGGTGGGGAAGGCTCCCGGGGAGAGAACAGAAGCGGGAAGCCAGCTGCCTGTCCGGGGTCGGTGCTGCTGCTGTGGGAAGGAAGGGGACGTGTGGGGTGCTGCCACCTGTAGCTGTTCCGGCACAGGCAGCGGTGTCACAGCCTGGGGACTGTCACAATTCCAGCCTGGGCACATTCGCTGCTGCTGCTGGAGGAGCCTGGGGATGTGCCGGGCATGGGCACGCTGCAAGCGTGGGGAACTTGGTGCCGGTCAAACCCCTGGTGCTCGAAAGCAGCTTCTCACTTTACTGCACGATGTTACACCTCTCCCCGATGTTCAGGGCCACGATGTTTAATTCGGCTTCCACCTGTGCTCTGGCTGCTCGGGGTTTGTGCTCGGTGGCAGCTGCTGAGCCATGCTCTGGCGTGGGGCTCGCTGGCTCCTGCAGACCTGGCTCTGAGGGTCCCCGTAGCAAAGCAGGGATTTTCCTGTCCTTTAAACTTGCGGTGCTTCCTCTGATGGAGCTCTGTCAAACTTCTGGTTTATTTAACCCGTTCAGTGTCCCTGTGCTATGGTAGACATTACAAATTGCTTCTTTGGGTCTTCTGTTCTGAGGATGCTTTGAGTTAGGTGCGTGTCTGCTCCTTTACAGAATTTAGTACTTAAGAGTAACTCCCCAGCTGTTTCATTGCTTTGTTTGTTTTTGTTTTTGTTTTGTTTTGTTTTGTTTTTCCATAGGATGCAGAGAGATCTGCTCTCGAGCCCCGGTAGCTGTGTTCACGCAGCCGTTCGCAGGGCTGGTGTTGGCCGCCACGCACCCCAGGCTCAGCACACGCCGGGTGCTGCCCTTCAGAACAAGCGCTTGGGATGAGCTGGGCCCTGCTGGTGACCACGTTAGGATCCTGCAAGAGTAGAATTAACCGGGATTATTTCCTCCCTTCCATTTGCTGCCTGGCAAGCTGCTGTTTCAATTGCCAGTTCCACCTTTCTCTCCCCATTGGCGTTGGCTGTGCTCAGCGGCTGCTTTGTTTTGAGTTAAGGTCTGGATCTGCGGGGGCTGGTGACACAGCCTGCTGGAATTGAGGGCTGGCATGGCAAACACGGGGAATTTCAATTAAAATAGCATCGTCTGCGAAGTCACACCCATGTGAGTTCAAACCTGAGGTGTGGGCTTGTTTCCAGCCTCCCTGCCCAGGGCTGGGTGCCCACCCCGTGTGCGTGCCATCGAGTGCGGGGTCTCTGAGCCCCTGGTGGGGCAGGAAGGATGGGGAGCAATGAGCACTGCTGTTAGACCACGTGTTTAGCACAGAGGTACCGTGGTTGCCTTATTCTGTTCTCCCTTTCCTGCAGAGTCCCAGCCACGTGTGCTTGGCACAGCCCCGCTTTGCTGTTTTTACCCTCAGAGCGTTTTGTGACCTTTGCAGGGCTTTTCTGCCGGTTTCTTCCCAAAAAAACAACCTCTCCGCCACTGGAGCAAAACAGCAGCAGTTGTGTTTAAGCTAAATGGCTTCAAGGTGTTCCCAATTATGGTTTTTAGGGTGGAATTTCTGACTTGTGGGTGGAACAGATTTGGTTTGAAGGGCGAGTTAATAGCATCCTCCCGAGCTCCCGCCGCCTCACTTGTGTTTTTCTCCGGTTGGAATTGGGCAGCAGCTCAGTTACGGTAACGCCTCAGTCACTGTGCAAGGAGCTGCGTAAACATCTCCCCAAAACGGCTCCTTTCAGCCTGCTGGTGAGGAAGGTTTGGTTTGGAAGGGCCGCACGGCTTTCCAGTCCTCACTCAGGGCCGTGTGAGCTCAGGTAATTAAGGTCACTTTACATCAATTTGAGAAACTTGAGCCTTAGGTTGGCACGTCGGTGCAGCTCACAGAGCTTTTGGAACATCTGAGAAATATTTTTATGTAACTGGCAGGTTGGGAAAGATTTGGGGAAGTCTTTCCAAAGCCGAGGACACGGCTGTGAAGGCTGTGGGGCTCGAGGCGAGCTGGGAGCTTGCAGTGGCCGATCTCACCGACACAGCACGTGCTGCTGCTCCCTTGTGGGTCGGCACAAACAGTGGGATCCCGGCGGGTCTGGGGTCAGGCACTGCTGCTCTTCCTCTCTTGGATCCTGCCTGGTTTCGTGTTTCTGTACGGCTTCATCAGAGGCTGGGCAGCTTCTGGCCACGCAGAAGCCAGACTTTCCTTAGGTTTGGCCTCTGATGTCCACTGGAGCAGGATTTTACTCAAGGTCCTGAAGATCTGAGGGATTTAAGGAAAGCCTTCGGGCTTGGCGTGAGGCCCAGAAACCCAAGTTTCTAGTTTGCAAAGTAAAATGAAGGTGATTAGCTGGAGCCTCTCGCTGCCACCGTCTGGGTGGCCTGGTTTCCTTTTGCAAAGCGCCTCGGTGGGGCGAGGGGGAAGGCGAAGCTCATGATGCTGAACTGCGGGCAGAGGGGAGGCTCCGGCACAAGGCAGAAGCGGTTTTGTTTTGCTGACCCCTCTGAAAGGCGAGGGAAAACTCGTCTGTGCCTTAATGCTCGCTTGATCCCTGCTGGTGCGTTCGGCAGCACAAGGAAAACGTTACCAAAGCCTCTAGCGCAGGCAGGGTACAGCTGCTGCAGCACTTCTCTCTCTGTAGTCTCTCTGATGGACCAAATTCCGTGGACTTTTCAAGGCAGAATTGCCCATTGCAGCGTTTTCCAAAGGGAGGCAGCTGGCTGAAATCACCACCTTCCCCAGCGCATCCAGAGGGGCTTCGCACCGGCAGCCGCTGGGGTCGGGGGCTGATGTGAAACTCGGGTTCCTCCAGTTTCCTGGGGTTTGCCCCATTTTTTGTCTGCATCCCGTGCATCCCCACGCCAAGAGGAATAGGGAGATCAGGAATCTCTGTGAGGGCAGCTGCAATACCTGAAACCGCCCAAAATGTCCCTGGTAAATCGGTGTCTCCGAAACGACAGCTCTCCCTCCGTGCAGCCTCGGTGCCACTCTCGCCATCTGTCTGGGCGCGTGGTGATGGGGGCAGCGCACAAAACGCAGGGTTTGCTGGCAGAGGAGCAAGCTATAGAGATGTAAAACAGGCCCGAACTTCAAAGCTGGAACGAAGGCAGCAGAAAATGAGAGCGTCTCGAAGCTGTGCCTGTCGGCACCGAGCACTGTGCGCTGCGTGACAGCGCGAGCACTGCCCAGGTGGGAGCCGGGCATAAGGCAGAGGGGGTCCCGTGGGTGCTGGGGGTCTGTGGGCTCAGATAGCACCTCTCAGGGGATAATTCTCGTGTTTGTAAGGACTGCTTGTTCGGTGATCGGGGCTGAAATCTGGAAGAGCAGCCATTTGTTCATTTATTCTTCTTTTATTACTTTTTTTTTCCCTGTAATGCTAACTTACGTCACGAGATAACTTTTTGTAGGGGATGAAGATTGTGCTGCGTTCGATTTTTCTAGTAACAGTTTCTAAAGCCTCTGCTTGGGAGCAGCTGAGATGTTAATTCCTTAAAGGTGCTTTTCTGATGCGTGTGCTGCTTTTAATCCCAGAATACTTCCGCTCCGGCCGGCATCTCTTCGGGTTTAAATTCATTTGGATGGAAGGAAAATGATGACATGGTCTTTCTCCACCTCGGTCTCCGAGGGCTGGCTGTTTGTTTTCGTTTCGGTGCTAAGCAGGAGTCCCTGCTGGATTAACTATCTGGGACGCTCCGCCGAGAGCCAGGCTTCCAGCCCGGTAATGCCAGGAAATGCTTATTAAAGCAAATGAGAAGCTGAAGGAGCGAGCACCCTGAAATTGCTACCTGATTTTTGTGGCTCCTTCGCTGCCCAGCCCTGGCATTTCTCATGTATAACCCTCAGAGCCCTGATAGCCGTGGGGCTGTGCCTGTAAAGTGAGACCAAGACCAGGCAGGGCACTCGTGTTTTTTGGACAGCAGCGCCCGGATCCATTTCCCTGGAAGGCGATGAACTCGGTTTCCCATTGTGTGCCAGCTCCAGAGGTGGTCAATACGGGTTGGTATTAAATTGAGGAGCCTCTGGGGATGATCCGCTGATGGTGTGCGCTGCTTGGCAGGGCTCTGGCCGCTGCTCAGAGCCTGGTTTGGGAGGAGCTGATGCCTGCAAACTGCTCTCGTGTTGGTGGGAAGGCAAGTGTAGAGACTGAGGGCTCCTAACCGATCTCGGAGAGGACAAACGGCTTCTCCAGCTCCCAGGACTGAAAACCCAAAGAATAATTTTATTCTGAGTGTTTCTTCTGTTTTTTTCTTTCTAAACTGAAAGCCAGGAGGAGGAGAAGGCTGGGAATGCCCAGCATGCAGAGCAAAATGTCACCTGGAGAGGCGAGGTGGGTTTTCTGCAGCGCCTGATAAAAACAAAGCTTAAATGCAGATTTTCTCTGAGGTGGGGTGAAAAACTACTGAATTGGTAACAACGCGGGGCTCTCCAAGGGCTGTGGGAGGACAGGATGAGACGTGCCTGAATGGCAGCTGCTCGTCTAAAGGAAAAACGAGGAGATTACAGGCAGAAGTGGCAAGTGCTGCCTCTTACTTCGTGTTTTCTATTAGAGCTTCTGCTTTGGGTTGCTCTGACTCGCCAAGACAGCGGTCTCCAGATGTCCTTTGCCTGATGGTTGGCCTTTAAGTTCTGCCAAAACCAAGGCACCCACTTCAGCAAAGAGGAGCTGGAGAAGCGCTGTCCCTGCCCGGAGCATCAGAGCCCTTCAGCTTGGCCATGGCCATCATCGAACGGCCTCGCCGTGCCCCCCGGCTGGCTCTGAGCTTCCTCAGAGCTTCCTTTGGCTCTTCCCACGGACATCCAGCAGCTCCGAGCCTTTCAACGTGCATTTTGCTGCGCTTTGTGCAAATAACTCCTGGAAGTCTCAGCGATGACAGCGGAGGAGCCCTGCTGCTTGGTGGTGTGCGAGAAGATTGCGGGGCTGGGAGCTGGGGAAGGAGAAGCTGAACTGGTGGGACTTCTTACCTAGGGTTTTACCTTCCCCGCTGGGAGCTGTTCGGGAGCTGTCGGCCAGCAGCACTGCCTGTTTCTTTTTCTTCCTCCCACCCCACAACACGCACCACTGCCCCATACGGCTCAGCTCCTGCAGGTCTCTGAGCTGGGAGCAGGAACCCAACCGTCCCCCGTGTGTTGTGGGGTCACTGTGTGATGTTTGCTTGGCTGACTCCTCGGTTTGTCCCCAAACCCAGGAGCAGACCGTGCTGTCCCAGCGTCCTCCAAGTTGGTAGCAGCGTGTGTGTGGCTGATGTGTGTCGTGGTGGCAAGGTTCAGGTGCACGGCTTCGTTTCAGGCTTTACTGAAGTCTTGGCGAGCAGTTTTAAAGCTCCTGAAAGACATTTTTTACAAAACCGTGTGGTTCAGAAGTGGTGGGCTTTGGTTCACTCAATGCTGCTGTCTTCAATTTCTGTTTTCCATACCCACTCCCCATAGAGGAGCCCCAGTTTTCCCCTGTACCAGGCAGAAGCTGAGAAAAGCCCCGAGATGGGCTCAGCATCAACTTGTTCACGGTTCAGGACCGGTTCAGGACCTGTGAGACAAGGAAGTTTTCCCAGTTGCACCTCAGACTTGTGCCTGCTGAACGTGGTCCTCTCAGCACGTGTGTTTCAGGCTCTCCCTGGGTGTGCTCATCTGCAGCTCTCCGCGTCCACCTTTGTGTTTTTGAGCTCCCGCTGTGCCTGCGCTTAGGGTGGAAGAGGTCTTGCTCCCAAATGAGGAAATAAAAGGCTGGAGCTGCTCGTAATACAGCAGCAGCAAGTGCCTGGCTTGGCCTCTCCATGCAGATGCTCCTGGCTGGGCTGGAGATGCTGCTTCCCTGCCCTGCATCGTGAGCCAGCCGCAGACCCGTGCCAGGAGGAGCCTCTTGGCCACGTTGTGCTTCCCAGTGTCAGAGGAGGCTGTCCCCGAGCTCCAGCATAATGCAACAGCCACGTCCCTGCAGCCCAGCGCAGGCAGCAGGTTTCCTTCTTGCCTCCTAGGCCCATCTCACCTATTTGTATTTATGCCAAGCTCTAGAAGTCTTTTCAAAAGCTTTGTTGGTTTTTATTTTCTTCAGGTTACTTATTTTCAGCTAATAGCTGAGTCACTGGCTGCCACGCCACGGCCAGGCTCCCGGGGAGAGAAGAGGCTGGTTGCTGAAAGTTTGAGTTGGGGATTTTGGCAGCACGCTTCATCTTTTGAGCTTGTCCTGCCGTGGCTTGTTTGGTTCCATCTGTTCAGGTGCCTCTGTTAGAGCAGAGCGGGAGCATCAGGCCAAAACGCTCCGGTCACAGAGAGCACAAGTGGCCGTAACAAGGTGGGAGAAGAACAACGTGGTGGCGAGCAGCAGTTAAATTCATTTTTAACCTGCAGCAGTTTTCTCTGGAGGTCCTCCCTTGGCCTCACGGCGTGGGGACGTGGTCTGACGGAGCTGCTGCTGTCATTAAGGTTTGCTCACAGCCACGAGGTGAGGACCAGAGCGTTGGTGCCTCCTCGGTCTGGGGCTGTTGGCTGTCCGGGATCCACCTGCAGGAAAGGATTTGTGGTGTCTGGGATGGGTTAAGCAGAGCTTGCCCTACAGGGCAGGCCAGCCTCGGGGCTGCTGGTGGGCTGCTGGTTCTGTGGAGCCACGTAGAGAGGATGGAGGTGGTGTTGGGGAGCAGCTCAGCGCCAGCCAGACCTGGCCTTCAGCCACACGCGAGTCGGACGCGGAGACCTGGAGCGAAGACGCGCCACCGGTACCCTGTTCCTATCCCATCTGTTTAACTGTGGGTTTTTCACAGAATCTGGAAGAGACCTCCAGGATCTTTGTCAACTCGAGGGCCATGCCTGTTATCCCCGCCGGGGGGACGTGCTGTGGTGGGGCTGCGTCCCACACCGAGCCCAAAAAGCAGTCAGTTAGGGAACCGCGACCTGCCACTTCTGCCTTTGGAACCTGCGTCTGAAACCAGCAGAAATTGCAGGTGTCTCCCCTTTCCTCTCCCACCCAGGCCTTGTCCTCAGCACCGTGACACCAAATCCGTGTCCCTCGCGGTGCCCAGGGAAGGGGGGCTCGCTCCACCTGGTGCCCGCAGCCCGAAGGACTTTGTGTCAGTGACGCACGCTGTGCGCGACCCCATTCTGAAATCCCCTTTTAGTCTTGGGAGTTTGAGCACCCCAGGAAAATCTCTGTCAAGTGACATTAGCAGGAGTGGAATTAAACCTTAGAGGATTTAGCCGAGCAGCTTTGGCTGCAGAGTAGATCAGGAAATAGCCCGCTCCTTAAAACTCCAGGTGCGTCTTCAGGACGGCTCGGGAAGGGTGGCCCTCGGGCAGCTGTGTGCCCTTTGGCCAGGGCTGCCTCTGCTTTTGGGGCTTTTGGGGTTTGCTCCTGGTTGTGGTGCCGAGCTCCCGCATCCCTAAAGCTGTGCTCTCTGTGTAACTTCTGCGTGTCCTGGCTTTGGGGTGGGCCGTGATTGGGAATTTTGGGCACGTTTCTTTACTCACTGTGACTGTGTTAATGGACTTCCACCTCTTCCAAAAGGTCTGAAAATGGGGTGTGTGGGGAGGGAGACACCTTTCTTAATGTAGCCTGGAAATAATTCCCGGCAGTAAACGAGCAACAGGACGAAGCTGTGTCAAGTAACACGGACAGGGAGGTGCTGTGAAGTGGTGCAAGCCATGAACAACCTGGGAGGGATTCCCAGCTCAGAGCACTGAGAAAGGGCTGAGGTGGGGGACAGGCTGATGTCTCCTATAACCCAAATTCCTGAGCTCTCGGTGTCTGCTGGTGCTCAGGGGACGGGGGCGAGCTCTGGACTGAGCCCTTGCGCTGTGCTGCCTTGTGCTCCTGCAGCCTGGGTGGGGAAATGGCTCTCCGGGGCCTTGTGGCTGTAGAAAACCACATCTAAAGCACCAAAGGGTGGTTGGTGGTGGCCGCATGGGGACCAGCACTGCATTCACGTCCCTGTTTTTGTGCCGCAGCACAGCTTGGGAGGACGTCAGGAGAGAGGTTCTGCCTCCTCTTGCCTTTTCACTTCGAGTTACGGCTCCTGTGCCGGCTGGGACCTCTGCTGGGGGACGCAGGGCTCGTCCTGCCCCGAGCTGAGGCTGCTGGATGCCCCAGCTCTGCTGAGCGACCCGAAGGAACGTGGCTTCAAAGTGCCGGCCTCTAATGGCCTGCCTCTAAATTGGCGTCGTGGTTTCGCTGCTGGGTGTCGGGGGCGCAGGGAGCTGGCTCCGGCCTGGGTGCGCTTCCCGGCGCGCCGCTTGCCGCCTGTAATTAATCCTAATCAAGCTTTGCTCTGCATTCAGGCAGGCAGACTCGGACTCGAAGGCCGCAATAAGGAGCGGAGCCGGGGGCTAGGAAGAGGCCGGCGTCCCCGCCGCAGCTGCCGGCTGCCGACCTTGGGCACGTCTCGCCCGCTGCCCCGCGGGGAGGGCGCCCGGACGTGCCGGGGAGCGCGTTCTGCTCGCTCCTCCCGCCACCGGCGGCGTGGAAGGCGGCAGGAACGCCGCGTTCAGATAAGGCTGCACCTTTCCCACCCAGCAGATGCGAGCCCAAGAGCATCCCACTGGATTACATAATGACAGCGTGGAGCCGAGCGGCCGCAGCCTTTTTCCGCTGTTGGGCGGCAGCTGTTGTGTGCGCGCTGCTCTTGATGAGGTTTTTTGTTTTTGCTTTGTTGTCAGATGTGTCACACGGCTCGGGGCAGGCGCTCGGAAATTGTACTTTTTTTTTTCTGCGTGCAGCTGATCTGAGACAAGGAAACAAATCAGTTCCTTTTAAATTTCATTTCCCCTGTCTTGTCCTGCTCGTTCCCCACTGTAATTGGGCTTCCCTGCTGCAAGCGCTTTTTGGTTAGCTGTCAGGGGAACGTTCCAGCAGGGCACGTCCTGGCTCAGCACTGCGCATCACGAGGAGCTGATCCCATCCGACACCCAGGCAGGAGTGCATTACCTCCCGCTTGCACCCTGCCTCCTGCTCTGGGGTAAACGGGTTATTTCTGAGGCAGGAGGAGTTTCTGCATAAAAACTTTTATTAAAGAGAAAAGCAGGGGCTGGGTGTCTTTGGTGCTCGAGGAGCTCAGCAATGGAAATGCCCAGGGAGGGAGGCAGGGAGCACACCACGTGTGCCACCTCAGTGCCCTACAGCCCCGTCCTGCTGCCCTGGTACATTAAGCTCTCTCCTTAATTTGTACAGGCCATGCTGTTCCTTTCCCTGATGAGTTTGTGCTCAAGTAAACGAGACAAAGGGCACAGGGAAAGCGTGGGGCATGGCGATGGTGCAGCAGAGCACGGTGTGTGATCGCCAGCCTCCTTCCCCCCCAGCGGGGCTGGTTCCAAGGGGCTCCAAACAGCAAAGGGAGGTGTGGGGAGGTGCAGGACCCCGGCCCTGGGTGTCGAGGAGGGATTAGATGGGATTGCTGATCTCCGGCTTTCGATGCTGGCGCAGTGTGATGCTGTTGAACGCCAGCGTTTCGGCTCCTTGTGAAGAACTGTTGGGCTTTGGATGGGGTCTAAACCATCCCGAGGGATTCGTGTTGGTGTCAAAGCTTGCGTTGCTTTTCTAAAGCTCTTACAGACTCCATCCAACAAGCGGGATTTATCTCAGATTGCTTCATTTTCATTGCTCGGAGCTCTCCAGCAGCACCCTGCGCACTGCAGGCTCTGAAAGCAGCCGGGTGCAGCTCCTTGGGAAGAGACCCTGCATGGCAGGGGGAGCAGCCCCCACACCTCCTCTGAGCATCTCCTGCATCCTCTGGATGCTTCTCATCCCAATCACCCGGTGCTGTCACGCAGGGAGGCAGCGTGTGAGGCCCCAGAGCAGATCATCCTGGGTGCCTGGGGCGGGCAGGCTGCAAGCAGCTGCCTTCTCGGGGTGGCTGCGGAGCCCCGCTGCTGCCCCTGGGGTTTCTCCTCCACCCTGCTCATCGCCCTGGTCCCGAGTGCTGCTCGCTGGGACCCGGAGCCGTGCAGTTTGGGTGCAAGAAGTTGAGGGGCTGCTCCCTGCTGGCCGGGTTGCCCTTCCACACCGCCCTGGCTGGCTGCGTGCCGGTTCGGGCGCCGCTCCGAGCCGTGGCGAGTTTTCTGGCATCTTCTCCGAGTCGCTTTTTTGTTTCCTGAACTTGAATTTTCTCAGCGGTCCCTTATGGAGAGTAACAGCTGTCTCTCCTGACGGATGTGTTTTGCTTCCAGCCTCTCTCTCCGTCTTTCTCCCGCAACGCATCTGCTCCATGCGCACAGCCTGCGCCGCGCACAGCTCGTGCCCTCGCCCTCTCCCCGCAGGATTTGGGTCCCAGTCCGATCCCACAATCAATCCTCGCACCCTGCCGGCAGCCTTCCCCTCCTCTTGTCCCAGCGGGTTGCTCATGTGGCTCGTGCCCTCTTGCTCCTCGTCAGATGAGTGTGAAATCAGACCCAGACCTCTGTCAGCATTTGGGGGGCTCTCCAGAATCCCCCAGCTTCCAGCCAAATTGCTGGCGTGGTGCTTCTATTCCCGATGTGTTTTTAGTTGCAGTCACCGTGTGCATCTCCCAGTAAACAACTGAAGCTTTTATTGAAGATGCAGCAGCCTCTCTGCCGGGCAGAGGAGCCCAGATAATTCCACCAGCTCTTCGAGGCTGCTCCCACTGCTTCTCCAGTGCATCCTAAAGCATGAAATATTTATCAGTTATAAATGTTTGTGTGATTATGCATATGTCTTACAAAGAAGTCTGCTCTGTCAGGTCTTACATAAGAGCTCTGCTTGGTTGTTTGTAAACTTCCTTAGGAAATTCTTCTTCAGTGGCTGGAATCACCAGCTTTAGCTGGTTCTGAGAGATCCCAGGGACTGTTTACTTGGCTTTATTTTTTAATTTATTCTCCGCACATGAGTCAAACTTGAAACTCATGTTTTTACCTTAAACTCGGTATAGGTCACGGGCAGCAAGGACGAGATTTTCTGGTTTTTGGGAAGCTTTGCTTTTAGGCCTGAAGGATCGGTGAATTTTGGGTCTGCATGGGGTCGAACAGAACCGCTGTGTGGGTGAGGAGAGGAGCTGAAGGCAGCAGGGCAGCGCCCAACGCAGCGCCCAGAGCTGCGCTTCCATCCCTGGCTTCTCCTTCTGGAGCTGGTCCTCACGCTCCTGAGTGCCCCCTCGTTAAGCTGCACCAAATCGGATAAGAATCATTTCAATTAGCTTGCTAAGTATTGAAACTTCCCCCGGCAGAGCTCCGCTGCCCCGCAGAACCCAGCGCCAGCTCTCGTGGCTGTGTATAACCCCGAAGCTGGAGCTAAATCAGTTTTTGCAAGGCCATCTGTCAGCTTGTTTGAGACGAGCACAGCCGAGCACCGTGTGCTGAGGACCCAGCGGAAGATTTTTTTCATTTTCTGCCTAGACGGGTTGATTTCATAAAGCCGATTTTTCTCTTTGGAGAGGTTTTGCTGGTGATGCCCTTGGCCACCTGAAGCATCCTGACAACCCCCGGCTCTCGCCCCAGCTCCCTCCCTGCGAGCACGCCGCCGGTGTTGATTCCACACTTGGTACGTGTACAGCAGCAGACACTTACAAGCTGAGAAGGAAAGCAGCTTGTGGTAATTATCACAAAATTAAAGATAATCTCCTGCTCTGGAATTGTGACAAAGTGCAGAAAAGAGATTACTGCGGCTCGTCAGCAGCGCGGGGCAATCGGAGAGCGGAGCAGCCTGCGCCGTTCCCGGCCGATGCAGTGCTCAGCAGGGAGCTCCCAGTGCCCTGGCTCCTCTGCCCTTTGCTGGACTTCTTGTTGAATGACCTTAAAATCGTTTGTCCTAGGCCCAAGATCTAATTTCCATCTCAGGACCCAAGCGTGTGTTGATCGGGTGCAGTGCCTGAGCTGGCGATGCCCGGCGGCAGCGATTCTCCGAGCTGAGCCGCGGTGTGGTCCCGGGGTGCTGGGAGCTTTCACCCCCGGAGAGACAAAGGCAGGCAAAGCCTGGGGGCGGGGGGCTCACATTGCTGGGGGCTCGCATTGCTGAATGCTGAAAACACCCTGTGGACGTGCCCTGTTTGCATCGGGGCATCCCCAGTTTGCCCAGGCCCCTGAGATAACCTCAGCGCTTCTGCCTGAGCGCGATTCCATCTCCCCTGTGCCTGCCAAGGGTTTTTGTTGGTTTTATTCTGCTTCCCACTCGAAATGTTTCCTGAAATATACCCGAATCGCTGTTCTCGGCTGCAGAGCAGCGTGCTCTCTTACGCCTGACTTCTTGCTCAGGTTCCTTTGGAAACAAGCCCTGAAGCATCTCTGCTTGTGTTTTAGGAGGGCGAGCGGTTGCCCCGGTTAAACCATCCCAAATCCTCTTTGGCCAGCTGGGGAGATGCTGAAGTGGCAGAGCCTTGGGCTGGTTCCTCCAGGGCTTTCCCTGCTCTCTGGCCTGAAGGACCGGACACCTCGCACTGCCCCCAGCTCCTGCAGATATTCCCCTCGAGCTGGGGGGCTCCTGTGCCGACAGGCGCTTGTGTAACCCCCCCCTCACCCTAAGTGGGGAACGGTCAAGGGCTCACGAAGAGCCCCGCTTCTGCACGGCCACAGCTCTCAAGTTTTGCTCCCTGGCCTCTTGCAAAACAAAACCCCTGCTGCAGGCCTGCAGGTTGCACAACCTCCTCCTGGGCGGGCAGCTCCAGGTCCTCGCTCCTGTTCCCGAGGGGCTCGGGCTGGAGCCGTGGGACCCGTGCGTGGCTTCGCCGCTTCCTCCCCGGTCACCAAACTCCTCGCAGCGCTCGCCACGGCCGGGGCAGGGGAGCAGAAGCTGGAGGAGGGCTGTGGGTTATGGCTTGGTGCTTCCAGCTCTGGTCACGTATCTGAAAGCTTCAGGCAAAATGCTGTTGTTTTTTTTTTGCCGTTCACCGTAATGGGGAAGTGGTGGCTTCTCCCAAAGGCAGGGGTGGAAATAAATGATGGATACGATTTTGTGATATATTTGGACCTCGTGTTCTATAAATAGGTTCAATTATCGATATGCTTTGTCAAGGGCCTTCTGAGAGGCTGGAAAGCAGCTCCGTGTCTGGGCCGCTGTGCGTAACCGCCTGCGGCGCGGCGTGGGCCTGTTGCTCGCAGTGCAGCAGGGATTAGGAAGAGCTCTGTACTGAAACCTCGGGGAAAAAATATTGCTAGGAAAAATGGTGCACCTTTGTGCTGCTATAAATTGGGTGAACCCAATAACTTCAGGCTCCTGAGCTACTGAAATTGAAAACTGAGCAAAAGCTTTAAAGGCTTTCCAGCCTGCTCGAAGGAACAAAGCATTAGGCTATTGTCTGAGTAGTTTTAATCTCTTGTGACTACTTTTACTAATGCTCTCCCTTTTTCTCCTCAGGTCTGGCACCAAAGAAAGCAGCCATCACTGAGGTGAGATGCTCTTGAAAATCCCGTGCTGAGAAATGAGAACGCAGAGCTCTTGAGAATGCCTCCGCATGACTTTTTTGAACAGGGCCAGGGTTTAAAATACATTTAAGTTTACTGAGAATTTGGTATCAGTAAGGTTACTTGGGAGACAGAAAATTAACGGCAGCTCTCTGGTGTCTGTGTGTTGGTGTGACCACAGCCACAGAGAAATGGGAGGGGATTTTGCCCTCCCTGTGGCCAGTTTGGGCTGTGGCTCCGTGACATCTGCCTGTGAGTGGCTGGATCTGGCTGGGGACACTTCTTCCATACCAGCACCTGGAGCTCCTCCGGACTCCAGATGGAGACCCCACATCTTGGGCACCTCCAGGGCTCTGTGCTGGGTCTCGTCCCCTTCTGGGAGGTGGCAAGGTGGCTGTAAAGTAGGGAGCCCCGAGGTGGGAGCATCTTGGGGGACTGATTTTCTGCACGTATCCAGGTCTCAGGTTGCTGAATCACTGGTACCTTCTGGAGCAAAACTCTTCACAGTTGGCAGCAGGGAATCTGGTGGGAGGATCTGTGGCTGAAAGCTGTTCCCTGAAGCCCACACTTGTGGTTTAGGGCACCGTGTTCAAATGGGTTTTGTTTTATCTGATTTTCTGACATAGCCCTTCATATTTCTCACCTGAGATGCTGAACATTAGTATACATGAATAGAAAACTCTTCCCGTAAGCTGCCAGGAATGTGGCACTTAATTCTTTTTGACTGCCCAGAAATATGCGTAGTAAAAAACTCAAATCCTGTAAAAGTTAATTGCTTTTTTTCAACATACAAATAGCCCCCCTTTTTTTTGCCCTGGAAACGCAGGAAAAGTAGAGTGAGGGACTGTGAAAGACTTTAGTTGCTGATTTTCATACAGCAGTGGTTTCCTAACCAATGCCCACCTCTGTTAATGCTTTGAGGACGGTGATGAGCCACAAGGAGAGGTGGGACAGTGCAGCTTGGGCTTGCGTGTAAGAGGATGCAGCTCCCTGGTTCGAAGCTGCAAGGAAATCTTTGCTGCTGATCACACCTCCTTGGAGGAGGAGTGTTTGGATGCGAGCTCGGCTGTGCTAAATGTTTAGAACAGAGTAGGAAGTGAGGCTCTGAAGGAGAAATCAGGCTGCCCCTTAGCTGCAGAAGTACAGGCAGCCTGTCCAGAAATAGCTGCAAGCTCCTGATTAGAAGCTAAAACACAAAGAGCTTCTGTAGTCTGAACAAAATTATGCGCTGTCTGCTGTAGACATCAGTTCTGAGAGATGAGTGTGTGCAGCGCTTAGAGAGAGAGCGATGTGATGTTGTCACTTGGGAAATGACCTTGAGTCTTGCTGCACGCTGCTTAAAGTGCATCCAAGGCCTGGCTGTTCCGTAATGTAACAAAACCCCAAAAGTCTCTGGTGCTGGCTGACCGTCACCGCTATCTGATGGGCTGTGCGGTGCTGGGGCAGCGGGCAGCAGGTGGGACCCTGCCCCGTGGCACAGCGAACAAGTCCCAGCCCTGGGGCTGCATCAGGAGCTGTGTCCGGCCTCACCAAATGTGGTCACATCGGGTGGTCAGGGTACAGCTGCTGTCTGCTCCCTCCTGGATCAGCAAAAACGTCCTGGATGGACTCACAAGTAGAGGAGGAGATGGGGTAGGAGGAGATTTGGTCTCCCTCTGAAGTGCTGGCAGCCCCACAGCGTTTCTGTAGACTCTGCAGAACTTCAGGAAGAGCTGTTTTTGCAGTTCACCCTGTGTGGGCTTGTCCTTTGAACTGTTAACAAATGAGATCTTGCTTAAATGGATTATCTCCGTGTGAACACAGGAGTGGGGTTGCGTTATCCCTGTTATCCGCCTTTTATTTCTCAAGTCGAGTGCGAGGCGTTGGTATGAAACCTGAGGGCATGGGATTTTTAAAAAATATGCTCCTCGCCGTTTGATTTAATACAGCCCTATTTTTAATCGATGAGAAACCAAAGTCAGGCAACCGGGGAATCCTGGCAGCTGGGAGGCAGCGCTGACCTTCCCTGGCTCAGGGTCTGTGCCCCGTTAGTGCTGAGGGTGTCGGGTGGAGCGGCTGGGTATCCTCACCCCTCCTGTCTTGAAGGATGGATAAATAATTCAGACAGCCTTGTTAAAAGCTTGCCGGTGCCAATTAGACCTGGTTGCAGATTTTCCCACAGTAGTAGCGATCACTCCATCCCTTATGACCGTGGTGATGTGATGCAGCCTGTGCTCTGCTGGGAAGTCACCGTGCCCTTTCGTTGCAGGGACCATCGCTTCCAGGACAGCCTGGCCAAGGAAAGAAGATCGGCCATCGAGGTGTTGATGCTTCTGGTGAAACCACTTACAAAAAGGTTTGGTTTTGGGGTGTGGGAGGGCGGTAGCGATGTCAGTGGTAGGCTGAGAAGTTGGGGCCAGGAGTAGAAATGGCACAGCTGAGCTTTCCTGGTTCAGTTTGTTAATAGCTACCAGTCTGATTTAGGTTTTATGCAGCACCCTTGGACTGTGTAGTCTTGTGAGCTACAGACCTTCTGAATCCACCTATTCAGGAGTCAGCTGAACTTGTTTAGCGGTGTATGCTGCTCAGGATGACCCAGTGGAAGTCACAGACTTGGCTGTATTGTAATACAGGGAATATTTTTGTTCTAATCCGCTGGGAAATGCTCACTGACGGCTCTTTCCTTTCTGCCAGACCACTTCATCCACTCTGAAGGGGGCCATCCAGCTAGGGATTGGATATACTGTCGGCAATCTGAGCTCCAAGCCGGAGAGAGATGTCCTGATGCAGGACTTCTACGTGGTGGAGAGCATTTTTTTCCCAAGGTAAAGGAGACAGGGAAACAAAATGAACGGATGATTTATTTCTTTTCCTCTCGCTGATTTTTCAAGAGAGCTTCCATCTGTCTTTAGATCACAGAGATGGATGCTCTGAATGTTTTAAATATGCATCTATTTCATACAAACATAGCAGTGGGAAGTGTTAGATTCCGCAGAACACTGACTTGCAAGGAAGCACAATGTAAGGTACAGTGCTGTATGGCTGGGTTTGTTAGTCTTGCTGTGTGCTTTCTTTCTACCTGTCTGTAGAATTTTTATCTCAAACACGGCGTAATTTCAAGGGGGAAGCTCATTCTGGGAGCTCTTTAACTCTCTGTAACAAATCTCATGAAAGCTGTGTTCCCTGTTAAATGCATTCAGCTTTACAAGCAGCTATTCCTTGCAGTCTTTGGAAATAGGTTTTGGCAGATAATTTTAAACCGACTTTCCTGTTGTTCTGCCACAGAAGAAAGCTGTTTTGTTATGGGTGGCTTTTTTTCTTTTTTTGTTCCTAAGAGGTATTTTTGCAAGGCTCAGTTTCATATACAGCAGCCTCGATGTGGCTGTACCTATCTGTTGAATGGTGATACAAAGGGTCACTCATCTGTAATGTCTGTTTTGTGCAGTGAAGGAAGTAATCTTACCCCGGCTCACCATTACGCTGACTTCAGGTTCAAAACCTATGCACCAGTGGCTTTTCGGTACTTCCGAGAACTCTTTGGGATTCGTCCAGATGATTATTTGGTATGGATTTATTTTTCTGTCTTCCCTATTTTATTCGAGATGATCCGGAGCAATACAGCAAATCTGCCCCTAAATCAAGGCTGTCAGCTCCTCTTGTCTAAAAGGGACAGAGAAGAGCCAAGGAATCTCTCTGATCCCAGCAAGGAGTGGGAACAGGCAGTGGCTTTAGGGGTTCCGTTTTGGAGATCCAATGACCATCCCAGTAAGAGCAGCACCACTCAGCCGAAGCCCTCGTTAGCTCACACTGGAGGGAAAGCAAATGATTTGCTTTAAGCGTGTGCTGCTAAGCTGGGTTACGGGGTTCCCTCTCTTGCTGGTGGTGACAATAACTTGCTGTGTTTACAAGCAAAAGGGGTTTGTGTTCGGCTGGGTGCAACCCTGTAATGTCCCCTGGGGCTCTGAGGACAAAGATGGGAATTTGTCCTTGTGCACTCACTTGAGAACTACGTGAGTGTAGCTGTGTTAATCATCTTATGCAGACGGAATAAAACACAGCTTGTTCTTGTGCTCAGAAAGCTCCTTGGAGCTGTTTTCTAAACTACCTAGGAATACAAGCTGGTGAGGCTTGGAGTGCACTGGGGTTAATTTTGGTCCCCCTGCATGTTTGTGACGCCCCACTCTTTGGAGCAGGACACTTGTGGAACTGGGAAGGAGGAGAACACATTAAATGAGTGCTCTCCCTCCTCCTTCTGATAGCCATTTTTTTCTGACTTCAGCAGTAGGCAGGGGTAACCATAGCTGAAAACACACAAGAAGAAACAAGTCTGTGCCATTGCACGGCTTGACAGTAACGGTGCTCCCCATCTGTGCCATCTGAGATAATGCTGGCTGATGTGATGAGTGCCTCAAAACCCGGGTGAGGCAAAGAGCCTGCCTCGGTTGCAAAGGTCACAGCTCTGATTTGTTGCTTCTGTTTCCCCTGATTCTCTCTTGCCTGCCACAGCAGCAAATGCCTTTAATTATGCATGAGATAATTAACTTGATAAAGTCTTGGATCATTAATCTGAGCAGTGCTGAAAGCTGTTTGCAGTATGTAATGATGAGCATTTAATTTATTGCTCTGATTATGGCCCTTACGTACCCCTACCTTCCTCTCCCCATCTTACCTCTCGCTGTGGCCGCTCTGACACGAGCTGCCTTGAACCTGCTCAGCCTACGCAGATCCCCTGGGGTTGGTCCCTCGCTGCAAAGTGCACGTCCACACTTCTGCTTTCTATTTCTCTGCAGCTGCTCGGCATGTCCTCAACCGAGGACCTGCTGTTTGCATCCTGTTATCTAGCACTGTCCTCCCGATGCGGTCCCCCTGCTGTTCTTAGCACTGATCCCTCTCCGTGTTTGGACACCTGGTCTCATCCTTTTCGTGCGTTTCCAACAGATTGGGGGCGAGATGTGGCTGTAAAACACATCTGGAGCAGGGGAGCACGAGGGCAGAGGAGGCTGCTGAGAACAGCCAGTGCATCGTGTTCCCTCCAGCACGGAGAGACGCGGTGCCCCGAGCAGACTGTCATGTCTCTTAAAATCCTATCCTTCTGTCTGCGCTTGCAGTAATGTGCTGAAAGAAGCCTAAATGTGGCACGCACGTACATGCACAATGGGAGAAGATAAGATGTCATTATGAAGCCTGGATGTTACTGAAAGCAGCAGATTAGCTTGATTCTGAACAGTTGGGATGCTCTGAACTGTAATCTCACTCTCTAATTGTAAATTGTCCATCAGCTTTGCTGCTTAGACCTAGCCTATAATGAAAATAATTCCCTTTAAAGCTTTGCTACCCCATAATCTCACAACGAGGCAGTGTGCTGGGGAAAGGCCTCAAGGGCCTAGAGCTCAGTGTGCAATGAGCTGGGGCTAAAAACGTCATCTTTTTTTTTCTTTTTTTTTTCCCTTTTCCTCCCTAGTATTCATTATGTAACGAGCCTCTGATAGAGCTGTCAAACCCTGGTGCCAGTGGCTCTCTCTTCTATGTCACCAGCGATGATGAATTCATCATAAAAACTGTGATGCACAAGGAAGCTGAATTCCTCCAGAAGCTCCTTCCTGGCTACTACATGGTGGGTATCACCCAGCTCCTTGGACTTGTGTTTGTAGTGGCAGCTTTTTTCTCCCAGGTGCTGCTCAGGGCACGTCCCCCACCCCAGTTTCTGGGGGCCTGCCCACCCTGTGCCACTGACAACATCAACAGGCACAAAAGCCAGTCCCAGAAGCACAAATCCTGCCAGTTATTTGCAAGCTCTGTAGGTAAATTTGGGGGGGTGGATGGGGTGGAGGGAGGTGGCTGTGAGCTTGTCGACAGCTTCTGGCCTGAAAATGGTTTCCCAGCCGTGTAAGGGTGCCCTTTTCCCAGCACTGGCTCTTTCTTTGCTTGGCACCGTGCCTCTGCCTGGCTTTGGGGATGGTTGTTGACTGCAGTAATGCAACCAGCTTGGTTTTATGGGGTAACCACTGCTGCCCCAGGTATGTCCCACGCGTGCCATTGAACAGTTACTCCGAAAGCAGCTGTCAGTCGTCGTGGCTCCTGCTGGCTGTGGTGCCAAGCTCAGGAACCCTGCAGTACCACCAGCTTAGCACACCCAACCTGCTGCAGGTAGCTGTAACCTAAATCTGAGGGCTAGCAAGCTGTATTATTACTGTATTATTATTACTGAGGCCCACTCGCATGGGATGACAAGCAGTAAATCAGAACCAAAGCCCAGCACCCAGAGAGGCGAATAAACCAGGAGCTGCCTCCCTGCGTAGCTGTGCTGAAGGATCCAGCTTCATACCTGAGGGCACTGCGATTCCCTGAGGAGCACCCAGGGATTTGTTCGCCATGGAGGTGCCGAGGAGAAGGTCGTGTTGATGGCAGGTGGTGGTAATGCTGCCCCATCTGTGCGTGTTGCAGTGGGTTTGATTTATGTGTTTGTACACTCTCCGTTCCGAAAAGACTCGTCTCGCTCTGTGCTTTGGGGAAAACTTGCTAGAACGATGCAGGGTCTGGGTTGTGGTGTGTATCTGGCAGCCAGCTGCGTGATTTTGGAAGTGGCAATGAAGTTCCTGGAGAGGATGAGCGATTTTGGAAAGCATCGCTGTTGTCTAAGGTACAAAATAAATGGGAACGGAGCTGCTCTGTGGTCCTGAGTCGTGCAGTTGCCCTGGCTAGCACCCAGGTTAAAGAATTGCACGGAGGTGCCTGTCTGTGCCGAGGGACGTGCTGCTTGTAGCACTCACACGGCTGTGGTCACTGTGGTGCTAACACACACTGTTCTGGGGAAATCCATCCAGTGTGAACGGACTGGGTGAAAAAGGAAGCAGAGGGGGCTTACCTGAGTCACCTTAAAGCTGGGCAAGAGCTGTTTGCATTCGGTCTCGGCTCCTTCTGTTGTTTTTAGCTTGCCCTGTGCTGAACAGCACGCTCACAAGGAGGGCTCGCTTGTGAGTCCAGCTAGGTGAGGTGAGATGTGGGGCGTGAAATTGTAATGCAGTTGTGCTTCTCCCATCTGTCAGAGAATCTGTCAGGCCCGTCCTTCCCTTCACAGCATGCGGAGATGTTCTGTTTCCTTCCCAAATTTCTTCCCGAAGCTGAACAAGCAATTCGTGTCTGTCATGTCGTTCCTAATAATGCAGCTGCCTAAAAAAAGGACATGATAGCAGAGCAGGATATCCGTGCTCTCTGGCCAACTGTGTTTTTATAAAGCAACTCTCCAGAAGGAGGAGGAAATTGATGTTGTTTTGTTTAAAATTTAAAAAAAGTACCGTGTCCCTGGTTTATTCTGGGCCAGAGAACGGCTCTTGATTTCTGACACTTCTGAAGAGATGGAGATAGCAGTTATTTTTAAACTTGAAGTTCCCACTTATTTATGTTTTTCTCTTCCAGTTTGGTTTCCCTTTTTTAGCTGCTGTTGATGGGGAAAGCAGGGAATTTCCGGACTTGGTTATTTGCCCAGAGAGAGATGAACATCTCATTCCCTGTATTCAAGGCAGAGTGGTATTTTCAGGTCCTAAAGCCACTGCAACACAAGGGTTGGTCAGATGTGTGCAGTGAGCTCTGATGTAAAGTTCAAAAAAATCTCTAGGTGAAGAACCCCTAGTCTGTCTGTTCCAAGATCCACTAATGTGCTCTGTGTTGAAAACAGCAAAAACAGCAGGAATCCTCTTCAAAATGACCTCTGCTGATGCTTTTTCCAACCCCATTTCAGAACCTGAACCAGAATCCACGGACGCTGCTGCCAAAGTTTTATGGACTGTACTGTGTGCAATCAGGGGGCAAAAATATCCGCGTGGTGGTGATGAACAACATTCTGCCTCGTGTGGTGAAAATGCACCTGAAATTTGACTTGAAAGGCTCAACCTATAAGCGCCGGGCATCCAAGAAGGAAAAAGAAAAGTCCAGCCCCACATACAAAGACCTGGACTTCATCCAAGACATGCCCGAGGGCCTGATGCTGGATGCAGACACCTTCAGTGCGTTGGTGAAGACGTTGCAGCGAGACTGCCTGGTAAGGAGGGGGCAGTTTGGGGAGCAGATTAACAAAGCCCGCGGCTCTCAGGCATGAGGAAGAGCATATGACTGAGAACCTTACTAATCTGCTAACCCCAAAGCAGGATAAGTCCTCTGCTGCTCTTTACCCTGAAGGCAAAGCAGTGGAGTTGGATCTTGTGACAGTCTCCAAGGACTAAGCCCGTGTCCCTCTGCCTGATGCCTAAAATTGCAGCATTCTTGCCAGTTGTAGCTGGGCTGTTGGGAATAAATACGTTTTTCTCATGCAGTGTGCAACAGATAGCTGGTACAGCAATGTTACTGGTGTGCCCTCAGCCCTTCGGGGTGTGGAAATTCTATGCAGACAAGCTCAGAAATGTTCGAGCTCTGGCAAGGAGTTGTTAGCATAAAGGTGGACGGGCTGTTCCGTGCTTTGGGGTCTGTGCTTTGTTTGAACTGCTGGCCTGATGTTTTGTCTTTATTCTCATACCCGATACTAATTTGTAGGTGTTGGAAAGTTTTAAAATCATGGACTACAGCCTCCTGCTCGGGGTTCACAACATAGACCAGCAAGAACGGGAGCGGCAGTCCGAGGGAGCCCACAGCACGTCGGATGAGAAGCGCCCCGTGGGGCAGAAGGCACTTTACTCCACAGCCATGGAGTCCATCCAGGGGGGGGCTGCCCGGGGGGAGTCCATAGACACAGACGACACGTAGGTGAAAACCTGGTCCTCTTGTGCTGCTGCAGGGGCGGAGGTGGAGGCTGGAGCAGGAAATCCCCAACTGAAGCCCTTGTGGGCCATATGGGCATCTCTGCTGGGGTTATGGCCCTGCTGCCTTCAGCTGTCCCAGCGGCTGTGGTGTGTGAAACCAGCTGCTCTGGTTTTGGTGGAGTCACGGTGGAGCCAGGAAATATTTGGCATTTCAAACAGCATCCTTAATTGCAGTGCCTGCCTGCTACCTGCATGCTCTCGTTGTGTGCTCGTGCTGGTGGTGCTGCACCTTGGACTGGTATTAATGGGGATGGCACTGGGAATGTGTTCGTCCTTAAAGATCTGCTGCCCTAACAGGCAGGCAGTTCGTGCTGCCTTGGGTCCCCAGAATAAAATATTGTCCAGCTAAGTAAAAAACATGGTGCTTTCTGGCCCAGGTAGAGGTGTTGGCATGGGACACAGATCCTGTGCTGATATTTGGTGATCTGAGCAGCCCGTAGCTCTGGGTCAGTAGGTGACTTGCTGACAAAGGGACTGCAGGTTTTGGGTTGTGTGACCACCACATCGCAGGGTCCTGCTTCCAGTGCTGCCTCCTGCCCTTCCACAGGTCTCACTCGGGGTGTTACAGCTGGTTTTAAGGCCGTGCTCACTGGGGTTTTGTCTTACCTGCAGGATGGGAGGAATCCCAGCAGTGAATGGCAAAGGAGAGCGTCTCCTGCTCCATGTAGGAATCATAGATATTCTTCAGTCATACAGGCAGGTATCTCTGCACTCATCCATCCTCTAAGTGTGTTAACATCTATTTTAATGCTGAATGAAAGCAGGAAGATTTTCCTCTCCTGAAGAGTTTGATAATGAGTAGGCACGCTACCTAAAGCTGTCTGTTGATGCACGTTGGGGGCTGTGGATTTTGTTCTTGTCCTTAAAACAGCTGGTGACACAGAGCCATTTTTTAAAGGTATAACGAGTTGCTCATAAAGAAGTTCCCTGTCTCGGTGCCTGGGACGGACAGCATATATCCAGGGGTGGAGGGTGATTTTCTGCCCCTCTTATAGCCCCACGCCTCCTTCCCTGGAGGGTTCCCAGGCAGCCCTGACCCAGCTGCCGAGCTGACAGTGTGCTCGGCTGACCTCTTGGCTGGAGGAAAGCTGCTCTGCAGACGAAGATGTCATTAGCAGCTCAGCAATCTCTCCTGTGCGGAGTACAAAAGGTGTCTTAGACATGGAGTACATGCCTGCAGCTGATTCTTTCTTTCTCTCTGCTTCTCCCCTTAAATTAGGTTCATCAAGAAGCTGGAACACACCTGGAAGGCCCTTGTCCATGATGGGGTGAGTGTCTGTGCAGAGGCAGGAGTTGTCCAGGTCTCAGCAGGGTTACCTGCTTCGGCTTCATTTATGCTACTTGGTGCCAATTACCTGGCTATTTATAGTGCCTGAACTGGTACAGCTGAAGCTGATGAAAGGAATAGTTCTTGCCTCTTATGCCTCCACAGCGGTGTAGTACCACTTATTCCCAATCAGGTTCTCTTGCTCACTCCACCTCCTCTCATGCTTAGCTGTCATGCTACCAGCTTTCCTCCTCTGCTCCCATCTGTCATTTTCCTCCTCCCCACAATACCAGGAGCTGTAAGCACAGGGCATGTGCCTTCGTGTATGAGTTGAGGAGCCCTGCGTTTGCTCTTTGGTGACTGACTGCGGTTCCACTTCAGTAAGCTGCCTGCTAATAAATCCCTTTCAGTGTTTCCTTGCTGTCTTGTCGCTAGCAGCAGCCAGATGCGTGTTTACAGAAGAGCAATCTCAGCTGTGAAAAACTCTTCTTCAGCATTGCATATCTGACCTTCCCTTAAAATAAAAGGCAAAGGAATTGCGTGGATGCTAAGTCATAGGAGCACAGTTGAACATGGGAAGCAGAGACAGCTCAGTTTTACTATTTAAAACAAAAAGTGCAAAATATTTGAAATGTATGGGGACCTCTGGCTGAATTTTGGTGTCCATGTCATTTGCAATTATACCCAGGTGTGCTTTGAATGTCAACCAGCAAAGCCAGAAGAAATTCCATATATGTAATCAGGTCAATATTTGAAAAATCCAGAAAGTCTATAAAGAAATAAAATCACCAAAATCCATTATAAAATTACAGTGAGAATGTAATCAAATGCAATCAACTCAAAGGCAACGCTTCAGGCTTATTTATAGCATTAATCAGATCATTTCAGTTAAGCCTTTCCATTTTAAGGATCTATGAGTGCTAAATGTTGGAATAAAAAAGATTGCATTGGCTGTTATAGAAATTCTGCCTTGAGGGGTAATTTTGAAATGAAACAATTGCTTCTTGCCTTTGTAGGACACAGTGTCAGTACACAGACCCAGCTTTTATGCAGAGAGATTCTTCAAATTCATGACCAACACGGTGTTTCGAAAAAATTCCTGTAAGTACATGGCCCAAGAACCGCTGTCCTTGTGATACGGGAGAGTCAGAGCCTTATCTCCATCCCGCTGCGTGCATCCACATGGAGAGTTTCTGGGCAGGAATCTGAGCAGGCTTTTCTGCTGTAACGTGAAGCAAAGCTGGGGAGCTGCAGAGCCCTCGGGTGTCACGGTTTCTGTGCCTGCCAAACTCCTGCCCAGGAGCTCTCCGTGCAGTGTGTCGGAGGGCAAAGGCCTGTGAGTGGCAGGGTGCCTGTGGTGGTGGTGGTGGTGGTGGTTTCATCTTCTCTTTCGCTCTTCTTGTCCAGCTCTGAAGTCATCTCCCTCAAAGAAAGGGCGTAGTGCCTTGCTAGCTGTCAAGATGCCTGGTCCAACAGCTGCGTTCTCAGCTAGCCAGCTCCCCTCTGAAAAGGACGAAACGCAGTACGACCTCCGTGCAGCCAGGAGTTACCCCACCCTTGATGATGAAGGTAGTAGTCTTATCCGTGGCTGATGGCTGTGTGATTACCCTCTTCTTCCTTAGCAGTTCCTTAGGATGCTCCTCAGTCCTCGTTGTGTTCCCCACTGTGCACCAAACGCATCCTCCTTGATGGATAGCTCTTCATTCCCTGTCTTGCTGTGCTTTGCAGGTACTAAACTTAACCAGGACAGGGGAGAAGGTAAGAGGATACTGTCTTGTCACAGTGCTAGCAGTTAGCTGATTGGGAAGCAACATCTCTGCGTTGAAGAAGACCAAATCCTTTCTTTGCAGCACTGCAAAGTTCTGCAGTAAAAACGGTCTCTTGGGTCACTGCTGCAACTGGCACTTCCACCTGGCACCAGTGGTTGCAGCCCAAAAGCAATCAGTTGAGGTTTCCACCTGTAGAAAAAGGGGACTGTGCACTGCAGGACTTCAGTGTCAGTGTTTGAATGGGGCAAGATCTTGCATTTGGGGGAGAAAAGGAAAAAGGTAAATAGGTCTGGTTCTCTGCCCTTTTCATCACTTCCATCTGGGCTGGATTTACAGACAAGTGGTGAAAGGCGGGCTTCTGGAGCACAGAAGTGTTAGATTGCTATCCGTGCAAAGCAGGGAGCACTCAATTCATCTCCTAATTCACTTGGTTATTTATCTCTGGCAATCCAAGCCTTTAATCCAGCTTTGGTTACCAGTGAGATACCTTCATTGGCATTACATTTTCTGTAGTGTCTATCTGCCGTGCTGGAGTGGTGCTTACTGGCTCTCTCTAGAGGATGCTTTGGGATAAGCTGTTGCTCTCATGAACCAGCTGAACTTGCCTGCCTGAGCCTTCAAGTGGCCAGTCCCAGTGAGGGTGTGCAGGTAGAACAGCCTCCCACTGGGGTGGTGTAGATGTTTGACCTCTTCTTTTTCTTCCCACATCTCTCCTGCCCTCCGCTTTGGGCCAGCAGGCAGGCCAGACCTGCTCCCCTGCACACCTCCTTCCTTTGAAGAAGCTACCACGGCCTCCATAGCCACAACACTCTCTTCAACATCTCTCTCTGTTCCTGAGCGATCCCCCTCGGAGACATCTGAGCAGCCCAGGTACAGGTGAGGACAGTGCCCGTCCCCTGCTCCCACCGGTGTCGAGTGGCTGCCGTTGCTCTTCGTGCTGCAGCTCTCGGTAGGCTGCCCTATGCTCCGGAATGCTAATGACCAATTTTAATTAAATCTCTCCTGGGAGCAAGCAGACACAGCTTTGATGGGATTAATTATTGCTGGGAGAAGTGTCAGCTGTTAAGTAGAACATCTCCCTTATGGGGCAGGGAGTTAGATTTGGGGGCAGTGTAGGATTTCTGCCTTAAATCCCTCCTCTAACTACTATCCTGGTTTCTTTCCGCAGGAGGCGCACACACTCCTCAGGGCAGGATGGCAGGTGAGAAAAGTGTCTCGTCTCCTCTTGCTCTGCTGCACAGGGACCTCACGTTTGTCCCACCTCACTTTTGTCCTTGTGCAAAGGCCTCTTGGAGGGCTGAATGTGAATATTGTCAGCCCCAAGACTTTGGGGTGGTCTTCTGCAGGGTGATGAATTGCTTCCTGCAATCAGATGATCCCCATTTCTTGCACAGAATCCTCACTACAGCAGATCTCCCAGTGCTCTGCAAGGAATCGTTAATATTGTTATTTGATGGGAAAGGGGACAACTTAATTTGGTTGAGTTGTCCAAACTTACCCCCTCAACCAGCACTTGAATCAATGAAAATGGTCCCTTATGCCCCCCCCCTCCAGTAACCAGGTCTTAAAAGCAGGAAAATTCCCCCTTTGTGCATCTGCCTTGGCGAAGTGGACACAAATATAAGAGAGGGCTCTGACTTTGCAAGGTACTGAGCACCTTCAGACCACCAGCGATGTAGCGTGGAGGCTGCGTGAACTTCAGTGTTCTCAGAAACCTGGGAGCTTTGAGGCTTTTTCTGGCCTGTGGTGATGGGTGGCTCGGAGCCAAGGGCAAGGTGGGACAAAACTCCCTGCTGCATAAAAAGTCTGGATTTAGAATCTCACGGCGTGTAATTATCTTGCATGCTTTTGCACCAGTAAAAATAACCCCGTTGCCTGTGTCAGTGGGACCTGAATGAGGATCCTTACACTTGCTGCTCGCTCTGCCCTAGGTTTCTGGGACATCTTGTAAGTGCTGTAGGTACAGGTTTTGAAATGCACATCACAAACTCAGCCTTGGAATACGCCGTAACCAGAGGAGCTGCTGGACAGACTGATGTCCTCTCTCTCTGCAGCCAAATTTTGGTGCCTCAGAGGAAGGCAAGGACTTGGGAAGATGGGTGTTAACAGCATCCCACAAACATCTCCCCTCGCTCCTAGTTTTTAGCGATTTGCTGAGTTTCACACCATGCAGCCTGTGGAAAAAATCCTTTTCCAGGGTATTTCTTAATGAATTTTGAGAAGTTCCTGTCGCTAGAGGGCAAGTTGCTATTGATTTGCAGCACCCATCCAAGTGGCAGGGACCTGTGAGGCATCTCACCTCCTGCAGAATGCATTGTCTGAAACTGCTGAATATTGGAGACTTAAACTCAGGCACCTGTGCCAGGACCCACTTTGCAAAATGCGGTGACTTCACCTGAATTACTCCAGGCTCCCTCGATACGTCATGGAAGGAGTCACTGCAGGATGTGACTGCTCATCAGAAAATGGGTCAGGTGAATCATGTCCTAGAAGTGAGTGTCCCCAGACCGTCCAGGGAGCTTAATGACTTGGTCAGAGGTAGATCTCTTGTCACAGACTTGCCACAACTACAGCCACCTCACATAAGTGTGACCCTCTTTGCTTTTTTTTTTTCTTTTTTTTTTTCGCCTAATTTCTCCATTTCTTGTGATGGTATCTACATCCTTTCTAGGGGAACAGGGACCTTTGTGTGTATGTGCGAAAACAAAGTTATTAAAGCAGGAATCTCTGGGAATTTACATTCCTGAGTCGAAATGAAAAAGCCCTTCTCCAATTTGTTTGAGCCTGGAATGTGGCAAGCCTCTGATTACCCTAATCTGCTGGGGAATTCCCTCCAGGTTTGTGAATCCACCCCTACAGCAGCACCGACCCGGACGGAGCGGTGCTGCCTGCTGCCTGCAGCTCTCGGCCGAGCACCAGCCAGGGATGGAGCAGAGCTGGCCAGGGCTTCTCGGAGACCTGCAGCTCCTCCCTGCCCCAGCCCGTGCCCTTGGCTTGGCAAACACCAGCTTCTCCTTCCCAGGAGGGCTGTAGAGCCAGCCCTGCTAACGCAAGCAATTACTTTAATAGCATGAGGTATTAAATTGAAGACTGTCACAAACTGCTCCTGAGCGTGCAGATAAATAGGATGTTAACCCCAGAGCAAGCCGGAGCAGCTTCAGTGCACCGGGAGTCTCAGGAGAGGTTGGAGGCTTTGCCCCTTGTGCAGCTGATGGATAACTCTGGGCACGGGTTTTCCCCAGAGGCCAATTTTCCTTTTTGCTCTGTACTCAGGTTGACGTTGCCATCTTTTCTGCAGCACTGGTTAGCTAATCCCATTCCTCTCGCCCTCTTTTCCCACCTCTTTGGCTTTGAGCACTGCAGTATTGACAGGACTGACTCTTTTGCCTGGGATGTTTGGTTACCCCAAGCCTCGGGTCTGGCTGAGCCTCGCTCCTTGTGTCCTTGCTTCCCAGGTCACACGAGGAGGTGCGGGTTGAAGAGGAGCTTCAGCAGATCAGCGTAGAGCTGGAGCCCAAGTGTGATGTTGAGATCGTAGCTCCTGAAGAAGACGACAAAGAGTGAGTGCTCTGCAGCTTCCAGCAGCTGGGCAGGATCCTGCCCGCTGCCTTCTGTCTGTGGCTGCTTCTGCCAGAGGCTGGTTTTGTTGGGGCATCGACTTCCCTGGAGAGCGAGGCTCTCACAGCTGTGAGACACTGCAGAGTGATGCTCCTCCTGCCCTGCCCTGATCTTTCTGGATGTTAGAGCAGATTATCCTCTGCACTAAATCACCAAGCCTTCCTTGCTCCTTCTTTTCTGCCCTCGCTGACTCGGTGCTGTCATTTCTTCCCCCCTCCAGGGAGGCGGCTTCTTCAGCCTGTGCCATTGGAACATCCACGGCTACAATAGAGGTGGAGACGGCCAGCCAGGCCTCCGAACCAGCCAGCCAGGCCTCGGATGAAGATGACGTGCCAGTCACAGACATATACTTTGTAAGATTCCCTTTCTGCCTGGCCCGTTAGGGGTGTGAGGGAAATGGTTGGACGAGGCTGTAACAATCTCTATTTTGGCAGTTGGGTGCACAGGGTAGAGTCTGCCCTTGTGTCGAGTGCCTTCAGGTCTTAACACTGGACAGGTTTTGAACGCAGGGAACCAGCCTAGCCCTTGGAGAACAGAGAGCAGCATCTAGTGGGGCTCGAACAGGTGCTGCTGCTGCGGAGGTAGCCGTAGGTGTGCTGCTCTACTTCCAAGCAGGAGCACTGAAGGGCTTATCTAGGCCAGCGTGTTCACTCCTGGGACAAGCCAAGGTGAACGCAGGTGCAGCAGGGGCTCCCTCAGCTGGAGCTGCAACACAGACGTGTCCTGGAGCTGCCCAGAGCCGGAGCAGAGGCGGTTGCAATGGGGCTGACCTCGGGCTCTGGTGACCTCTGGCTTTTCCTTTCCCCGCAGGCAGATGCAGTAGGTGGTGCAGTGGAAATCTAGTACTGAGGCAGGGAGTAAGTGAGGTGGTTGCTGGTTGGCAGCAGAGTGCTGTGGAGCCCGGGGGCTGTGTTCCTCAGCCAGCTTCTGCAATGTCTGAGCAGCGTCTGCAGACTGGAGAGGAGATTTTAGCAACGCGTGCCTGCTTCGTGGATTCCCAGAGCAGAGCTGAGGGTCTGCCCCGTGGCGGCTCTCCCCCGTGTCCCGGCCCTGGAATTTTTCTCATTAAAAAAGGTGCCCTGCTCTGCCTCCTTGCTGTCGGTTACACAGCAGTGGAGACGAGCTGTGCCCTGTGAACTCCTCCAGACAAACCTAAAACGGGCAGCGTTTGGCTTTCCCTGGGCTTGCGTGACTCTGCTGCAGAGCTGCTCACTCATTGCCGAGTCATTTGGAGGCTCGTGGGAGCTGCAGAAGGAATCGGCTCCATTTTAAAAGCTTGTCTGTTTGGGTTTTTTTCTGCATGCTGTTCAAAATGCAAACAGCTCCCTCTAACACTGGCTGCTCTTTCTTTGCCTGTGGATGGCAGCTGCGTGCAAGCTGCTTGCAGACACTGCCGGTTCCTCTGGCAAGTGTCTCCTAGCAGGGGGCAGCTCCCCTCCCTCCATGGCCGTGGGCACATGGACTCCCCCCAGCTTCCCAGGGGTTCCTCCCTGTCGAGAAGAAACCATTTGTGTGCAGTGTGTGCTCCCGGAGAGCGTGACTGACCGCCCATCAGCATCCCATACCTCATCCGAGTCCTTGAGTTTTGCATTAAATGTGTGTCGTGTGCTGTGCAGCGTTTGTCACTGCTGGGATGAAGGGGAAAAGCTGACCTGGGCTCCCACAGGCACTTTCCTTGGAAAACCACTCGAGCTGCAGCTCCAGGGAGGCAGCACCCGAGCGCAGCAGGGCTGAGCCCGCAGCTGCTCCCACAGGGCTGCCCCAGGAGCGGTGTCGGGGGGTTGCGACGGACAGAGAACGATTTGTCGAGTCCCAGGGGACTGGGGTCTGTTCTTTGGAAATCTGCTGCCGAAAGGAGAGTGCTTTATCCTCCTGCTCACTCTCAGGGGAATAAAGGCGCAGAGACTGTCCCGGGCACGGGCACCGCTCTTCCCACGCACGGCTTCCCTGCCCGCTGATCCGTTCAGCCCTGGAGTTGCACAACCCCTTGTTCTCTTTTTTGTTGTTGTTTCTTTGTTTGTTGTTTTGCTTTGTTTGTTGGTGTTGTGGGTTTCTTTTGCTTTCTCTTTCATCCTGTCCTTCACATCATCTTTTTTTCCTCTGTTTCCTTTCTCACCTCACTTGCCCTGGGGCCATCCAGTTCACAGATGGGAGGTACTGGATTTACTCTCCCCGACAGCGCAGACTCCGCACCACCTCGCTTTCCTCTGGGACTGTAAGTGAACGTGCTAGCACATAGGGGAGCAGAGCTGCAGCTTTGAAACGCTGGGTCCAGCAGCTCCATTTTCCCTGGATGCTGTAGCTCTGTCCTCTGTGGCTGCTAGGAACCAGCTCAGTAGAAACCGGGGAGGCAGATCAGAACTGCAGAAATGGATTTCTGTAGGATCTTACAGAAATGAAGACTCTGCCCTGCTTTTCTGCAGGCCAAGGGCATGGCTCCTGGCATGGGATGGGCCACAGCATCACCCGGCCCTTGGACAAACCTGCAGGCACTGGCTAGAAGGGTGAAGGCACCTGAGCATTTGTAGGTGACATCAGGCACAGCTCCCTTGGCTCAGGAAGCCAGACTGGGTTCCAAAAAGCCTGTTGAGATGCTCTGGAGCTGCTGTTAAGCCAGTTTTGACCTCTTAGGCCTGTGGCCAGTCTTATTTCTGGTGGCTGGGAGGCGGAGCACTCATAAAACCAAAGGAGTTTGAGTTACTGATGGATCAGGGATGGTTTCTGCTCTCAGTCCTTGCTGGCATCGCTCATGGGCTCCCTCCTCAAGCAGGTCTCTGAGCTGTGGGAGTTTCCCTTTCCCTTCCAGAAGGCGCAGCGAGGCAGTTCAGTGTTTAGGGCTTGCTCTGGGTTTTGGCATTCCCTTTCTCAGGGTGTGTGAGAGCTGCTGTCTTCCTCAGAGGGTAATGCCAGCACTGTCAGGGCCTCGGCACAAGGGTTTGCATAGCGTGGTTGGCACAGCGCCTGCCACCTCGGAGCCAGGCAGGGGAGCAGGCATCAGGCAGGGTGCACGGGGAGGCAGGGGCATGCTCCTGAGCTTGGCTGAGGGCACTGAGAAGTGCTGCACAGTGTGGGCAAGCAGGCAGCCAGCTCCTCCCGGCAGCTTTTCCTGCCCCCACGCTGGGTTCGGCTGGCCCAGCACCAGCAGGGTTAATGCCGAGCGCCGGATGCTCCTACTTTTTATTTTTTTTTTAATTTTTTTATCTCCCCGCTGGGTTTGCAGCTCCCTGCATGCGTCTGGACTCCCAGAAGGCTCGGAAAGGGGCTGGCTGGAGCATGTGGTTGGGTCAGGATGGGTGAAAAACAGGATGTGGGGCAGACTTGGTGCAGCGTTGAACGTTGCTGCGCCTTCAGCAGAGCCCTGCAAAAAGCTCCAGGCAAGGTTTTCTCTTCCTTCCTTCCTCCCAGCGGTCTCTGCTAATGCAGCTGCAATTATTGATGGGGTCCAGCATGCGGAGCCCAGTGCTTCAAAGCTGCTCTAGCTTCTTGTAGTTTCTTGCACACCGTACACTGTTCCGCTTGGTTCCCAGGCCGGGACCCCCCCAGGCTTCTTTCAAGCACCCAGTCCCATTTCTCTTCCTCTGCAAGCCCAGGCTGGGCCATGGGGCCAGCTTCCACCCCCTGATATGGGGGCACCTCTGGAGCCAGCAGAGCCACTTTGCAGTGCAGGTGGGTCCCCCAGGAGTCACCAGCCCTTGAGCCTGCCAGGATTTCTGTGCCGAGTCAGAAGCAGAAGCGTTTTGTCACACCGGTGCCCAGAGCTGCGCTAACCGGCTCCCACCACACACGCCCCCTTCCCCCACATTATTCCCCAGATCCAGTTGTGTTTTGCCTCCTTTGTTGTGCCCGTTCTCATCACCTCTCTGCTGTCTCCAAGGCTCTCAGTGGGAACTATCTGGTTCCTTTCTGTGCCCACCACCCACCATGATCCAACCCGCCCGTCTGCTGCCTTGCTTGGCCTGCAGGGAAGGGGGAAGGCACGGCAAACCAGGTCAGGTTCCACTGTAAAAGCCCTCCTGGACACTCGAGATGCCAATTTGTAGCACGCCTGGGGCTCAGAAAATGGGGTTTGGGAGCTGAGAGTGGGTAGCAGGAACCAGGAGCTCTGTCCCTGCCCCTAGGTAAGTCGCTTGCCGTGTCTCCTGGTTTCTCTGGGGTCAGGGTGATGCTGTGGCAGGGAGCTGAGGCTTCCCTGGCACTCCCAAAGCTCTCAGATCTGTCCCTGCACGAGGAGAGGTTGTCCCATGTCCCAGAAGGCAGGGAGCAGGTAGGTACCGAGGCTGAGGAAGGCTCCTCTGCTGAGACCCAGCACTGAGCTCGGTTCTCTCCCTCCAGGCGGACAGCTGTTCTTACTGTATTGTTTCCTACTCTTTTATTTTCTCCTTTTATTTTTTCCTCTTCTCTCCTTTGCTCCCTGCTCTGCTGCTGCTCTCCTTGCATTCTCCCCGCCGTCTCTGGCCACTCTGGCAGCCGACAGACGAGAGGAGTTGGGTTTACTCCCCGCTCCACTATAGCGCTCAGCTCCACTCTGTCTCCGATGAGGAGAGCGATACAGTAAGTGTACAAGAAGCACGTGCTGGGTGCCCGGTGGGTCAAGGTCGGACCTTGCGCTCCCTCTGCAAGCTGGCCTTGCCGGGGGAGCTGCTGTGGCCTCTGTGCAGCATGGGGCTCTTGCATGGCCGCGGCGGAGCCCTGCCGCAGCTCGGCTCAGCTCTGGCAGCAGGTGAGGGCTGCTGCGCTGGCAGAGACCCCTTCGGCTCGGCAGGGGTTGAGTGCAGTGAAAGCTCGGGGGTCTGAAGTTCTCCAGACGTGGTGTTGTTACTGGGATGCAAAAGAAGCAAGCTGCCCTCTTGGTGCTCGTTGTGGCTCTGGGGATTTGGCTGGGCTCAGACCAGATGCAGGGCGGGTGCACGGGTGTTGATTCTCTTTTCTCTGCCTCTTGCAGTAATCTCTATGCAGACACAGAAGCCCCAGAGAGCAGCGATTCCCTCTGCAGGTCGATGTGTTCCCTTTTCGTTGATGCAGCCGTTCCAGTGGGATGGGGAAGAGCTTGCCGACACCAGTATTGCTGCACTGCAGGATCCCGGGCACTGCATTTCAGAAAGGAGCAAAACTATAACCGTCTATTTCTACTTCTCCCAGATGTGGGCAGCAAAGAAACCACCCACTCACCCGCAGCTCCCAACGGAGACATCCAGCTGGGTGTAGAGAATCCTGGGTAGTAACACAGTGTTTTCCAGATGTGCACTACCGTAGCTACCTATCCATGTGTAATACTGTGAACCTTTTTAATTTTTTAATCATGTATTTATTTCTTTTATCTTTGCACAGAGACAGCACAAATGTGCTTTTTTAAACATTTAGTTTACTGCACTTTTTTTTTTTCTTTTTTTTTTTTTTTTGGGTTGTCATATATTTGTGCATCAGAAAGGAGGGTGAGACCTCACTGGAGAATTAATTGGTAGGAGCACGTTGCTGGGGAGGGCAGGGACCGGAGTGGGCTTCCCTTGAGGCAGCAGCGTGGTCTGACCAACTGATGGAGTCGGGAGGTGTGAGGCTGTCCAGGCTCTGCCACGGTTTTGCCGAGTGACCTAAGGCAAGTCACTTAACCACTCTGTGCCTCGGTTCCCCTGTGCTGATGGGTGTGCAGCTCCCACTTCGTTAAAGCACTTAAAGCCTGGGATGAAAGGTGCTATGTAAATGCCATGTATTAAAGGCCATCGAGTAGAATTGCTCCCACGTTCCAGTAGTCCAAAGTAGCCATGCCAATTCACTCGGATTCAAAAATCGCTAGTGACTTCTCTAGATCTGTGACACTGTGCGGGGGAAGCAAGCGATTCCTGGCAACGCTGACGTGGTCACCTCGGCTCTCTGGACGTCGCAACGGCTTCAGCCTTCACCTTCACACTGCTGTCACCCCGTCCCTCTGTGCTTGGGAGCCCACGCTTCGTCCCGCCGGCCGCGCCAGGCATGGACAGATGAGGACTGGGCACCTCCTCCAGGGACCGTCCCCGCTCTGCCAGCCCCGGCGTGGCTCGCCCGGACCCCGCATCCCACTGGAGCCACTTAGCACCTCGCATGCTCACGGGTGTATCCGACCGCCAGTGACTCGGGGGTCGCGGACACTGGGTTCACACGTATCCTCCGTACCTCAGGGCAGTCAGGGAGCTGCGTGCACGTCCGCGCCTGCTGGAGGCAGAAACCAGGCACCTGGCTCCAGCACCCGGGTGCGCCGGGCGGTGTTGTGTGCACGGACTCTGTTGGACACACAGCTGGGTGACTCGGACGTTGCCTGTGGCAATGTCTGCTGTTGGAAATGGCTGCTTCGGATGTCTGAGACACGGATAGTTTGCTCTTTGAGGGCTGCACGCTGTAGCCAAGACAAGATTCGGTGTCACTTGGCAGTGCTCGGTTTAGGCTCGTCCTCCTGTCAGCAGGACACCGTAGCATCTTGAACTCCAGCAGTCCCATCCTCTCCCAGAGAGAAGAAATGGAACCCTTTAGACAAGGAGGAGACAGGTCTTGTTTGTGTGCTTCACATGCCAAGAGAGGGGGTCAAAATCTCTTTATTCTCATCACAATCTTCAGCTGTCCCTGGGATTCCTTGTAGAGGAGTGTAGAAGAGGAACCCTCCTTCTGGGGCTCTGTCCCTTTCCATCTGTCTTCGCAGCAGCACTCAGGACTGGTTAATTCAGGTCCCAGAAGGGAACCAGGCTGGTGGGAAGCTCTTCCCCTCTGCGAGGCGATGAAGTTGGCGAGGATCTTTGTGAATTGACATTGTTTCTTGCCTAGAAGTACGGGACCCAAACTTCACCCCATGCCTGCAGATGCTGAAGGCTGTACGGTGTGCTGCTCTCGGAGTGCAGGCTGGGGGTCTTGCAAGCTGCTGCCGTTAGATGTATCCATGTATTTACCAAATAATCTATCAAAAGTCTTTCAAGACATTCTCCCCTTTCAGTCGCTACTTGACAGCTTGTTCATCCAGCTCGTGGCATCGCTCCATGACAGCCCCTTCAGTAGGCTGGGGAACAGCTCCCAACCCACCCCATGTCCCTGTGCCAGCCCGGGGGGGTGCTGCAGGCTGCGTGCTCGGCGCTGCGGGGGGCTCAGTAGTTGGGCAGAGGGGAACCGGGAGTAGTGCAATACCTACAGACTAACGTGCCTCTGGGCTGAAAGCGTGAGGCTGCAAAATGCTGGAAATTCAGCCTTTGTTTCCTCCAGAAGCCCGATGCTGCACTTGGAGAGGCTGGAGGTTCCCGTGTCCCTTCTGCATCTTCAGGTGTCGCTCTCGGGCGCTGCGCTGGGGAACGCAGCCCCGGGAGGGAGCCGGGAGGCTGGGCTCAGCCGAGCCCCAGCTGCACGGGCACCTCCTGGGGTTAGCTGCAGCAGGCCTTGCCCACCAACAAAAATCAAGCATCTTGGTAAAGATGGTTCAGGCATCACTGAAATCAGGACTTCTTTCCTTCCCTGCATTTCAGGGGTCTCTAAAGCTGCTTTGCCTCTGTGCAGGAAGCGTCTGAGCCCAACCTTCATAGAGTATCCCGGTGAATGAACTTTGCAGGCTCAAGCTAGCTTGGTCCCGGAGGATATGGGGAAGCCCAAATCTCCTTTTGCAGCACGTTCATTCCAGCTGTTGTCGTTCTTCAGGTGTCCAGGCTTTTTGAGACAATCCTTCTGTGTGCAATCCTACAATGCTGAACCCTTTGGAGCGAGCAGGTCTGTAAAAGATGAGAGCAAAGGGATGGGAGCAACTTTGTCAACGTGAGTGGGGAAAAAGGAGCCCTCTTTTAGGGAGATGCTGATCCCAAATGGAAACTACTCCTTGCCAGGCCCATGCACACTTCTTGCTGTCATCTCCTGCCCAAGTGTCTGTGCTGGAGAGCAGCTGAGCTTTCACAAGGCTACAGCACGCTGGGGTTCAAAGCTTGCTCCTTACCCACCTCTCTGTGCTATTCCTGCCCACTGCAGTGGGGGAGCACTGGGGGGCACTTCCCACGCCTTGTCAGTGCTGCCTTTGCAGGGCATAGCAGAGTCGGAGGAAGGGAAGGACTGGGTCTTGCCCTTGGGGAAGATCCTCAGCCCTTCTTTGGGGAGGAGAGCCCTTGCCCCTCCTTGGCCTGAGCATCTCAGCTGTGCCCAGCTCACCTGCGGAGCGGGTCCTGTGTGTTTTTGCTAGGGCTTTCTCTAGTGCCCCAGATCGCTGCCTCGTGCTGTCACCAGCGTACCCCTACATCTCAAAAAAGGCACCGCATCTCCTGCTGCTCCTCGGGCGCAGGACTCGAGGGCTCCAGGGCTGTTTCTGCTTTCAGCCACCGCCACCTCCTTGGTGCCTGGGGTCGCACGTTGGCTCCGGGCACGAGGCTGGCACCGCTGTGGCAGGGCCTGGGTCACCCTCGGTGCCCGCTGGGCTCCCGAAATGTGCCATGGCCCTGCCCAGCACCCTCCGCTCCCCGCTCAGCGTCACCTCCAGCTCTCGCCCAGCCGGACAAAAGCCGCGGCCCCCAGGCCCTGGCTCGTGTCTGATTTTCTCTCTGTTGCTGTCTCCATCAGCCCCGGGTCTCCTCTATCGGATGCTCGTGCTCCCGCTCATTTCCCACGTCCGCTCCGTGCGTGCACCGTGTAATGAATGTATGTAATTAGGGGGGGCCGAAATGGGATGCCGACCGGGGGTGTTGTCATGGCTCTCTTCTTTATTATTTTTTTTTGGGGGGGGGAAAGGTTACGTCATGAGCGCTTTTTTCTTTTGCTCGTTCTGTTGGTTTTTTTTGTTTTGTTTTGTTTTTTTTTTCGTTTCCTCCTCTCGGGGAGCCCTTTTCCAGAGAAGTGTAAGTTGATGCTTTCTGTCCTCGGCTCTGTGATAAAGCGTTTCTGTGTGTGCTGTGCACAGCTCTGCCTCGTCTCAGCGCCCTCACTGCCGCGCCCCGCCCCGCGAGGGCATTTTGGGGGAAAAAAAGCGAGAAAAAAAAAAGGGGGGGGGAGGGAAATAAATAAATAAACAGGTAAATAAATAAATAAATAAACCAAACCCCGATCGCGGGCCCGCCCCTCCCGTGGGCCGGGCCTGGCACCGAGGCCTCGCGGCTGGAGCTGCCCGGGGCCGCCTGCGCCCAGCCGGGAGCGGGGCCGATGGGCTCCGGGTCGCGCAGCCCCGGCCGGCGGCGTCGGGACAGGGACCGGGACCGGGATCGGGATCGGGATCGGGATCGGGACCGGGACCGGGACCGGGAGCGCTCCGGGAGCGGGGAGAGGCGGAGGCGCCGCAGCCGGAGCCGGAGCGGGGGGCGCCGCCACCGGGAGCAGAGCTCGGGGTGAGCGGGGGGGAACCGGGCCCGGGGCGGCCGGGCCTTGCTGGGGGAGGGCCGGGACGTGTCGGGGACCGGGACCGGGACCGGGCCGTGCGGGAGGAACCGGGGCCTGCTGGGGGGGAACCAGGCCCGGGCCTTGCGCCGGGGACTGGGCCCGGTGCGGCCTTGTCCCGGGGCAGGCGGGGAGCGGGGCCTGGCTGCGGCCGGGCCCGGAGGGAGCCCGGCTCGGTGCGGCCGGGGCTCGGGGCTGTTACCGCGGCCCCCAGCGGCCTCCCACCGGACACAGCCAGCTCGGGGGCTCCGCCGGGCCCAGCCGGGCCTGGGAGGCCACAGGGGAGGCCCCCGGGGAGGGCACGGAGCCTTTGTGGGAGCGGGGAGCGAGTACCGGGCTCGGAGCCTGTTTGGTTTGGGTTTTCTCGGCCCCGCTGTTGGCTCGGGACAGGCCGTGCCCTGCCCGTGGTGGGGCAGCGCGCTCCCCTCCTGGGGCACGGCGTCCGCACAGAGCCTGCGATCGTCAACTGAAATGTGGCTTCCCCCCTCCCGCAGCTCGGACTCTGAGGATGAGAGACACAAATGGAAGAAGAAAAGCAAAAGCAGGGACCAGCACCATAAAAGCCAGAAGAAACACCGCTCGCGGTCCCAGGGTCGCTCCTCCAGCTCGGGCTCTGAGCGAGAGCGAGACAAGAGGCGAGCCCGGAGCAGGGAGAGGCGGAGGAGAAGAGATGGCTCCAAGTCCTCCGTGTCCTCAGTCAGCTCTCCCTCCCCACCGCGTTCCCGCGGCCGGGAGGAGTCGGGGCAGCAGCTGAGCCTTCAGGAGCGCTTGAGGATGAAGGAGGAGAAGAAGAAGCAGGCTGCGCTCATGAAGGCCTTGGAGACCCCTGAGGAGAAACGGGCTCGACGGCTGGCTAAGAAGGAGGCCAAGGAGAGGAAAAAGCGGGAGAAGATGGGGTGGGGAGAGGAGTACATGGGTTACACCAACACCGACAATCCCTTTGGGGACAACAACCTGCTGGGCACTTTCATCTGGAGCAAGGTGAGCGCCCAGTCCACACCTCTGTGTCACAAGAGGCTGCTCTGCACGTTGGCACACAGGAGGTTGTGTTCCTGTGGCTGCCATGGGGGGTCCACAGAGCAGTGGGGTGTCAGGAGGGACTTTGCTTGAGGTGGGAATCTCTGAAACACTACAAGGAGCCACATGAGAGCAGTGCTGTCATCTAGGGCAGCAGCTGCGTGTTCTTGAAAAGCTCTGCAGGGCTTCACGTCTGTTATTGTGAAGACCAATGTTTGTAGTCAGGGCTGTGGGATGAGGAGATGGGTCAGGGTACAGGAGAGGCTGCTTGGGAGCTGAGAGCTGGGGAGTGTTCCTTGCTTGTGTTGCTGCTCACCAGGTGGGGTGGACATCCTGGGTGAGCCTGGGTTTTGCTGAGAACCTGCAGGAGTAGGATTTGAGGGAGTCGGGAGTCTTGACAGGATGAGAGCCCATTAGAGCAGCAGAAATGGGTGGATGTGGTGTTTGTTGCCAGTTGAGAGGCTGTAGAGGCTGCTTCATTTCATGGCCCCTCTTGGCCACTCTGTTTCAGGCGCTGGAGAAAAAGGGGATCAGCCACCTGGATGAGAAGGACCTGAAGGAGAGGAACAAACGAATCCAGGAGGACAACCGTCTGGAGCTGCAGAAGGTGGGAGCAGAAACCCCCTCACAGGTCCCCATGGACAGCCCAGTTCTCCCAGCTGCTCCCAGCCCATCCTGAAAGTTCCCTTGATCTCTCTGGGGGAGCCCATGGCTATAAGACGTGGGTGCCACGCTATGCTGACTTCTGTTCGGGGGTGAGATTTTCTCCTTGGGGCTGAGTCCAGCTCAGGAGGCGCTGGTGAAGACAAATGCCAGGTCACTGCAGTGCAGCACGGTCGTGCCCATGTCCCCTGTCCTCCGAAGGTTTGGCAGGGAGCAGTGGGCAGCTGGCTCTGGTTCTGGCTCTCCTGGCGCAGAGCTCCTGGCTCTCCGGGATGATTGTGGGGGCTGAGGCAGCTCAGTGAGTGTGGTTATGGTGGTGTCCTGTAGGGTGCTGGCAGCCTCATGTCTCGCTCTGTCCCTGAGCAGGTGAAGCAGCTGCGCCTGGAGCGAGAGAGGGAGAAGGCGATGCGTGAGCAGGAGCTGGAGATGCTGCAGCGGGAGAAGGAGGCGGAACACTTCAAAACCTGGGAGGAGCAGGAGGACAACTTCCACCTGCAGCAGGCCAAGCTGCGGTGGGTGGGCAGCTTCGTGGGGTCAGGCTGGTGGGGAGCAGAGGTCTGCAGGCACCGCTCACTGTGCCTCCCCTCTCACCCAGGTCTAAGATCCGGATTCGGGACGGGAGGGCGAAACCCATCGACCTCCTGGCCAAGTACATCAGTGCGGAGGATGACGATCTGGCTGTGGAAATGCACGAGCCCTACACCTTCCTGAACGGCCTGACCGTCTCCGACATGGAGGATCTGGTGGAGGACATTCAGGTACCTCTCTGTGGCCTCTGCGCCCTGCCTGTGGCTGAGCTCAGGCCGTGACACGGAGCGGGTGCCTGATGTCTCCTGTCCCCTGCCTGCAGGTTTACATGGAGCTGGAGCAAGGCAAGAACGTGGACTTCTGGAGGGACATGACCATCATCACGGAGGATGAAATAGCCAAGCTCCGCAAGCTGGAGGCCTCTGGGAAAGGAGGCCCAGGTAAGCAGGAGGCCAGAGCCTGGCGTGGATGTTGGGGGGAGTGAGGACAGTGGGTAATGAACGGCGTGGGGTCTGCCGCAGGCTCTCAGGCTTGCAGAGGCTCTCGAATTGCTGCTGGAGGATGTGATGGATGGAGGCTGTGGATGTGGCAGCCGTGCCCTGCCGGGCTCCAGCTGTTCGGTGAAGCCCAGGAGCGCCTGAGAGCCTGAACACTCAGAGGCTGACCAGTCGCCCTTGCCTGCCTGTGCAGGGGAGCGGCGGGACGGCGTCAACGCCTCCGTCAGCTCGGACGTGCAGTCCGTGTTCAAGGGGAAGACCTACAACCAGCTGCAGGTGCTGTACCAGGGCATCGAGAGCAAGATCCGGGCAGGAGGGCCCAACCTTGACATCGGATACTGGGAGAGCCTGCTGCAGCAGCTGAAGGCCTACATGGCTCGGGCCAGGTGAGAGCAGGGACGGTCCCGGGCCAAGGGTGTGGAAGGGGACAGCGCAGAGCTGCCATGAGCAGAGCTGGGGAGGCCCAAACCCATGGTCACGGTGTGGGGATATTATGCCTTTTCCAAGCTGTTGCTTCTTCCAAGTGGGAAGAAGGGCTGGACGATCAGTCCCTTCTCAAAAGGCGATGTTTAAGGTGAGATCCTCGGGGGGAAGCTGACTGGAGGGTTATTCAGCCCAGAACTGTAAAAAAACAAATTTCAGGCTGGAGTGGTGTGTGTCCCAGCCATGGGCATGCAGGTGTGACCTGATGGCTCGTCTCCCCCTCGCAGGCTGCGGGAGCGGCACCAGGACGTGCTGCGGCAGAAGCTGTACAAGCTGAAGCAGGAGCAGGGCGTGGAGAGCGAGCCGCTCTTCCCCATCATCAAGCGGGAGCCGGTCTCCCCCAGCGACAGGTATGCAGCCCCCTCCTTGGGGACCACAGCCCTCAGCCTCCCCCTCGGGCACCCAGGGCAGAAGGTGCAGCCTCGTGCTCCCACCTGTCCACAGACAAACCTCGGGGAGCCAAGGGCACCGTCTCCATCCCCCGTTGTCTTCCCTGCAGGCTGGACCCGGAGGAGAGCCTTGTGGTACAGCCGGGGCCGTCCTCAGAGCCAGAGGCTGAGCAGGATGCAGAGGTCAAAGGAGAGGCAGAGGGAGAAGCCGTGTTGATGGAGGAGGACCTGATCCAGCAGAGCCTGGACGACTACGACGCGGGGAAGTACAGCCCCCGGCTGCTGGGCCCCAACGAGCTGCCCTTCGACGCGCACGTGCTGGAGGCCGAGGAGGACATGCACCGCCTGCTGCTGCTGCGCCAGCAGCTCCAGGTCACAGGTAGGAGCCCCGATGGCCTCGTGGCCTGGCCTGGCACGGGGGGCACATGCGTGCCCAGGGGTGCAGGGCTGGAGGGGGGGGATGCTCCTCTTGGAAAAGGATAAATGCTGGGGCTGGAGCATGCACCCAGAGCTGGCCTCGCAGAGGGATCCACCGGGTACTGAAGGGGGACGCAGCCCGGACTGCTGGCGTTCCCTGTGGGTGCCCAAATCAGCTCCCTCCCTCTCCCCAACGCACCACTCAAGCTGCAGACAAGTGGTGAGGGTATTTTGGATGAGTTTCCCAGCACCCACCAGGTCTCCACATCCAGCGCACCCCGGGCCCGCTCGGCGCTGCGGGGCCAGCCCTCACCTCTCCTCCCTGCAGGCGATGCCACCGAGAGCACCGACGACATCTTCTTCAGGAAGGCCAAGGAGGGCATGGGCGCGGACGAGGCGCAGTTCAGCGTGGAAATGCCCCTCACGGGCAAGGCTTACCTCTGGGCTGACAAGTACCGGCCCCGCAAGCCTCGCTTCTTCAACCGGGTGCACACGGGCTTCGAGTGGAACAAATACAACCAGACCCACTATGACTTCGACAACCCCCCGCCCAAGATCGTGCAGGGCTACAAGTTCAACATCTTCTACCCCGACCTCATCGACAAGCGCTCTACGCCCGAATACTTCCTGGAGGCCTGCCAGGACAACAAGGACTTTGCCATCCTGCGCTTCCACGCCGGGCCGCCCTACGAGGACATCGCCTTCAAGATCGTCAACCGGGAGTGGGAGTATTCCCACCGCCACGGCTTTCGCTGCCAGTTTGCCAACGGCATCTTCCAGCTCTGGTTCCACTTCAAGCGCTACCGTTACCGCAGATGAGGGGCTGCTCTCCCCGCCAGCACAGAGGGTGGGCAGGGGGCTTGTCCCCTTGTCCCACATGCGCTGTCCCATGGACCTGCCCGATGCTTGGCCCAGCGCTGCCTCTTGACCATTTTCCTCATGCCTTTTATCCCGAGGGACCCTGAGACTTTGACACAAATAAATTGGGGTTGTTTAAGCCGTGGCCTCCCTTGCCTGAGCACCCCATGCCCCTGTGTCCCCTGGGGCTGTGCTGTACGCTGCCAGCAGCCAGTATCCTCCTGGGCCAGCACTGGGAGCTCCCCTGGGGCTGTGCAGTGGTGGGGGCTGTCTGTGCCCCTAGCCCCAGATGCTCTCCACCCTGTGGGTTCCCATCGCCTCTTCCAGCCCCACGCCCTTCCCTTGCTCGTGCCAGACCTGTCCAGCCGTGACGTTCCCCAGCTGGAGCCGTGGTGCCCTTTGCTCTGTGAGCACAGCCCCTTGCCCACGGTCCCACCGCTGCCGAATTCCCTCGGCCCTGCGCCGCCCCCACAGGCCCCGTTTCTGGCCTTCCCCTGCCTGGCATCCTGCTGCCCCGGCCTGGGAGCACCGCCACCTCCCTCGACCCTGGCTGCAGGATGAAAGGGTTTGGTGGCCACAAGGCGTCAGCCTCCGGCGGGGAGGAGGAGCGGGGTGTGAGATGTGACCAGGACATCTCCTTACAGGGGAAAATCTGGTTTCTGTGGCACACGGTCCCTCCCCCTGTCCCTGAGTGGTGCTTACTGCCCCGGGCAGACGCACTCCCTGGTACCCCAGGGCTGAGATGGGGCTCGCGGGGCCTTCATGGGGACCAGGCGGGGGCTTCTTGGCCTTGGGTTTTGCCTCGCAGCTGGCGATTCCCCCCGTAGCTCACCCCATCCTGCTTCTCTTGGCACTGCTGGCAGGATCCAGCCCTGTGGGAACTCATTTTCAGGAGCGTCCCACAGGCACCAGGCGTGCCAGGAGCCCAGTCTGCCCCCAGGACTGGGGGGGGACGGACCCCGACCACCTCAGCCCCGCGTGTCCCCAGCCTGCCGGATATCCCCCGTCCGGCGGCAGCGCCGGGACGTGTCCCCACGGCCTCTCCTTCCTGTGCGTTATTTAAAGCCGTGGAGCGGCCGCTTGGCGGGGGGGTGTTGAGATCCTGAGGTCAGCACAGGAAGCGTGTGAAGGCCGGGACAGATGGGTTCAGAGCAGAAAGGAGAAAAAAAAAAGTAGAAAAAAAAAAAAAAAAAAGAAGCAAAACCAGCAGTTAGGTGGCCTCTGTGCTTAACCGCCCGGCACAGCCCCTGCGCTCTCCGTCACGGACACAGACACGGGGGGGACACAGACACGGGGGGGCCGTTCTGAGGTCTCCTGCTGCCACTGGATGTCCCCTGAGGTGACACGGAGTCCTGACAGCCCCGTGCTGGTCCTGGAGCAACCTGGGAGCCTGGGGGGAGCGGGACAGGGCTGGTGCCTGAGTGAGCATTGGGGTGGGGGGAAAAGCTCCATCCTGCTCTGGCTGCCCCCAAATTGTCACCGCGTCCCCTCCTGGGCACTGCCAGAGCCACCGCAGCCCCTCCAGGGGCCGGGTCCAGCTGACCCCCAGGGCTTTTCGCTGCCCTGGCAGTTCTCAGCGCTCTTCCCCACCCCTCCTGTATTTGAGGAGAGCTGACCGCCCGCCTCTGCCTCGTCGTGCGCCGCGGTGAAGCCCCATATTGGCTTTGTGGGGGCCAAACTCCTGCTCCCAAAACCAGCAGCAGGGGGTGGCTGCAGCACCCGGAGGCTCCCCACCCTCCGCACCCCCTGCCCACATCCTCTGCGCCCCGCACGGGCTGTGGGGGTCACACAGCGTGGCTCTGGGGCTGTGACAGCACCGTGGGCACGAGGGACACTCCCGTGTCACTCGCTGGCATTGGCGCAGGACGGAGACACCGCTGCGAGGAGCTCCCCGGTGGCACACGGGGGCTGGGTGGGCACAGGGGGACAGGGGAGGGGGGGGGTCGCGTCCCCTCCTGCCACGACACGGCCTCAGGTTTGGGACAGCGTGGGGACACTGCGCCCAGACAAACCCCTGGGGTGTGGGGACACCCTGGTGGCTGGGCTGATGTGGGACACGCAGGGGACACCCAAAAACCCGTCCCCTCCCCATCCATCCCGCAGCCTCCCCATTTCCCGGGGGTGGCACCGGTGGCCCCTCGGCGGTGGCAGCTCGGGGGGACCGGGGGTGCAGTGGGGACAGGCGAGGCCGTGGCCACGTCCACGCGTGTCCGTGTCCCACGCGTGGGGGCCGGGCCGGGCTCAGCCCCCCCTGACTCAGCACCGGGGATGCTGCGGGGGGCGCAGCGGGGGCGGCCCCGGGGCAGGGCCGGGGGGAGCGGGGTTGGGGGGCGCGGGGACACGCGTGGGTGCTTGGAGGGGGGGGGGGCAGCGGTGCCGGGTCCGGCTCCATTCGGGGCTGGGGGGGGGGGGCTCGGGCCGGGGCGGGGCAGGGGGAGGGGAAGGGGCAGGAGGAGGGGGGGGGCTCCAAGCCCGGCCCTTCCCCCGCGGGGCCGTGCTGAGCCGAGCGGGGCTGAACGGAGCCGTGCGGGGATGAACGGAGCCGGGCTGAGCTGAACCGAGCCCCCCCCGCCAGCCCCCGCGCATCGCCTCGAGGTAGGGCCCGGGGGCGCTGGGGGGGCCGGGCTGGGGGCGTCCAACCCCCCTCCGCCTGCCCCGGGAGCGGCCCCGAGGCGGGGGGGGGGGCGGAAAGGGGCCGTGGAGGGGTCGCGGGGGTGCGGGACGGAGGGGGGGGGGATCGGACAAAGAGAGCACACGGAGGGGGTGGGCGGAGGGGCCGGGGGGGGCAGAGCGGGGGGCTTCAGCCGAGGGGCTGGGACGGACGGGGGGGGGGGCGGGGGTGGGTGATGGAGGGGCTGAGGTGGCTGCACAGACCGGGGACAGACCGGGGGGGCTGCACGGGGCGGATCAGGGCTGCCCTACACACACAGCGGGGCTGGATGTGCCGGGGGGGGAGCGGTGCCCCCACACCCCCCCACGGCACCGCCTGGGAAGACCCCGCGAGGGGCCGGGCAGCGCTGCCTCCTGCCACCCCCCCCCTGCTGCCACCGCCGAGTTTGTCACTGGGTGGAGGTGCTGAGGGACGGGACGGGGCAGGGGGGGGCTTTGACACCCGTGCGATGCTGGGGGGGGGGCTCCCCACACCACCCGGCCCCCAGCTCGTGCTCCCGAGGGTGGCCGGGGAGCTGCCACCCCCTGCCCTGCTCCCAGGGACAGGTTGGGAGCGAGATGGGACAGGGACCGTGCTCAGCATCCCCAGGGGACAGCGACAAAACCCCGGCAGCCCTGGGTCCGAGCAGGTTGGGGACCTGCAGCTGGGGACCTCTGCTGTGGGACAGGACGGGGACAGGGATGGGGACAGGGACAGGGACAGGGACAGGGACAGGGACAGGGACAGGGACAGGGACAGGGACAGGTGCCCTGCTGGGGCTGCCGCCGGTTGTGTCCCCACTCCCCGTGGCCGTCCCCTTCCCGGACAGCCCCCCGGGAAGTCCCCGCTCCAGGCGCCCCCGGCAGCGGGTCGCTTTGATGGCTGTGGGTCCGGGGAGGGCCCCTGGAGCCCCGCCAGGTCCCCATCCCCATGACGTGGCCGATGCATTTCCCGTCTCGGCCGATGTCCTTGAGCCGATCTGCCCAGGGAGCAGCGGCCCGGGGGCAGCTGCCTTGGGGTCACGTCCAGCCCTGGCAGGGACGGCCGAGCCCAACCGTGTCCCGTGGGACCACCTGCGGGGGACATCGGGCTGGGGACAGTTTGGGCCATCCCTGGAGGGGTCCAGCCAGCAGAGAGGGATGGGACACACACGGGACAAAGGCAAACACCCGCAGCAGGGACCCTGCAGCTCCCAGCGGGGCAGAGCCCAGGGGTCGCAGTGCTCTCCCTCGCCTCCTGCCCCCCCACCATGATCCCATCCCAGCCCCCTGCTGCTGCAGCGCCTTCAGCCCGGGGACGTGCTCCCATCTGCCGGGCCCTGCTTTGGGAACTCGCTGCCAATGTGCCCGCAGGATGCCCCCTGCCCTGCCCGCCCCCATCCCCAACCCTGCCCAGCACCCATGGGAGCGGTGAGCTGGGGCAGCAGCGGGACCCCTCTGCGTCCCCCCGTGCTGTCGGTGACGCCTTTTCCTCACTGCCCTCAGAAGTGGCGAGGGCAGGAAGCGGCAGAGGCCGGGCAAGACGCGGCGCATCCCTGGCGAAACGCCGGCCCAGGGGCTCCCGCGGCGCCAGAAACCCCATTAGTGCCCGCGCCAGGGCTGCCAGCGCAGCCTGCAGCAGCCCATTTAGGAGCCGGCTCCTCTCCTCCGGGATTTTGTCCCAGGATCTCCCCGCTGGGGCTCCTGCTGGCTCCAGCACCCCCTAAAGTGGGGCCGGGGCGCGGACTCAGGGTGTCTCCTCCACAGGCGCCTCCCCGTGCGACGGCCGCCCCGGATGGGGGGAGATGGCCCCAAGTGAGGAGCCTCTGCCCCGCTCCTGAGTCCCTTCCCGTAAGTGCCTCTGCTTCGCTCTGCAGAGCAGCCGGGGCTGCCGGGGTTCGGCTCGGTGACAGCCCTGCTGGCTCTAAATGGGCGCTCTTTAATATTTGATTCCCTCTAAGTGCTGCCCGGCCCCGTGCGGGGTGGCACCGGCTGCTGGGGCTGGCATTGCTGCCGCCCCGTGGTGGAGGCTGCCGCAGGATGGGGTCGGGTCCTGGCACTTTTCCGGGGTCAGATCTGGCGGTATTGGGGTTGTGGCCGGCCACAGGGCGTGATGGGCTCGCATCCTTCCACTTGGGGTGGGTTCGGATCCTGCTGTGCTGGGGCTGTGGGTGCCCTGCAGAGCCACTCAGCACATCCCGTGGCCACAAAACCGCAGGACAACGTTACCCTGCACACACCCGGGGGCCCTGCAGCCCCCCCGCAGCACGCCACCAGCCTGGCTTTGTGCTTCATGGTGCTGGTGCCCACCCAGCCCCTGTCCTACCAAGCGACTGAATTCCTCCTGCAGTGCTGCCAGGGCTGGGCGCTCTCGTTAGCGGGAGGGACAGCAGCGGGGACACGGCCAAGGGCTCCCCCCAAACCTCCCTGCAGGCAGCAATGGGGAAACTGAGGCACGGCTCGGGGGGGAGCTGCTGGGCTCTGGCAGTGCCGAGGCTGCGTGGGGCAGGGCAGGTGGTTTGGCACAGCAGCCGGCAGCACCGTGGGGCCAGGATGAGTTCACCAGGGCCAGGAGCGCGGGACACGGCCCCATCCCACCGGGGCCTGACATCAGTCCCAAGGGGACCAACACCTTTGGGGCTACTGCTGCGGTCCCTCCGGGCCAGGAGCAAACAAACAGCGGCAAGTTTTCACTCTTGTCTCATGGAAAAAGCTGGGGCCGTCCTCACCCTTCAGCAGTGAGTCACCGCCATGCGCTGCCAGCAGCCCCACATGGCGACGGGGACGGGGTCGGGGATGGGGACAGGGTCACGACACCGCCACCACCCCAGCGTCCTCCCCAGGGGACGGCAGCGGAGCTGGTGGTGGTGCTGCCGTGCCGTGCCGGTGCCACTCGGCACCCCCAGCCCCACCGCCCGCCCCACGCCGCGTGTTGCAATCCCTGGCCCCATCCCAGCCCCGGGATCAGCGCGGCGCAGCCGGGCCTTGCCTCCGAGGGCCAAGAAGGGGGCGGCGGGTCGGGGCGCCGAGCGGCTGACGTGGAGCCGGGCTCCCTGGGCAGGCGGGTGCCGGAGCTGCCGCCGCTGGTTGGGATCAGCTTGAGGTTAGAGCCGGGGATGGGGCAGGTGGCGGTGGCACCGTGCATGAGGGGGTGACGGGATTGCAGCCATGGGGGCAGCTCCAGTGGCCACAGCAGTGCCCTGGTCCCGAGGGGCGGCCGGGCAGGGGGAGGTGGTGCCGGGTGGGGACAGGGCAGGGGGGTGGCGGGGACATCCCCGTCCTGAGGAATGGGCTCAGTCCCCACGTCCCTCCGGCTGGGGTCGGGTCCAGCTGTGTCTCTGCTTTCTCTGGAAGTGGCTCCACCCTGTCCCGGATCACCCCGTACAAACAGGCTGCGCTAATTAGCGGTGGTGGGAGCTGCCAGATGCTCCCCGGACAGAGGCCGGAGCCCAGCAGGCCCCCAGGGCAGCGCGCTGTCCCCTGTCCCCCTGCCACCACCGGGCCAACAGCTCCGGCAGACAGGACGGGGGAACACGAGACCTGGCTGCATCCCCCACACCTGCGGGTGGATGTGCTGGGGTCAGGGGGACACCCAGGGTCGTGGGGTGACCCCCCTGTGGGTGCCGCGTGCGCCGCGTGTCCCCGGGCGCGAAGGTCCCATCTGCGGTCGAGCGAGCGCCACGGGGGCAGGCGGCCACGGGCGCAGGGAGGGGGGAGAAGCTTTTAAACTAATCCTGCTCCAGCCCCACGGCGGGCGTGGAGGATGCGGCCGCATCCCTGATCCCGGCTCGGCACGCGGAGCTGGCCCCGTGCCCGGCACACAGCTGGGGTGCAGCAGGGAGGGCGCCCGCCTGGGTGCTGTGGGGCTGGGGACCCCTGGGGACGGATACGGTGACCATGACCACGCTGGCCCTGGGAGCACCGGAGGGTGCACAGAGCCCCCGCCTCATGAGGGCCTCAGTTTCCCCACCCCGCTGCAGGAACGTGAGGCTGGGGCAGGGGTTTCGCAAGGTTCCTGGTGGTGCTGAGCGCTGGCAGTGCCCCTGCCCATGGTCAGGATCCGTCCCAGGCACAGCCACCCAGCCCTGTGCCCATGGTGGCTCTTTGGGGGGGGTCTGGCTGGGACACCCCAGCACGGGATGGAGCCGTCAGGGAGCCCAGCTGGCAGCAGCACGCGTCTCCAAACAACGAGCACGAGGGGATTAGGGCCTGGTGGCTGCTGGCCCCGTGGCTCGCGGCCGGGGACGGTTAATCCCGGCCAGCTGCGGGGCTGGGGCTAGGCAGCACCCACCACAGCGTCCCATGGGGCACCCCACATCCCTGGGCTCTGGGTGGGTGGCAGGGGGCTTGGCTATGGGGGGGAACTGTCCCTAAAACTGCTTTTGTCCCCATAGAGCCACGTGGGATCGGAGCCGGCGCTGGGAGCTGGGGGCAGGACGTGCTATGGAGCTGAGCCTGGGGGGCGCCTGAAGCCAGAAGGATGAGGATGGGGTGGGGGGACGCGGAGTTCCCCAACGGGAGCCTGGCTGCCCGGCCGGACACCTGCTTCGGGGTGGTGAACCTCAGCAGCAGCCTCAACGAGACGCAGAGGAAAGCCATCGCCTCGCCCTGGTTCTCCACCGCCTTCGGCCTCATCGGGCTCTGCTCCAACCTCTTCGCCCTCTACGTCCTGCTCAGCTCCTCCCGCAAGCTCACCAGCCGCTCCCGCTCCTCCTTCCTCGTCTTCCTCTGCGGGCTGGTGGTCACGGACTTCATGGGGCTGCTGGTGACGGCCTCGGTCATCATCCCCTACCACTTCATCAAGTTCGACTGGGCCGAGGTGGACCCCGGCTGCCACCTCTGCAACTTCCTCGGCTTCTCCATGGTTTTCTTCGGGCAGTGCCCGCTGCTGCTGGGCGCCACCATGGCCGGCGAGAGGTTCTTCGGCATCAACCACCCCTTCTCCCGCTCCACCAGCATCTCCAAGCGCCGCGCCTGGTCCATCGTGGGGATGGTTTGGGGCTTCTCCTGCCTGCTGGGGCTGCTGCCGGTGCTGGGGCTGGGCCGCTACACGCTGCAGTACCCCGGCTCCTGGTGCTTCCTCACCCTCCTGCCCGACACCGGCAACGCCGTTTTCTGCCTGCTCTTCGCCCTGCTGGGCATCTTCTCCGTGGTGCTCTCCTTCATCTTCAACACGGTCAGCGTGGTCACGCTCTGCCGCGTCTACCACGACCGCGAGTCCGTGCAGCGGCGGCGGGACAGCGAGGTGGAGATGATGGTGCAGCTGGTGGGCATCATGATCATCGCCACCATCTGCTGGATGCCGCTGCTGGTGAGGCCCTGGCTGGTGGCGTGGCCCTCTCGGGGGGCGGGGGGGATTGGGGGGGTGGGCCAGGTCTCAGTGTGCTCCCCACGTCCAGCCTGGTGCCCCCGTGTCCCTCCTGGTGAGGCCGCGAGGTTTTGGTGCCCCCCTGCTTGTCCCTCGTGGTGTGGCCCTGGGAGCTGTCCCCTCGTGTCCCTCCTGGTGAGGTCCTGGTGTCCCCCCCCCATCACCCACAGCAGGGCCCCAGCTCTTGGTGTGCCCCTTCTCCTGGTGAAGCCCCTCGATCTTGGTGTCCCCCCCCATGCCCTAAGAGGAGTCCCCAGCCCTTGGTGTCCCCCCCACGTCCCTTCTGGAGAGACCCTGTGTCTGGACGTGCCCCCCCCCCATCTCTCCACCTGGGGACCTCAACCTCAGTGCAACCCCACAGCCCTCCCCCTCCCCATCCTTGCAGGCCCACCGGGTGCCCAAAACCACAGGTGCCCAACGCGGGACCCCCAGGTCCTGCCCCAAACCCTACAGGGAGCAGTGGGGAGCCCCTGGGGTCATCTCACGCCTCCCCTCTCCCCCCCCCAGATCTTCATCATCCAGACCATCCTGCAGCAGCTGCCGGCCGGGGAGCGCGCCCGGACGCTGCCCACGGAGACGCAGAAGCTGCTGCTCATCTACATCCGCATGGTCACCTGGAACCAGATCCTGGACCCCTGGGTCTATATCCTGTTCCGCCGCGCCGTGCTGCAGCGCGTGCACCCGGGGCTGCGCGCCCGGCCCTCCCTGCTCTCCCTCTACCCCGTCCTCAACCCCTCGCTGCGCCGCAAGCTCGCCCAGGAGGCCCGGCTGCAGTAATTTTTTTTTTTTTTTTGGGGGGGGGGGATGTAATTTTGATGTAATTTTGGGGAAACAGGGATGGGGGTGAGCAGGACCCCCGCCCCGGCCGCGGGAGGTGGGCGCACACAGCCAGGGTGCAGTGGTTTATTGATTAGTGCTCTCCATGCCGGGCACCATGAGGCCGGGGGATGCGGTGCCCGGTGGGGTAAGGGGGGTGGGAGGCATGGGGGTGCTCCCCCCACACCCCCCCGTGTGACCCCTCCCCAATAAAGCGCAGCTTGTGCAGCTCTCCGTGCCCGCTGGGTGCCCCCAGCCCTGCTCCTCCGGGCTCTGCTGTGGGTGCTCAGGTCCTGTTGAGAGGGGGGGCTGGCACCCAGAGGGGGGGGCTCGCACCCATGGGTGGGGGGTGGGCTCTGCAGCCCCCCCCAGCCCGGGGTGGGCGCACGGCAGCGCTCACACGGTCACAGGATGGGGACCCCCAGCGCCACCGCCAGCCTCACACAGGGCGGTGGCACAGGGGGGACGCAGAGCAGAGACCTGGGCAGGGGGAACTGCCCCCCCCCCCGGCTACTCCTGCGCCCCCCCAGTGCTGCAGACAGCCGCCCACACCTCAGCCACAAACTCCGGGGGAAAGGCAAATTCCCCCAGCACCGAGTCCAGGCCGTGGGCGAGTGCGGTGGTGCCAGGGCTCTGCTTCGCCATCTCCACCATGGTGGCGGCTGCGGGGAGAAAGGGGGGATTAGCACCAAGGGGGGGGGCAAATTGGGGGGTGGGAGGGCACGGGGGGCTCACCCAGCTCGCTGTCACGGATGCCCATGTAGCTCTCCAGCAGGTCGTCCACGCGGCGGGCGGCTTCTTCCTCCGTGGCGCTGGGCTGTGGGTGGGAGCGGGGGGCACCCAGTGCAGGGGGCACCCAAAGGGGGGCACATCCACCCCCCCCAGCCCAGCACGGTGCCTGCCCATGGGTCTGGGGGTGCCTTACCCCCTCCTGCAGCGTGGCCGGGCCCTGTGCCCGCAGTCGCAGCGTCTCCTTCCCGCTGGCCACTCTGCCCTCAGCGGGGCACTTGCTGCTGCTCCGCGTCCTCTGCCCGATCATGTCTGCACCCCGGGGTGGGGGCGAGGGGCAGGGAGGGTGCCCGGGGGTGGAGGGGCAGGGATAATAAAGGAGGGGCAGCCAAAGATAACCAAGAACATCGGTGATGGACAGCCAAGGGTGACCAAGAACACCCAAGGGTGGCCAGCCAAGGGTACCCAAACAGCCCAGGGGACACACCAGGAGGGCCCCGTGTGTGGCCAAGGACACCCATGGGTGCCCATCAGGGATGCACATGGGTACGGTGTGCCCATGGGTGCCCAGAGCAGGGCATGCAGAGGACTCAGCGTGATCATAGGGGCAGTTTGGGGCGCACGGGCAGGTGTGGGGGTGCACCCTGAGGTGGGGTGATCGCAGGGGTGCCCGCAGCCCTGGGGGGGGGGTTGCAAGGGTGTGGGGTGCTTGTAGGGGTGCACACGGGTGCCCAACAGTGGGGTGGATCCTGAGGGAGGCTGCAGGAGCCCAGCACCCTGCTCTGGGTGCCACAACCCACGGGACCATGGGGTGAGCGCACGGCCTGTGCGCATTGCAGGAGGGGGCTGGATGCCCCTTCCCGGGGGTCCCCAGGCAGAGCAGCCCCCCCTCCCCGCTCACCAAAGGCCTTTTTGGGCTGCACCAGGCGCAGGGTGAAGGGCTGAGCGCGGGGCAGCTCCCGCAGCATGCGGGCCACCTCGTAGTGCCGGCAGCCCACGATGGTGTGGTCGTTGATGGCCTCGATGCTGTCGCCCACGCACACCGCCTGGATGCGGTTGATGATGCTCCCCTCCTTGATCCGCTGGGGGGGGGGACACGGTGACACCAATGGGAGGGGGACATCGGGAGGACAGACAGACACAGCCCCCATCCCACGCCTCCTTGCACCGATTTCCTTTAGCAATGGGGTCAGCCAGGGAGCCCCCAAAATGCACCATGCAGAGGGGGACCCCCGGGGTCAGGGTAGATGCAGAGACCCCCCCCTCAGCCCCCCCCCAACACTCCCTCACCTTGATGAAGGCGTAGCCAGCCCCGTTGTCCGTGATGGTGAGCCCCAGCGCGTCCTCAGTCTTGGTCACCTCCACCTCCTTCGTCTCCCCCCGGACGTGGGCGAAGATGAAGTCCTCCAGGCCGATCTGCCCCCCCAGCAGCTTCTGCATGTCCACTTTGTGCGTGTTCAGCGTGCAGAAGAGGATCTGCCACCGGCACCCCAGTGTCACCACGGCTGGGGACACTGGCAGTGCCAGCACCCCCCCCAACACACACACACCCCCCCCCACACCACCTCACCTCGGTGGGCGAGATGCTGAAGACCTCGGCGATTTTGCCGTAGAGCTCCTTGACGTTGGTGAAGCCCTCGATGCGGCCCGTGGGGCTGCCGTGGGCCAGCTGGGTGCGAAACACCAGGCGGGGGCGGACACGGGGGGGCCGCGGGGCTGGGGGCGGCTCGGGACCCCCCGGCTCCTGCCCCACGCCGTTCTCCATGGGGCCGTCCTCCCGGGGCTGCCGGCCGTGCTTGCTCACCCGCTGCATCCCGCTGCTGCCGCTGAATTATAGATGGGCACCGGCGTAAGGCGATCCCCAGGGGCCAGGAACCCGATCTGGTGGCGCAGGTCAGCCCCCGGGATCGGGTGAGCAGCACCACGGCCCCACCGCACCCCCCCGGGGCGCAGGATGGGGCGGCAGCGATGAGCACGGGGCCATCACCCTTGTAGGACACCCCAGGGCTGTGAGCACGGGGATGAAGCTGCTCCAGGTGGCTCCTGTCCTTTGAAGCCCCCCCCAAGCACAAACACACGGAGCCCACGCTGGTTTCTCCCACGTTTATTCACTTCCATCTCCATCCCGAGCCCAGCAGCCACCGGGAGATGGCAACCAGGAGACTCGTCTACAGAGCACCGACCTCGCAGGCAAGAGAGAGGGGGGGGGGTTGGACCCCTGCCCTGGGTTAAACCCAGGGCCGAATCCACGTAGTGCTAATAAGAAAATAAGACGCTCTCTAATTACACAATCTGAGATTTCTGACTGGCAGCCCCAGGGTCGTCCGACCCCGGCACGGCGTGGCGAGGACGCGGCTGCCGGCACGGTGGTCCCATGAGGGCTCCCCGGGGCTGGGGGGGCTCCGGCCCCGCTCCCCCTCAGCACAGTTTTGCCTTTGCTGGGGTGTGGGGAAGGGGCTGCCCTGCCTGGCCCCAGAGGCACGGGGGAAGCAGAGGGGGCAGGCGGGGTGCATGGGGCTGAGGGGCTGAAGGCACCCAAGGGTAAGCAGCAAGGGGAAAAGGGCAGATTAAATAAAACAAGAGAGAAGGGAAGGAAACCTGTCGCCTCCCCCATGGCAGGCAGAGGGTCCCTGGGCTGATTTCGGGGCTGGGATGCGGCACTGAGCCCTGGGGGCTCCCCACGCACCCCAGGGGGCACGGCTGCCTCTCCTGGCCACGCTCACCACGTCGGGGACAGGAGCCTTGAGCCGAGCCGAACATGCAGGGGGGCAGCTCGAAGGAGGTCCTGTCCCCACCGCGGAGAGGCGAGGCCATCGAGGAGGGGCTGGGTGTCAGCCCTCCTGCTTTAGGGACCTGTCACAGCTGCCCCACAGCCCTAGGGTCACCGTGGAAGGGGCTGCTGTCCTCCAGGCCCTCCACCCGCAGGCTGCGGTGCCGCATCTGGCACCGGGGCTCAGCGAGCCGGGGCTGCAGGCGATGCCCAGGGGCTGCAGGAGCTGGGGAGCGCACAGGAGAGCAGGGGGGGCTCAACCACGGCACCGCTTGGTCCCCAGAAGCTCAAGGTCCTCGGAGATGTCACCGCTGCGGGGCTGGGGTCACCCCCCGCTGATGTGGAGGGGGAAGCAGCCGGCCCAGCAGCAGGGACTGTCCCTTGTGGGAGCTCCAAGGGACAGGGCCGTGGTCCAGCTGGCCCCAGGCTCCAGCAGGGACTGGTCCTCTTCACAAGTGTTCGCTGCAGGGGGTGGAAAACGAGGCCAAATGACTGGGTTTGATTTCTCCTCCCCAAAACCACGTGGAGGCGGCCCCGAGCCCCCCCTGCAGCCACGCTGGGTGCCGCCTGCCCTGCCCCGCTCACCTGGCTATCCGGGACAGGATCTCCTTGATGCGAACCACCAGCTTCTCGTGCTGCAGGGGGTTGCTCTCGATGGCGCTGTGCAGCTTGGCCATGTAGAAGTCCAGAGTGCTCAGCGTCGGCGTCTCCCCGGTGCCTACGGGGCAGCAGCCCGGTAAGTCCCCACCCAGCCTCGTGCATCGTGCTGGGGACAAGACCCTGAACGAGGTCCTGCAGCACTGAGCTCCCACCGATACAAAGCCAGGAACAAAAGGATTGTTCCTCTTCCTAACACCTCCCCAGAGGAAGCCGTGACTGCATCTAGGGACGAGCACAGTTCCCAGTTTGTCCTGTCCTGCTATAGAGGAGCTGCCTGGCACATCTGGGCTCTCTGAACCCCAAATGCTCTGCGATCCCCCCCCAGGCCAGACGAGCAGTTATCACCACCCCACTGCCATCCCTGCTACAGCCCCCGCTGGCTTCAGCCCCCTCCATGTGGCCACCGTGTCCCGGGACAGCAAGGCCGGTCCCCGGGGCTGCCCCGAGCTCACCAGGGATGGGGAGGGAGGCGAAGCTGGTGGTGAGGGCCTGCCGCACGGACTGGAGCTGCTGCTGCAAGGCCAGGGTCTGCCTCTCCTCCTGCGCCAGCTCCTGCTCCAGCTTCTCCTTGGCGCAGTTCATGCTCTCCGTGTGCTTCTGCAGGATGGCGTTCTGCTCCTCGAACTCCGTGTTCATCTTCCGCAGGCGCCGCAGCTCGGCCTCCCGGGCTGCCAGGGACAAATGGGGTCAAAAAGGGTCAGGGGGGGGAACGGTGACCCCGTACAATACCCCAAACTCAGCCCCTTACCTTTATTTTGGTCCAAGAACTCTTCGGTGAAGATGGGCACGTCGAAGGTGGAGAAGGAATCGCTGCACTCCCCAGCCTGGAGGACAGGAGGGGACAGGGCTGAGGGGACAGCCACACGCTGCCTCCTGCAGCTCTGCTTCAACCCAGAAACCCAAACCCCGCAGTGCCACGTGCCTCAGTTTCCCCACAGGGCCGTGGAGCTGCCAGCACCTTACCTTGTGCCCGTTCAGCAGGGTGTTCACCGCCACGGAGCCGGCATCCTCTGGGAAGGAGGCAGGGGGTTACCCTCCACGAGCCACCCCAACACACACCCCCCCCGAGCAAAGGGCAGCTGCCCCAGCCCCTCAGCTCACCTTTCTTAATCTTCTTCTCCTGGATTTTCTCCGTGCACATCTTGTAGGCCTCCGACTGCTGGTACTCCCGCAGCTCCTTCATGTACTGCTGCTTCTCGCGCTCCGCTTCATCCAGGTACCGCTGTGGTCACAGACGTCCTCAGCCTGGCCCAGCCCCACAGCGGGCTCCCCGTGGTGCTGCTGACCCCCTCCCACCCCCCGAGGCCCGGCTCCTGCTCCCCAGCACTGAGATGGGCCCCCTGGTAACCCCCTTGTGACACTTCTTGTGCCCAGACCTCGAGCGCACAAAGATTTTGGCTTCCAAGTGCACCGAGGTGTGATGGGGCCAATCCCATCCTGCGAGCAGAGGGGGGTCAGGTGCAGGAGCCTCCAGAGAGGCTCCACCAGGACTGGGGGGGAGCTGCCAGCCCCAATGAGCCCCCCCACACCCCAGTACCTGCTTCTCCGACAGCTGCAGCTTGCTCCACTCGGCTCCCAGCATCTTGGTGATCTCCGGGAAGGGCAGGTCAGGGTGCTGCGTGCGGATCTGCTCGCGGCGCTCGTTCAGAAAACGGACGTAGCCCGTCACGGGGGCCTTGGGGCCATTGGGCAGGATCTTCTTCCTCTTCTTGCCCTTGGGCCAGCCCCTCTTCTTCACCGGCTGGCGCCCCGAGAAGGGAAAGGGACAAGCTGGCATCGACAGTGGTGCAGGACCTGCACCTCTCGGGGCAAGGTCTCAGCCCTTCCCTGACCACGGTCACGCCGCGGGTCCCACAGCACCACAGGGGACACAGCGGGGCTCACCTCCTCCTCGCCGTGTGGCTTCTCACCGCTGGCCCGCGCCACCTCCCCCTTCTCCTGCTTGATGGCCACCAGGAAGTTGCCATGCTGAGCCTTGCCTGCAGCGTGCCTGTGGACACAGAGAGCCCCTCAGAGGGCTGGGGACCCCCTGCAGCACCGCCAGACCCCCAGCTCCCACCCAGACACGGTGCCCAAACCCAATCCAGACCCCAGGGCTCGGCAGAGCCCAGCTCCAGGTGGACAGGACACAACCCTGGGCACACAAAAGCTGCTCCGAGGTCCACCCAAGGCCCCTCGGTGACATTTTGAGCAAGGCTGGGAGCTGCCAGCACCGCTCCGGGTGGCAGCGAGCAGCGAAGGTGACCATAAAAACACGGGGACACCCCCACGTGGCACCCAGACATCGCGGCGGGTTGTCCTGAGGGACACACAGCGGCCGATCCTCCTCGGCGAGGGGGGAGCCACCACGGGGACAGCTCCTGGTGGCAGCACCCCCCGCGGGGACCAGACGAGCCGGGGCCAAAACCGCTCCTTTGGTGCACGGAGCCACCTCCGGAGGCACCCGGCGGTTCTCACGAGCGGCCGGGAGCCCCGAGGCTGCTTCCCAGCGCGGTGCCACATCCTCACACAGCCCCAGCACGGATTAAACCGGTCTCGGAACCCCCCCCCAACCCCACCACAGCCTCTCCCCGGGGCTCCTAAGGCTCTCCCCGGCTCCTTCCCACGGTGGAGCCCCCGTTCCGCCTGCACCCCTTTGATCCTGCGGCTTTGATGGCCCCATCCCAGCTGGTCACACAGCCGCCGACCACACCAGAGCACGGCCGGGGCTGCCGGACACGGGGAGACGCAGAGGGTGTGAGCGGGGCGGTCGGCACGGCCGGGCTGTTCTTTCATCCCAGTCACAAGATCCCTTTAATAGCGAGGGGCTGGGCGCAGCCCCCCCAAGGGAAAGGGAATTTGGCTGTGCACCGACAGCCCGGCGCATCCGGACTCAATCCCTGTTTTTTAGCATCCCTCACTCACATCACACGCTCGGTGTGAGCCCAGAGCCCTGCACGAGCCAGAATTCACCTGAAAATTCATCCCCGTCCCCCCCCTCCGAATCCTGGGGACCCCAGCTCTAAGGCTGACCCCCTCCCCAGGACCCAGCCCCTCGCACTGAGGCTGCGGGATGCTGTGGGAACATCGTCAGCCCCCCGGAAAAAAAAAAACAACTGCTGCAGCCCCAGCCCTTCTGTACGAGCCCCAACACAACACCCGGCCCCAGCAGCCCAGTCCCGTCCCGCAGCGTGGTGGGGAATGTGCTGACCCCCCCCCAGGCGGGGAGCCCTGCCTCCCCCACGCAGCGCCGCGGATTCCTTTCGTGCCTGAGGATGCTTTAAAAAGCAAAGTTATTCCCGGCACCGTTCCTCCCCTTATCTCGGCTCCCTTGGGCATCCACCTCCTGGCGCCGCAGCGGCCCCGGGACCTGGAACCCCGCGACACAGCAGGAACAGCCCCCGGGGGGGGGGCATCACCCCCCAGGGACCGCACGTGGTGTGTCCCGAACAAGCTGAGGCTGAGATGACCCAAAACTCATGGCATATTTTTGGGGTTTTTACCCCAGGCCCTACAGGAAAGGCCACCAAGGTGGGCACAGTGATGCTTGTTGCCCCCACCCCCCCCCGTGACCCCCACCCCGCTTCTGGGGGGTTTGTCACCCCCCGGGGCTGGGTGCTGGGCTGGGGGGGGGCACTTACAGCATCCCAGCGGGCGCCTGCTTCGTGCTGTGGGCCATGGGCAGCGGGGGGGGAGCTCAGAGCAAGACCCTGAGGGACAAAACCGGGGGTGTCACCGGGGCCCTGGGGGCCACCAAAGCCACGAGCCAAGCCCCCCCCACCCCATGGACCAAGCCCCCCCCTTGCTCAACTCCTTCCCTCCAGGCCCCCATGGCTGCCCCTCCTCAACCCCCCAGCACCCCCAGACCCCAACCCCAGCACCCTTAGGCCCCCTCCAGCCCCCCCAGCACATCCTGAACCCCCCCAGACCCCTGCCCCACAACCCCAGCCCCCCCCAGCCCCCCCAGGCTCCTTCAGTACCCCCCTATCTCCCTTTCCTACACCCCCAGACCCCCCCCCAGCACCCCTAGACCCCCCCTAGACCCCCTCCAGACCCCCCCAGCAACCCCAGACCCCCCCAGCACCCCCAGGCCTCTTCCAGGCCCCCCCAGACCCCCTCCAGCACCCCCAGACCCCCCCAATCCCACTTTCTACACACCCAGACCCCCCCCAGTACCCCTAGACACCCTCCAGACCCCCCCCAACACCCCCAGGCCCCCCCAGCACCCCCAGACCCCCTCTAGACCCCCTCCAGCCCCCCCCCAGCACCCCCAGGCCCCTTCCAGGCCCCCCCAGACCCCCCCATGACCCCCTCAGCACCCCCAGCCCCCCCCCAATCCCCCTTTCCACACCCCCAGGCCCCCCCCCAAGAACCCCCAGGCCCCCCCCTCACCTCCAGGCCTCCTCCAGGCCTCCCCCAGGCCCCCCCCGGCCCCCGTTACCCCCGGTCCCCCCCCGCCATCTTGGGCCCCCCCCGCCCCCACCTTCCGTGTCCCCGCCGGGCCCCTCGGCCTCCCTTCCCCGCCGGGCCCCGCCCCTCTATTATTATGCAAATGAGCCCCCGCTTCCGCTCCGCCGATTCGCTCCCCGCGCCGGGCCGGGGGACGCGAGGCCCCGCGCCGATTGGTTGGAAGCTGTGACGTCACAGAGTGGAGGGCGGGGAAGGGGCGGGGCGAGGCCGGGGGCCGTCGCTGCGCGCTCGCGTGCGCCGGGTTCGGCGCGCGCGGCCGGCCGGGCAGCCAATCAGGAGCCGGCGTGAGGACGGGGAAGCGTTGAGGGGAGGGCAGCGCCTTAAAGGGGCAACGGCAGAAGGAGAGGAGTGGGGCCCACCGCATTCGGCCCCCCTCGGGTGCCCCCCCAGCGCCCACCCGGCCAAGCAGCGCGGGGGGGCCCCGAGACCCCAGAACGCCCCCAGTGCTCCCAGTGCCCCCAGTGCCCAGCCCAGGGGCGTCCCAGTGGCCCCAGGACCCCCCCACACTGCTCCCAGTGCTCCCAGTGCTGTCCCAGTGCTCCCAGTTACCCCTCCCCAGCCCTCCCAGTGCTGTCCCAGTGCTCCCTTTTGGGGTCCCAATGGCCCCAAGCCGCCCCCTCCCACTACTTCCAGCACCCCCAGTGCCTGCTGGAGTGGGGGGTTCCCATGTCCCCCTTACTCACCCCTCCCAGTGCTCCCAGTACTCCCCCACACCACTCCCAGTGCCCCCCAGTGCCCACCCCCAGGACCACCAGTGCCCCAGCACCCCCCCCCCAGCTTTGGGGCACCCCCTGCCCTGACCCCACACCCCACGGAGCTGCAGAGGCCGAGCAGGACTGGGAACCCCACGGTGCCCCCCAGCACCCTCGGGTGCCCAAAGCACCCAGTGTCCGGGGTGCCCGGAGCTGGGGGGCGCGGGCACGGGAGGGGGCAGCCGGTTCCCAGCTGGGGGGGGGCAGCTGTGGCAACCCCCCCAGCTTGTCCCCCCCCGGGGCTGCTCACCCATCGGCCTGGATTTTCGCTTCCTCCCCGGCCCTGAGTCACCGCCGTGCCTTCACATGACGGGGGGGGGCCGGGGGGGACCGGGGGGGTGCCGGGGGCTGGCGGGTGATGCGTGGCCCCCACCACCCTTCACCCGCACCCCCCTCACCACGGAGCTGCCGGGGGAATCACAAGACCCGGCACCCATGCAAATTGTTCATCCGGAGCATCCCGGCCCCGGGGCTCCGTCACCCCTGTCATGTCAGCATCGGGGGGGGGCCCATCCAGGGAAGGGTTCCCCAAAAACGCACGGTCCGGGAGCCCCCAGCCCGGCTCTCCCGGAGGTGCCCGACCCGCTCGGGTTACCCCCGATGCCCCCCCAGCCCCTGGTTTCGTCCCCGGGATCTCAGCGTCCCCGTGGGCAGAGCGGGTGGCACCGGGGGGGCTGCGGATGCTCGCCCCCACCCCACGGGCAGAGCTCTGTCCCGCTGCGCCTTTGGGGTCTGAGCCACCAAGAACCCGCTTGGAACAGCCTCAAACTCCCCAAAAACACCCAGAAACACCCAGAAACGGCCCCGCAGCAGAGAAACCCCCCCAGCAGTGGGCACGCACCCATGGGGAGGGTGCTCCCAGGGGCTGGGGTGATGGGGGCCCGGCAGCACCCTGGGGGGGTCCCTGGGGACCCATTGGGGGGGCACATCTGGGATGTCCCCGCTGGTGGCTGGCTGCGAGGATGGCAGGGACACAGGGAAGGGGGGGCCGGTGTTAGGGAAGGGGGGGCTGGTGTTGGGGCAGGTGGCTCCCAGGTTTTTTGGGTGCCCGGGGGCACAGCAACAGCGCCGGGTGCCGTGGGGCTGGGGTGCAAACGGGCTCCCCTTTTTGCCCAAGGCAGTGGTGGGGGCATCACGGGCAGCATCTGTGTGCCCCCCCCCATGCCTGGGGGCATCACGGGCAGCGTGTGTGTGTCCCCCCCTCTGTACCCAGGGACATCACGGACAGTCTGCGTGTCCCCTCCGTGCCCACAGCACCCAGCCTTTTACCCCAGGGATCCCACTGGGGACCAGTGTGCCCCCAGTGCGCCCCCAGTACATCCCCAGTGCGCCCCCAGTGTGCCCCCAGCATGTCCCCAACACGGGGGGGGTAGCACCAAGGCAGTCAGGGCCCCGCAGCAGCTGCGTGGCTCCCGGTCCCAACCCCCGGTGCCGGACGTTCCTCGGCCAGGCCTGGTGCTGGGGGGGCAGCACCGGGGAGCGGGGATGGCGGGGATGGGGGGGACACGGCCTGCGCTGCTCGGGGGCCCGAGCGGGACCACCACCGCCACCACCGCCACCACCGCCACCACCGCCACCACCACCGCCACTGCTGCTGCTCCCCCCGCCGCAGGCCCCGTCCCGCCCCGGCTCCATCCCCGCCCCGCCCCGGCCCGCTGGGCGCTATAAGCGGGCGGCCGAGGCCGGTGCGAGCGGCCCGGCTATGGCGGAGCCCCCGCGGAGGAGCTCGCTCGGGGCGGGCGGCTCGGCGGTGGCGGCGGTGGCGGCGGTGACGGTGGCGGAGGCGCTGCCGCTGCGGGCACGGCTGAGCTTTGCGGCCGGGCATTTCCTGAACGATTTGTGCGCCTCGCTCTGGTTCACCTACCTGCTGCTCTACCTGCACGCCGTGCTGGGCTACAGCCACCGGCTGGCCGGTGGGCTACTGCTGGCCGGGCAGGTGGCCGACGGGCTGTGCACGCCGCTGCTGGGCTACGAAGCCGATCGCTCGGCCGGCTGCGGCCGCTACGGCCGGAGGAAATCCTGGCACTTGGCTGGTAAGGGCTGGGATGCTGCGGGAAACCCAACCCAAAACAACCCAACCGGGGGGGGGGTCTCGGAGAGGGGTTGGGGGGCTGGGGGTGCTTCTCCCATGGGCTCGGTGGGGTTTCCCCAAATGGAGGGGGAGCTGCTGCTCCTGGCAGCTTTGGGGTTCAGGGGGGCTCTGCTGGAGCCCCGATGCTGCTGAGTCCCCAGCCCCAAAGATGCCCGGAGGGGCCTTTTTGGGGTGCCCCAAATGGGGGTGTAACACCCCCCCCCGTGGCACTGAGGGGGGAACGGGGCAGAGCAGGCGTGGGGCAGCCCCGTGGGGGTAACGGGGTGCAGGGGAAGGGGTGGTGTGACGTCCCTGTCCTGCCCGGGTGCCGTCCCCACGCAGTGGTGTGGGGTGGCCTCGTGTCCCCCCACATGGGGGTGGCACCAAGGCAAAGGGGTAAAAAGGAGACCGAAAGGTAAATCTGGGTTTTCCCACGAGCACGGGGATTTACCTGGGGCTTCCCTCAAGCGGGAGGTTCCCGGTGCAGCAGCACTGATGGGTGACCTTGGGGTGTGGGATGCTCATCGGGGCTGCTCCCGGTGCTGGGGACCAGGCTGGGGCTCCCCGGGTCGGGGCACGCGTGGGCTCTGCTCCGGGTGAGGAACGGCCCCGTGGGGACGAGGGGGAGGCAGCACCAGGTCCGTGTGAATGATTAACGGGTGCCCAGCTCACACCCTGGGTGAACAAGGCACTGAAGGGCTTGGGGCTGCCCCGCTGCCGTCGGGGGCCCTCCCTGAGGGGACAGCGAGACCTGGAGAAGGGTCCTCGGAGCCGTGGCACTCACAGGAGCCTGCCCTGTCCCTGCTGGTGACGGGGAATGGGGCAGTGAGCGCGGGGAAACCTCCGTGGGCAGGAGATGGAGACCCTCGGCGCTTCCTCCTCCTGGTAGCACCCCAGGGTGCCCACGGAGCCATGCGGGGAGAGGACAGTTGTGCTGTGGGCGCCGTTATCTTGATGCCGAATTTCTCCCTGCCAACCCGATAAGGCAGCTGGGCTGCCCGGCGGTTGGCTTGGCCTGGCCCCCCAGCCCTGAAATGAGCCAGAAAAAGGGGTGCAGGGGGGGCAGCTTCACCCCCTGCCGCACCATCTGTGAGATCTGCGCCCTGAATTTAGGGAAGTGGCCGGAGCTGTGACTCCGGCATGGGCAGCGCTGCCTCGGCCGGGTGCACCCAAGGGGAAGTTCTGAATCACATCTTGCACGGGGGCCGTGCTTGCCCCCAGCCGGCCCCACTGCAGCTGCAGAGAGCACCGCGAGGGCCTGGGGCTGAGCTCCAGCATGGCCCTGCCTGCTTCGGGGGGACAGGGGAGGCTGGGGACACGGGCTGAGGCTGGGGACATGGGCTGAGAGTTTGTTTCCCCAGCCAAAGCATGGGTTGTTCCTGGAAGTTGGGTGCTACCCCACCGCCTTCCCAGTCCCACCGCAGCTCAGCCTGGTCCCAGACTGGCCCTGCTGGTCCTGCTCCTGGGTCACGCTGTGGGGAGATGCTCCTGCGCGTGGGAGGGGGTGGCCCATCTGGCAGCAACCCATGCTCAGATCGGAGGAAACGTCGTGAAACCACAGCCTTGCGGGGGGAGATACCACGAGTTATCGGCACCATCTCCCCTCCGCGGTGCTGGGCTGGCTGGCGGCGGGGCTGCCGGGGCCGATGCTCCCGAGACGTTGGCTTGCTGCGGGATGCTCACCCTGCCCGTAGGATTTTTGGGCAGCTCCCTGCAGCCATGGGGTGGGAGCAGCTCCTCGCTTTGCTGCTGAGCGAGTCTGGTTGGGCTGCCCCAAATCCCCCGCCTGCAGCGGCTGCGCTGCGCTCGCCCACTTGCAGCCGGCGTTCCCGTGACTCTGCCCCGGAGGGCTGCGAGATGAGAGCTTGGATCTCTGCCACCTGCACGGGGTGCTGGGGTGCTCCCGGAGCCCTGTGCGGGGCTGTGGTGGCCTCCGTGGGGATGGTGGCTGTACCCTGCTAGCTGCTTTGGTGGCCCTGGGTGCTCTTTGGTGGCCCTGCTGGGGAGGGGATGTTGCACATGGGTCTGCTGCAGGGCGGAGGAGCAATGAGGTGGGGATGGGGTGGTGCAAGCACGCTGGGGTTGTACTGAGGCTGCGAGCTCCTGGCCTTTGGGTCTGGGCTAGGAGCGGAGCTGGGCCCCTGGGGGGCTCCTGTGGTCCTGCTGGGACGAGCAGGGGCCCCCAGGACAGCTCTGGGATGGAGGCACAGGTGTGACACAAACGGCTTCTGGCACACGGGGGTGTCGGGGTGGATGTGGGAGCTGCAGCAACCCCAGGCCCAGGGACTGCAGCTCCTGCCCCAGCGCTCCCCGGGGACAAGGGCAAGTCCCTCGCAGCCCTTCGGGGACTGCAGAGCCCGAGTCTGTGGGGCCCGAGACTGGGCAGGGGGCACAGCCTCAGTGATCCTCCAGGCTGGGTGTTTAACACAGGCATGAGTTTTGGTCCGAGTTCCGAGTGCTCCTCGGGCATCCTCCTCAAGTGGCAGTGCCGGGGAGGAGCTGCCCTTGTGGCCGAAGGAAGGAGAAATCTCTCTCTCGTCAGGAAAAGGATCTTGCACAGTCCTGCAGAGAGGGGAGCCTGGGGACCTGGCGAAGCGGCTGCGGGTTCCCCTGGGCTGTGGGAGCGGGTTCCTGTGGTTTTGTGGCCAGTGGGTGCTGCGGGTTTGGCAGCACCCAGCGCAGGACAGGACGGAGCAGGGCACGGCGCCCAGGCCTGCATCTCGTCGGATTTGATCCGTAACCTTCTGGAAGCGGAGGGGGAAGCCGGCCTGTCCCTGCCTGCTCCACGCAGGCGTCCCTGTGGCGTGCGAAGGGGACGCTGCTGGGCTGTGGTGGAGGCAGGGACCTGGCTCTGGTGTCACTGACTCAGCCGGGACCTTCCCATCAGGGCAGCGGCGTCTGACGCCAGCGTGGGGACAGATCTGCTCCTGCCCCGATGTGCTGGGGGCTGCTGGGGACGCCCCCGGCTGCTGCTTTGCGTGGCTCCCGGCAGCAGAAGGGGCGAGGGGACAGACGGACAGGACAGGCTGTGTGCCTGCAGGAGCGGGGGCTGTCCCGGTGCTCAGGGCACCTTATCACCCCCAGGCAGGCGGCGGCGCGGCGCCGTGGCCTTGGGGCCGGTTATCTGCAGGCCTGGAGGTGGGCAGCGACTGGGGGGAGCTGATCCCCCCCCTGCAGCCCTGTCCGTGGCTAGGAGCCAGCTGTGGCCATCAGGTCGCAGGGCGCTGGGCTCGCAGCCCCTCACCGCTCCCCTCTCTCCCCAGGCACCACCTGCGTCCTCGTGTCCTTCCCCTTCATCTTCAGCCCCTGCCTGGGCTGCAAGGAGAACACGCCGCAGTGGGCAGCCTTCATCTACTACCTCCCCTTCATCGTCATCTTCCAGTTCGGCTGGGCGGCCACGCAGATCTCCCACCTGTCCCTCATCCCCGAGCTGGTGACCAGTGACCACGAGAAGGTGGAGCTCACAGCTTTCAGGTGAGCGTGGCCAGCCCTGGCTGTCCCCTGAGCCGAGTCCCTTCGCCTCCGTGGGGAGAGGAGAGAACTCACAGCGACCCACCAAGCCCAGCCGGGCTTCGTGCTGTGGTGCAGGCAGAGGCAGGGCTGTCTGCCAGCTCCTTCCCCCCTTGGTACTGGGTACTTGGTACTGGGGTACTTGGTACTGGGGTGCCAGGTCCCCAAACCCCCTGCCCCAGCCTCAGAGGGTGCATCGGCACAGAGGAGCTCATGCCCACGGGGCACTTTTTCCTTTGGAACTGGAGGGTGATGCTCACACGGGAGGAATGTGTCCCCAGGTGTCCCCAGGGAGGGGAGGGCCAGGCACTGCCCTGTGCTGGCCGTCCCGGAGGCCGCAGTGTCCCCAGGGCTGTGCGTGTGGCCCCAGAGCTTGTGCTGCTTATCTGGAGGGGCCGGGCTGCAGGAAGGGGACTTTATCAGCTGGAGCAGGGCTTCGTTATCTGCCCCGGTGGGAGGAAGTTCCCCTTCCGTCAGGTAACAGGCGCAGCGCTGCGCCCATGCTGGAAGCACGCAGGGAGGTGGCGGTCACCCAGGGCCAAGGGGCCCCACGCTGGGGTGCTGGGCCAGGGGGCTGGGGGTGGGCTGAGGCTGGACAGGGTGGCCCAGGGGGGCTTGGTTTCCTTCTGGTGCTGCTCCCTGCTTGGACTGGGGGTGCTGGGAGGTGCACCAGTAAGGCTGATGCACCGCCAGGGCTGGCCTGTCCCTGCGTGCGCTTGGAGGTGTCACCTCCGCAGCGGTGCCGTGGTGCAGAGCTGGCTGCAGAGGGCCTGGGTTGGCGGGCAGCCACGTGTGGAGGTGTCCCTGCTGTGGCTGGAGCTGTGCTCGTCCCTCTGTGTCACCCCGCCCTGCCATCTCCCCCAGGTATGCCTTCACCGTCATGGCCAACATCACCGTGTACGGCCTGGCCTGGCTGCTGCTGAACCTGCAGGTGGACCAGCCTGAGCGCACGGAGCACCTGGGCATCCAGGATGTCCCCGTGTTTCGGGTAGGTGGCACGGCTCGGTCCCTGAGGTCCCTCCTTCCCTGCGTGGGATGTGGCTGTACTGGGAGGCACTGGAGGGAGTGAAGTGGCAGCACCCCAGAGCCACCTCCTGCACTGGGCAGGGGCTGCACCAACTCCCCCTGGGTTCTGGGACCCCCTTTTATTCCACCAAACTCCTGGGGCAGGGGGAGACGAGCAGGCAGAGGGCACCCTGTGCCATGCTCACCCCCTCTCTGCCTCCCCTAGAACCTGTCCCTCATCGTGGTGGGGCTGGGGGCTGTGTTCTCCCTCATCTTCCACCTGGGCACCAAAGAGAAGCCGTACCCGCTGGGGTCCCTGCCGCAGCCCGAGCGCACGCCCCTGCTGCAGAAGGAGCCCACGAGGTGCCCGCGCCCGCTGCTGGCCTGGAAGGACTGGCTGCTGGAGCCTGCCTTCTACCAGGTGGGAGCAGGATGGGCCACGGCCATGCCCCGTCCCCCTCCTCCAGCCAGCACGGGCTGAGGGCCGCTCTCTCCGTCCCCTTGCAGGTGGCGGTGCTCTACATGGCCACCCGGCTCATCGTCAACCTGTCCCAGACCTACATCGCCATGTACCTGACCAACTCGCTGCTGCTGCCCAAGGTGGGCACGGGGCAGGTTCCTGCCCGCATGGCAGGGTCACCCGGGCAGGGGTCCCGGGCGAGTGGTCTGGAGCTGATCTTCTCCCCGTGCTTGTCGCTCACAGAAATACATCGCCACCATCCCCCTGGTGCTGTACGTCAGCGGCTTCCTGTCCTCCTTCCTCATGAAGCCTGTGAATAAGTGGATAGGTCGGAACGTGAGTCCTGGGGGCTTGGCGAGGTTGGAGTTAGACCCAGGGCGTAACAACCTGCTCCTGAGCTCAGGGGCTGGGCACAAAAGGCAGGTCCTGAACCCAGCGGGGAGCAGAGCACTGGGCACACCGGAGCCTGGCTGCAGAGCAGGGACCCCTCAGGGATCCTCCTGCTGCAGCAGGGGTCCCACAGGGCAGGGCGAGGGGTGGCATGGGCCCGTCCTGCACATCTGAGGGTGCTGAGGTCTGGGAAAGTGATGCTGGCCCAGGCTCAGCCGGTCCTGAGCAGCCCCAGCAGGGCTGGGAGAGCCCCGAGGAGCCCAGGAGAGGCTGAGGGGGGACTTGGCTGAGCCACCCTGAGCATGCCGGGGGTGTGGGGTCTGCAGCCCCGGCAGACCTGCAGCTTCTGCTCCTGCCATGGGGTGCAGGGCACGGCTGGGGCTGTCCCCATGCCCTGCAAGGCACCTACAGCTCCTCCGGGCACAGGCTGGTTGCTGCAAGGCCCTTGCTGTGTGGGAACAGTGCCCCGAACCCACTGGGAACGAGCCAGGGCCGTCCCTGTGAGCCCAGTGGGATGTCACCGGGGTCTGGGGCACAGCCAGCGCTGGGTGCTGAGCTCTGCCTTCCCCCCCTGCCCGTCCCCACGCCGTCCCGGAGCAGCTGACATATTTCGTGGGCATCCTGGTGATCCTGGCCTTCGCCTCCTGGGTGACCCTGACCAGGACGATGGGAGCGGAGATCTACGGGGCGGCCGCGCTGCTCGGCGCTGGCTCCGCCACCATCCTGGTCACCTCCCTGTCCATGACGGCCGACCTCATCGGCACCAACACGGTACGTGGCCCCACCATCCCTGGGCTGGAGATGCATCCCCGGGCAGTGCTGTAATGAGGGCTGTGCCCATGAGAGGGCACACGGCTCTCGCTGCGCTGCGTGGCACCGGCTGAGCCTTCCTCTCCCCTCGCAGCACAGCGGAGCGTTTGTCTACGGGGCCATGAGCTTCACGGACAAGATGGCCAACGGCCTGGCGGTGATGGCGATCCAGAACCTGCACCCCTGCCCGTAAGTGTCCCTGCGGAGCACAAACGACTTAATGACGGCTCCACACACACCGCCGGGATCCTGGCAGCAAACAGCCCGTGGGGGCATCCTCTTACACCCCTGCTGAGAGGCTGTCGTGGTTCCGCTCGAGTGGGCAGCCGAGCTCCACCACAGCCGCTCTCTCACTCCCCCTCCTCAAAGAGGAATGGGGAGAAAATATGTGAAAGGGGCTCAAGGATTGAGATAAGGACGAGAAAATCACGCAATAATTAGTGTAACGGGCAAACCAGACTCAGCATAAGAAGACAGATAGTAAGATTTATTGCTCATTACTAACAAGCTAGAGAAGTGAGAAACAAAGGAAAGAAACCAAAAGCACCTTCCCCCCCATCCACCCTCTTCCGCCTCCTCCCCCCGAGCGGCGCAGGGGAACGGGGGAATGGGGGTTATGGTCAGTCTACAGCACTTCTTCTCTGCCGCTCCTTCTCGGTCACTCTCGTCCCCTGTGCTGTGGGGTCCCACCCACGGGATGCAGTCCTTGACGAACTGATCCGGCGTGGGCTTCCCACAGGCAGCAGCTCTTCCAGAACTGCTCCAGATACGGGTCCATACCATGGGGTCCATCCCTCAGGAGAAAACTGCTCCAACCTGGCTCCCCTACGGGCAGCAGCTCCTGCCAGATCACCTGCTCCTGCGTGGTCTCCTCTCCACGGGCTACAGGTCCGGCCCGGAATCTGCTCCGGCAGGGGTCTTCCACAGGCGGCAGCCTCCGTCGGTGCAGGGCCACCTGCTCCACCGTGGTCTCCTCCACGGGCTGCAGCGTGGAACCCTGCTCCACCGTGGTACTCCATGGGCTGCAGGGGGACATCCTGCTTCACCATGGTCCTCACCACAGGCCGCAGGGGACTTCTGCTCCGGCGCCTGGAGCACCTCTCCCCCTCCTTCTACACTGACCTTGGCACCTGCAAGGCTGTTTCTCACTCCCTTGACTCTCCCGGCTGCTGTGTGGCGCAGCGTTTTTTTCCCTGTCTTAAATATGCTCTCACAGAGGCGCAAAACAACATCGCTTATTGGCTCAGATCTGGAAAACAACGGGGCCCTTCCCAAACATGGGGCGGCTTCTAGATCTTTCTCACAGAAACCACCCCTATGGCCCCCTGCTACCAAACCTTGCCACGTAAACCCACTACAGAGGCACTGGTGGAAACTAACTCCGATTCATCCGAAATCCTTCCTCGCCTTCTCCTCTGCCCTCTGCATCTCAGACTCCTGAAGGGGCTGGGGATTGCTGTGTCCACGCTGCTGCCCTGGGCTCTTCCCCCGTGTCCCAATCCTGGTGGCGAGGATTTGGGACTGCTTTGGGCAGCGGGAGGGTGGCAGCAGCCCCAGGGTGCTTGGGGAGCGCTCTGGTCCCCGCCACTGAGCTCAGCCGTGCCCTCTCCTTGCAGGACTGAGCTCTGCTGCCCTGCCTGCGTCAGCTTCTACCACTGGGTGATGGTGCTGGTCACCGGGGGCATTGCCATGGCTGCCACCGTGTCCCTGTGCTGCATCATGATCTGGCCCATCCGGGTCCGCTTCCGTGAGTGTGGCTGCGGGGCTGGGGGCGCTGGGAAGGGGCAGGCGTGGGGCTGGGGGCAAAGGGAGGTCCGGGTCCGGTGCCAGCCCCGGCTAAAGCAGAAGTGTCTTTGCAGATGGCCCTGGTTGTGGCAGGCTGCGGGGTGACCCTCCTGGTAGGCAGGCTCAGCTCCTCGTGCTTCTGCTGCTCCTGGCCCCAGAGCTGGGGCTGTGCCCGCTCGCTGTGCCCGTGGCGGGCAGCACCCCCCTGCCCCTGGCCCCGTGGTCAGCGAGGGGTGAAGGGGTGAAGTGAAGGGGCTGCCGCTCGTGCTGCTGGACAAACGCAGGGGCCCGGGTGCCCCTTGCCAGGCTGCTCAGTGTCAGCTCTGTCTCCGTCCTTCGCCTTGTCCAGATTTGTTCTGTGTTGGGTGGGGGGAGAACGCGGAGCCCCCACGGGTGGGGCTCTCGGCAGCGTTGTGCAGGGTCCGTGTGGCCATGGGACGTGTCAGGGTGCCTCGTGCTGGGGGCTGGAGAGCCCCTGAGGACCAGGCTGGCACTGTGAGGGCTCCTGACCCGTCCCTCTCGTCCTTGCAGATGATGTCTCCCTGCAGGGCCTGAACGAGGCCGGGATCCCCTACGAGGAAACGGAGAGCGTGGAGGAAAGGAGCCCCAGCAGCATGGTCAACTGAGCCAGGCTCGCGTCCTCGGCCGTGCTGACGGCCGGGCTGTGCCGGGACGGACCCCGAGGACGGGGACGGCGCCAGGACGGGGGAGCTGGGCTCAGGGTGGGGTCCAGGCACTGCCTCGCCTCGGGCACCTCACATAGGACTCGTCACCCCCCCGCCGTGCTGGGGGACGCGGTGAAGGGCGTCCCCCGGCCATCCCTGGGCATTTGCACAAGTTGAACACTACGGGCCCGGGGCTGGGCGGCACAGCCCAGACCCTGCACTGTGGGACGGGGGGCACCCAGCCCCTTGGTTTTAACCTGCTTTTGGAAGGTCAGTGTGTATGCAGAGCACTTTTTAAAAGAAGGAAAAAAACAAAAAACACAACCCACCTCTAAACTTGAATAAAAAAATTAAAAATTAAACTTGAAAAAAAAAAAAAAAAAAAAAAAAACAAACACAAACAAACAAAAACAGGGAAAAAAAAAAAAGTGAGACTTAAAAACATTCTGGAGGAGGGAGCCCCCCCTTGGTGCCCTGGGGACAAGGGGGGCTGTGGCCGCCCCCCCCCCCCCCCAGTGCCCCGGGTCCGCCCGCAAGATGGCCGCCCTCAACAACGATGGCGGCCACGTCCCGCGCCCGCGAACAAAATGGTGGCGGCGCAGCGGCGCTGGAGCGCGCTGATTGGTTATGGGCGGCGGGGGGCCCACCCCCCAAGGCAGGGCAGCCAATGGGGGCCGGCAGCCGCTGGTGCCAGCGCGGCGGGGAGCGGCCCGCGGGGCTGCCAGGCCTCGACGGGGCGCGGGGCCGCCTGTCCCCAGCGGCCCCCAGCAGTGTCCCCCCCCCCCCCAGCAGTGTCCCCAAGCACCAGGCCCAGCCCCTCCTCGAGCACCCCCAGTGCCGGTGACCCCAGCAGCTCCCCGGGCTCTGTCGATGTCTCCCCGCTCCCAGCCGGGCCCCCCTCGAGGCCGTTCCCTCTGCTGCGGGCAGAGCCCGGCCCCAGCTCCCCACAGCCCCCAGGGAGCAGGGGGGGCCCCCTGAGCCTGCTGCAGCCCCAGCCCCCCCGGCTCCCTCAGCCGCCCCTCGCAGGACTCGTGTCCCAGCCCCTTCCCCAGCCTCAGCCCGGCTCTGGATGCGCTCCAGGGCCTCGATGTCCTTGTAGTGAGGGGCCCAAAATTGAACTGGGCACGGGTGTCGGGGGCTTTCACGGGGGCTGGAGCCTGGGGCAGGCGCTGGCTGCAGGCAGGACCCCACAGGACCCCTGGGGACCTGCAGAGGCTGGTGGGGCCATGGGGCTGTGGCCGTGTTGTACAGCGAGAGCCCCAGGGACTGGGGCTGGGAGCTGCACACGTGGCCCAGGGCATGGCCAGGGTGTGTGGTGTCCCCATTGTGTCCCTGTGGTGTCCCCACAGTGTCCCTATGGTGTCCCCATCGTGTCCCTGTGGTGTCCCCATCGTGTCCCCATGGTGTCCCCGCAGTACCTCCCACTGCCCCCCGCTGCGTGTCCCCTGCCAGCCCACCCAGCGCCCGCTGGGACCCAGCCCCTGGCACCCAGCGCCGCGGGCACACCAGGGCTGTGCGTGCACGGGGCCAGGAGGGCAGCAGGGCCTGGAGGGTGTGCAAGGGGCTGCGTGGGAGCAGGTGTAGACGTGTGCAACGTGTGTGTGTGCATGGCCGGCCTGTGCTGTGTGTATGTGAGCATGGGACTGCGCATAGGCGTGAGCCTGCAGGCGCTGCGTGTGCCTTGCACACCTGTGCACACCCATCTCTGCCCTGGGCAGGCCTCACCGGGAGCACTGGGTCCAGTTCTGGGCTCCCCGGTACAAAAAAGCCAGGGATCTCCTGGAAAAGAGGCCAGCGGAGGGCCACAAAGATGATATGGGGCCTGGAGCATCTCCCCTGGGAGGAGAGACCTGGGTCTGTTCAGCCTTGAGAAGAGAAGGCTGAGATGGGATCTGATCAATGTCTGTAAATACCTGAGGTGTGGGAGACAGAGGGACATGGCCAACCTCTTCTCAGGGCTCTGTGGGGACAGGACAAGGGGCAGTGGCCACCAAATGGAGCCCAGGCAGTTCCGCACCAACACGCCAAAGAACTTCTTCCCGGGGAGGGTGCCGGAGCGCTGGGACAGGCTGCCCAGGGAGGCTGGGGGGGCTCCTTCTCTGCAGATATTCAAGGCCCGTCTGGATACCTCCCTGGGCAGCCTGCTCTGGGGAACTGCTTTGGCAGGGGGCTGGACCCAGTGATCTCTAGAGGGCCCTTCCAACCCCTCCAATTCTGTGATTCTCTGATCTGTGCACGTGCACGACGATGACACCTGCACACCCTGCGGGGGCGGTGCCTGGGGTGCTTGGAGCCCTGGGAGGAGCGGTGTGAGTGTGCAGGGGGTGTGCAGGGGGTGTGCACGTGGGGGTGTGGGCACACCAATGACACGTGCAAAGTGGGGATGTGCATTGGGGTGTGTAAGGATGGGGTGGGTGTGAGCGCGGGGCGTGCACAGGGCGGCTGGCGATGCTCTTGGTGCTGTACCTGGGGGTCTGTGGGGGTGCAGGGCTGGGGATCGCAGTGCCCCGGTGCTGCGCTGCTGGACCCTGGTGCTGCGCCACCCCCGGGGTTACAACTGCTCCCCGTGGAGCTGTGGGAAAGGCTTTATCAGTGCAGGGCAGAGAGCAAGGGTGAGCCAGGGCTGGGCGGCCTTGGCACATGCCCCAGTCAGCAGCGGGGAAGGGGCAAGGGATTTCCCTGCTGTCCTTGGAGCGGCCCGGCCCCTGCCCTTGGCCCTGTGTTTACAGCTTGTTTTGGGGTGGCGCGGACACTCCCAGGGCTGCAGAGGGACCGGCAGCTGGTGAGCCCCAGCTCCCTTTGTGGGCTTCATGGCAGCTGTGGGGAGAGGGAGCCCCGTGCCCCTGGCCACCCCCTGCGTGGTGGGCGCTGCGAGGCGCTCCCGCTATCGGGGGCAGACGGTGGTGGTGGCGGTCACCCCATCAGTGCTGGCACCAGCACGCCCCAGGGACTCTGCATGCAGAGATCTTTGTCCCATGGGCACAGCGGGATGGGCACAGCACTGGGATCCTGCATCCCACCAGCATCGTGCATCCCACCAGGTGCTGGGGTCCCCATGGCTGTGCCATCGTGGTGGCAGTGCCCGTCTGACCCTTCAGAGCCCCCCCCCCCCCAGGTGGTAATTGCTCCAGCAGCCCCGAGTTGGTATTTGCCCCGACGCCTCCCTGCAAACCTGCTGCAGCCGGTCCCAGCCCCGCCTGCCTGCCCTTCCTCACTGGGAGGAGGAGGAGGAGGAGACGGCGGCTGAGGGCCAGGTCTGGAAGGAGCAAGGAGCGTGCGTGGGAGCCGGGCGAGCGCGGGGCTGCGGCACAGCGGGAACGGGACGGGACGGGACAGGACGGGACGGGACGGGAGGGCTCAGCTCTCCCCGCCACCAGGTACTGCCTGGGGTGGGCAGCAGCAGCCCCGGTCCGGGGGTTTTGCTCCGTGCACTTTGATCCAGCACCGGCCCCACGTGTCTGTCTGCTCAGCCAGCTCGGCCAGCCACGGAGGGACCCAGGAGCTGTCACCTGCTGCCAGCTCCTGCCTGCGAGCAGGGTGCTGGGGGTGCTGCGGCCACCTCGGGGACCCGGCTGCTGTCCCCAGGGGCGCCGTGGCCATGAGGAGAGCGTGAGGTTGGGGTGCGGCTGTTCCTGGAGCGGGACAGCGGGGCCATAATTGCCCTGTGGGGCCACGGGGATGGGGACACCAGGGCATGGGGGCCGGCAGGGGCCGGTGGCATCCAGAGATGCCACAAAGGGGGCTTGTAATGCCTGTGATGCCCCCCGAAATGTCCCGGTGAGACTTGGGAGCTAATCAGAGAGGTGTGGGGACCTGCCCTGCTCCTGGAGACAGGCGGTGTCCCCTGCCCTGCCTGGGGACACCGGGGCACAGCCGGACAAGGGGCACCTCGTGCATCATCAGCTGTAGATAACCGCAGCCAAACCCCCAGCACGGTGCAGGCACGGGGTGGGTTTTGCTCTCCTGGTCCCAGCAGGGACCGTTTGGCCCTCAGCTTCCCCATCGCCCTGCAGCGTGCCACGCTCCTCCTTCATGTCGGGGAAGCTGAAGAAGAGCAGGAGGGCGGTGCTGGGGGAGAAGCAGTGGCAGAGCCTGGAGGAGAGGGGCAGCGCGGGCACCCAGCCGGGGTCGCACCCCGCACTCACCAGGTGGGTGCTGCTCGCGTCTGCGTGTCCCCATGTCCCGGGGACACCAGGGGACTCAGCTCACCCTGCCTGCTGCTCCCCGCCAGGTCCAAAACCTACGACCCTTCCTGTAAGGAGACGGAGGAGGCTGAAGGGGCTGGAGGCCGGCACGGGTCCCTGTCCTCCTCGGTGAGTCCGGGGATGCCAGGGTGAGGAGAGGGGACCCCAGCACCACAGGCGCTGTCCTGTTTTGGTGGCTGATGTCGGAGTGGGGACCACGGGGTGCCCACCGTGCCAGGGCTCGGCCCCACGTCCCGGCTTCCCCCCCCCTGCAGCTGAACAAGCGCAGCTCCAGCTTCCGCAAAGCCTTCGAGGAGATCGCCGGGCGGGAAGCGCTGCTGGCCTGCTTCTCCTGCGCCTGGCAGCGAGAGGTGCCCTACCATGGCCGCCTCTACGTCTCCTCCGGCCACGTCTGCTTCCACGCCAGCCTCCTGCTCAAGGACATCAAGGTGGGGGCAGCCGCAGGGACGTGGGGCAGCCATGGGGGCGCAGGGCCTGACGCTGCCCCCTCCCCGCAGGCTGTTGTCCCCGTCACCTCCATCTGCGCCCTCAAGAAGACCAACACGGCGCTGCTGGTGCCCAACGCGCTCAGCATCCGCACGGCCGAGGGGGACAAGGTGAGTGCTGGGGGGCCGGGGGGGAGGTCGGGGGGGGACACCTGAGGCTGACCCAGGACACTGCCGCCTGTCCCCCCGCCCGCAGTTCCTCTTCGTGTCGCTGCGCCAGCGGGAGGCCACCTTCCAGCTCCTGAGGTCGCTCTGCAAACACCTGCAGGTAGGCACTGTGCCGGGCGGGGGGCCGGGCTCTGTGCCCCCCCCCCGGTGCCCTGCTCCATCTCTCCTTGTCCAGGACAACGGCTGGAGCCCCCTGGCCTCTCCCCTCAACGGCAGCACCACGCAAAGCCTGAAGAAGCCCCTGGTAAGGCTGAGGAAGGGCCGGCAGCAGAGGGAGGCACAGCCGCAGGGATGGATGCGGTGACACCCAGGAAAGGCTTATTTTGGGGGGGATTGGGGGGATATTGTGGTGAAAACCCCCAGCCCAGGGCAGCACAGGCCCCCTCCCCTGTGTCCCCACGTGGTGCCCTGCGACCAGGGCTTGTCCTCCTGCAGACCTCGAGCCAGTCGGACCTGGAGGAGAGCCCTGCGGAGCCCGACAGCCTCCTGGAGCCGCCGGGTGAGCGGCCGCCCCCACACCCCGACAGGCCCTCGCAGCCCCCCTCGGGCACCCAAACTGCCTCTCCTGGGCCACCGGGGAGCGCAGGGGCCTCTCGGGGACCCCAGGGCCCCCACCTGCACCCCAGGCGCTCAACGACCATCTCCCGGTTGGGTGCAGAGGAGGCGAGCCAAGCCAAGGAGGAGGCAGCAGCGACAGCAGAGGACGCAGCGGCTGCAGGCAGAGGTGAGCGGGGCCCTCGGCGGAGCCGTGGCCGGAGCAGGGCCCTGGCACTGCCCAGATTTGGCCACAGCGCTCCAGGACCCTCCCCGACACCTCCTTGTCCTTGACACCTCCTCTGCAGGGGACCCCAGCCCAGCGCCCCGCACCCGAAGTGCTGCGCCACTGAGCCCCTTCAGCACCATCATCCTCATCTACCTGCTGCTGTGAGTCCTGGGGCAGGGCCCCCCCCCCCCATGCACCCCCCCCAGCCCTGGTGGCCCCCAGCTGCCACCTCCCGGCTGTGACACCGCCCTGTCCCCAGGATGGTGGCCCTGCTGCTGACCTCGGGGTACATCGGGCTGCGCATCCTGCAGCTGGAGCAGCAGCTGGCGGCCGCGGGGGCTTGGCCAGACCTGGATCTGTTGCACCAGTGAGGGGGGGGGTGGGGGGCAGCAGCCCCTCCATCTCCATGGCACAACGGGAGCCCCCTTCCCCAGGAGGGGCAAGGAGACGTGAGGCCAGCAGGGACCTGGTCGTCACCAGCAGGGGTTGGGGGGGCTCCAAGCCCGAGCGCCTTCCAGCCCCCCCCCCAGGAGCCCCCGCAGGCCGTGGGGCTCCATCTCACTGCCCCCACCTCACCCCCCCCCGAGCTCCCTGCGTGGGGGCAGGGGCAGCGGCCTGGGGGGCAGAGAGGACCCAGGGGGTGGCTGGAGTCAGCTCCCCCCCCCCATGGGGGGCCATTGCAGGGCTGATGGGGATAAAGGCACCGAGCTATTTAATTAATAAAGAGGCGAGGGGGTGCTGCCTGTGCCACAGGACCCCCCCTCACCCCACCCTGTGCCAAGGCTGCCTCATTCCTTGGGATGGGCACAGGGAGGCTGCGAGGCTCCCCTAACCCCGGGGAGGCGTTTTGGGGTGGGGGAGGGCAGCATCCAGCGCTGAGCCCCAGGCCTGGCCCCAACGACCGCCACTCAGCCCCCCCGTCCCCAAAAAGAGCCGGGAGAGCCACATGCACCGTGCCCTTTACTGGCGGGTGGAGGGCTGGTGCTGGAGGAGCCTCCAGGTGCGGACGTCGCGGGCGGTGCCGGGGGGGTGGCAGAAGGACAGCAGGGGGACGTACCCCGGGCTGCCCCCCAGCGCCCTGGGGCTCTGGCTGCGGGTGGCAACTGCGGAGAGGAGGGGACAGGGGTGAGGAGGGGGCTCTGGGAGGTGCCCCCCTCCCCCCCTGGCTGCCCCTCCGGCTCTTACCGTACTCCTTGCCCAGGATGGGTCGCTCCTGCCAGAGGAAGGCTCCCCAGCGGGTGCGGGGTCCGGGGTAGGCGGCGGGGACGATGGGGTCCCACCACGCCACCTCCCGCAGGTGCTGGGCGTAAACTGGGGGGGGGGAGCAGAGCTGGGACCAGGCAGCAGGACCCACACCCTGCAGCAGGACCCTCACAGCACCCCCAGGAGCCCACCCCCAGCCCTTCTCCTCCCCTCCTCATGCTCCTGGGTCACCCCCCAGCTTCTCCCTCCACCACCAGCACCCCCCCAGGTGTCCCCCCCCCAACCCCAGCTCCATACCCGGGGGCAGGGGCTCCAGCTCGCGGGGGACGTGGGCGCGCTGCCAGCGGTGCCGGGCGATGCCGCGGGTGAGGCTGTACCAGGGGTCCCCCGGCGCGTCCCAGCCGCTCAGCCCCGTGGCCCAGCTCTGCCCCGCAGCGTCCCAGCCCATGGGGGTGGTCTTCCAGCGCACGGCCTGCCTCAGCACGGGGGCCTGGCGGGGTCCCCGCAGCGTCACATATTGGTCACTGCGGGCAGCAAGGGAAGGGGGGCATCAGGGCTTTGTGCCCCCACCTGTATGGCCCCTCCATGGGGGTCCCACAAGGCGAGGGGCTCACCTGTAGAGGGGCAGGGGGAAGTCGGTCTCGAGGGTGCTCTGCGGCACCCAGGGTCTGTGCGCCCCCAGCTCCATGCCTGGCGCTAGGCGAGGCCGCAGCGGTGCTGGAATCAGCACCAAGCAACGGGGGGCTGGGGTGGGGGGGCAGGGGGGGCCGAGGCACCTTCGCTCCCTTTGTGCCCTGCAGGGGAAGGGCCGGGGCTGCTCCTTGCTGCGGGGCCAGCCCCAGGAGAGCAAACAGGGGTGGCAGGAGCTGGGCAGCAGCCACGGAGCAGAGACCTGTGAAAAACCCCTGTGAAAAACCAGCCGGAGGCACAGAGACGTAAATTCACGATGTGTTTAATGCCAGTTCGAACGCTTTACATGGAAAAGTTACAACGCTCTATATTTTTTTTTTTCCACCATGTGATGCTTTATACACAACAACGCCACAAGGTCGCAGACTCGGGGAGGACCCCTCGGCTCAGCCCGCCCGCGCAGCTCAGCACTTGCAGATCCCACACACGCACAGCACAAGCACGCAGGCTCTGCTCTTTTGCCCACGGGACACCCTCAGCACACCCCAGCCAGCCGCCGGTGTCACGCACACAGCCACCAGCACCCCTCACACACACCAGGCAGAGCAAGAGGCGCAGGTTGGGAGCAGAGGGGCACAGCTGGAGGCAGAAGCACAGGCAGCAACGAGCAGCAGCGGTGGCCCAAGGGCTGTGTGTGCTGAGCACACTGCCCCCTCCCCAGGGGGGGACACTGACAAGTGTGGGAGCCCCAAAAAAAACCCCCAGCCATAGCCCCACGCTAACCCAGTGCCACCCCCAGGCACAAACCAGTGAGCCCTCCCAGCTCTGACACCTCTCCGATGCCCCCACCCCATCGCTGATTGCCTCCTGGAGCAGAACGCAGCCCCAACAGCCCCGTCCCCAGGTGCAGCTGCCCCCCAGGTGACAACCCACAGACACCCGTGACATCCACGTCCTGCTGCAGGTGGCCTCGAGCCACTTGCCAGCTTATTAGTGACCTGACTTCAGGAACAGCTCCTCGGTGCTCTGCAGTGGGCCCCTCCACACCGTGACATTGAACAGTGCCAGTGAACGTACAACGAGCAGCAGGAAAGGCAGCAGGAGGCCAGCAGACAGGTTTGAAAACCAAGCCCCACGCTCCTGCTGCGAGAACCACAATGTGGTCGTGCTGAGAAATTACACAGAAATTACATTTTGGGGGGCAGGTGAGGCAGTCGGATGCGATGGTGGCTTTGGAGGGTCGGTGCCGGTGGGAGCCGAGCCCCTGGGTACCTGTGACGTGTGGAGGTAGCACGAGGCGTGGGTGAGGCTGATCCGGGCACTGGCACACGTGGTGAAGGCTGCAGTGAGCAGAGCTGCACCTCCCTGCTGTACCAGCCTCCCTCTGCCTCATCCGCTCACCCCAAGGGTACTGGTGGCACTGGGGAGGGGCAGGCGTTCCCCTACCGCTACCCCTAGAGTCTGGATTCAGGGAAAACGAAAGTACTGCCTATACGCTACAGAGAACAGGGCAAGGTCTATATACACAGCCGGGAAAACCCAAGTGAGAACAGGAAACAGCACGCACATCCCAGGGCACGAGAGAGGGCACGAGGCAGGCAGGAGCCAGGTGCACAGCAGGAAGCATTGGCACATGTACAAGGTAAGACAGGAACAGGCTGCTGCAAGCGTAACAGCTTCTCCTTAAATTAAAAGCAACACATACACACAAGTGCTTTGCATCACATCCCACGGCACTCATCACACAGGCTCCAAACACACAAGCAGGCACTCTTCCCATACAACTTAAAAAAAAAAAACACAACAAAAAAACAGGTCCCTGGCATTGACTTGGAGATTAAAAAAAAAAAAAAAAGCAACGCTTCTTCCTTGCCTTAGAAAAAGAAACCCCACTTGCCCAGACGCGGTGTTTCCCCCCTTCCAGCCAGAAGAGGCCATGCTCTCTCTGAAAAAGATCCACAGGAGTTGTTTTGTTTCTCAAGCACATCTCAACTGCTTTTGTCCTCAAGAAGACTCCAGAGCAACCAGCCGCCACAAAGGGCACTGTGGGAAGCTCCACATGCATGTTTGTTGTTTCTTTGTTTTGTTTTTTAAAGCCATTGTTTTCCCTCGGTGTTAACTAAAAGAATCAGCATAAAACATGCAATAGCAATTTTAAATTTCTTTGAACGCATTCCCTCCGAGGTGGAGCCTCTTTAAAGTCTCCTCTAAAGTTCAGAGCCCCAAGATGCATGTTTGAAGGCAGCTGGTAAGCATGCCAAAAATCAAGCTGTCTTGCAAGAAAGGCAAGTACCGCAGTACCTGCTTTATCTGGAAAAAAATAAGCAGTTCTCCATTTTTTTTTCATGTAATGGGGATCCCAGGCTCTAAACAATGCCCTTAGATATCAGAGAGGCTAACGCCCCGCCTAGAGCCTGGCCCCCACGCCCCAGTTGCATTGAACAAGCCTGGCTGGCTCCTACCTCCAAAATGTCCATCCTAGGTTAGAGGGACCCGCAGCAGCACGTGAAGCCCCTTCCCACAGAGGCGAGGATGCTCTCGTCTCTCCTAAGAGCAGACAACACAGCAGTTGGGATGGCCTTGGTCCGGTCTCAGTGGTCCATGTAAACAGATTTTCTCCAGTACAGAGTGAGGGTTGGAGGGTGCTGGTTCAGCATTGCTCTCGTACGTGTTCCCCTTTCCGAAGGACGAATCCATAAACCTTTGGCAGTTCCCTCCCCTCCCCAACCCCATCCCAAATACTGCCCGGCGTGGTTCACAAGCACATATTTAATTAGCATCTGTTGGGTCCATCCTCCAGTCCCACTGGCACTCCCTCCCCTTCTGGCTGATCGTTTGGGGTTCCATGCACACCAAGGTAGTGGTTTGATCCTGGTACGGCAGGCTGTAGTCTCTTGGATTGCAGTACGTGGGGTTTACCGTATCCTGGTGAAGAGGTTGAGAACGGATACAGACTCCTGCAAAGAAAAGGCAAAGAAAGTATTTCAGCACTTAAAAGCTTTGCTGCAGTGTTATTCCACGTGACTTTTATTTTTTTAATTAAAAAACACTGGTGAGGTCTCTCCAGCTCAGGGCACTGATCTGGGCTAAACATTCAAAGTCCAATGCCATAAATATTCCCATGTGTTTTTTTTCCAGTTGATAAGGAGGCGTGTGGCAGGCAAGCATGCCATTCCCACCGCTCTGTGGGAAGCTGCACCCTAGAGCCAGGGTGCACCCAGCTGCCTGCAACGCCCGCTCCCCACAGCTCATTCCCTGAGCTCTCACTGCCATTCTCCACTGCCTCCGCGAGACGCTCAGAAAAGCTCCCGAAGCATCTGGCACAACCTGCTCTGGGCGATGGCACGTTGTTAGTGGCAGCACCACGATCCCATTTGCACCCCAGCCACCACTTGAAGCTCTTACGCAAGGAGCTAGAGGATAATCAAGTCCGAGGGCACGGCCAGTTGATAGCATGCGAGCACGGAATAGGGGCTGGAGGTGAGCTCCCTGCAATGCTGCTGCGTTCAGCAGCTCCCTAACAGCCAGCATGACGTCCTGTCACACTGCCTTGGGTGTGCAGAGGCAACCTTTTATTGCATGTGACTGCAAACCCTTTTCTACTGCAGTCAAGTTTAACCCTTCACTGCATCCTCCCCTCAGCCTACAGGATAAGGTAACGAAGCCAGAGGCAAGGCCAAAGAAGAGAGGGAACTGACTGAACCCCCTGCCAAAGGCTGAGCCCACTGCAGGACACGGCTGCAGCCAGCTGCTCAGCTCATCCTTACCTTTGTCGAGCGAGTTTTACTGAAGACGTTCCAGAACCGCAAGGTTTCATCTCCAGCTCCGGTAACTATGGCCTCCCCATCAGGGGACATTGCCTGAGGCAGGAGAGAGCAGCCTTTAGGATCTGTTACATTTTTGAGGTTGAAAACAAGTCCTCATTGGAATGCATCTGAGGTATTCTACTCCCCTTCCTACTTGGCTGGCGGTGAGACACCAAACTACCACCTCTGCTTTCATGTGCCTCACTCAGCCTCACTAGGTGCCAACTCGAGCACTTGCATCTTACTTACGCAGCCAGAGAACACATGGGTGGAATTATCGTAAAAACGATTCCTGTGTTAAGAAATCCATGCCAGTTGTAATTGAGGCTATTCCTCCCCGGATTATAAATGTGTGCTAAGGCAGGAAGTGTGATAGAGCTGGCAAATGCCAGTCATTAGTCACTGCAGTTGGAACCTACCCCACAAAACACTATCAGCCTATTTATCAAGTTAAGAATCCACTGAAAGCCCTATGTAACATTAATGAAGCAGGTAAGAAATCAAAGGGATTAGGTGCATCAGACGTTTTAATACGGAATTAGGAGGACTGAAGGCACCAAATTCTTCCCCTGCTTGCAGTTACCAACTAAACAGCGACGAAGTCTTCAGGGAACAAGAAGACATTCTCGTGCTTCCTCAGAAGGGTTTTGGCAAGCTTTGCTATTCATTAATAAAGCCTCACATTTCCATAGCAGCAAATCAAAGTATCCCTTGCAGGCAAGGAAACCAGATACAGAGCTTTTTTCTTTGCTCGCAGGGCAGCATTCACATCTCCACCAAGAGGAGAGGCTGCTCACAGCGCCACTGGCGCTGCAGCTTCAGGTCTCATCCCAGCACACGCGCAGATAGTTAAGTAGGCAGAAGGTTTCGGAGACAAGGCGGGTGCTTACCAGATATAAGACTCTGTACGAGTGCCCTGTCAGCTTTGCTACTTGAGTTAATGAGGGGTATTTCCAGACGAGGATCTGGTTCTGCGAGTATCCATGGGTACTCACCTGAAAATGGAGAGGGAAATGAGTTACGCTCCCGAAGGCAGGAGAGCTCAGCAGCAGCACTGCACAGGGAGGAACTTACTAGCTCGTTGGCGTGCTTTGACCAGGCCAGGTTGCACACCTGTGACCCGGTGTCAATGCACTGCAGGGGCTGCCCCGTCAGCGTGTTCCAGAAGCGGATGCAGCGGTCGGCTGTCCCGCCGCCAGAGGCGAGGAGGCCGTGCTGGTGCGGAGACCAGGCGATGGCTTTTACTGCTGCGAGATGCTCTGTGTATTGTTGGACAGGACTCAGGCTGGAGTGATTCCAGACAAGGAGCTGGCAGAGAGGAAAGACGTGATCTAACTTGCACTGCAGTCACGTGTCCGCAACACCCACAAACCACGATGTCGCACTGGGATTGACGAGGGTGGTTGGGCAACGCGATGATTTCCCACAGCTCTGCCCAAGCACATGTGGCTCAGCTATTTCAGCCCTGCAGCCTGTCCCACCCTGCCACCACGCTCAGCTGAGGAGCCACTTCACCACTGGGTCACAAGGAAGTCCTTCAGTTAAGCTTGCAAAGCCAGCAGCACGGTGTCACCGAATGCCAGCTCAAAGCCCCCTTTTGTCTTTGTGGCTGTACTTGCCCAGCACACGTCAGGAAGCACGTGCAAGCTCATTACAAGATATTCTGAGGAAGAACTTTGTTCAACCGTGCTGTCACACATACACTGGGCAAATTCACTACCTAGCAACCCGCTCCAAAGGGCTCTGAACACTTTCTTCAGAACAGATGCTTCTTCCATATGGTGTTCAGTGAACTACCAGTCTGTGCTATAGGTATTAAAACTTATATAGCTTCTAAACTCGGTTTCCTTCCACATACATAAACATTATTGCAGCAAACTTGAGACTACACGCTACCTAAACCAAGCCAGGAAGTACAGCTTCGCAGTAGCTTTATTGAACTCAAAACCCTGAGTCAAGCTATAGATTTAATTAGCCAAATAGAGAAGCAAAATCAAATTTGCCTCTTTAATTTTATTACAGAGAGGAGACTGAGTAGAAGCTTAGCATGATTTATCGTTGGGCACAGTCCAACAACTGAAACAAAAGCCCCTTCACAGAGCAGATGAATATCCTCAGAGAAAGGGGACCTGACATTCCCTGTGAAGATCTAGAGATGCCGAGCCTCATGGGACCAGCTGTAAGTACTGTACCTTGTTATCATTTCCCCCAGAGGCCAGGAGCTGGTGGTCCGTAGACCATTTGAGCCCACAGACCTCCTGCCTGTGGCCCTGGAGCCGCCGCTCTGACTGCAGGGGCGGGGTGCGGATGTCCCTCTGGAGGATCATTCTGTCTCGGCTCCCAGAAGACAGCTGGTCCGCGTTCCACGCCAAGGCACCTGTAACACGGGCAGAGAGCAACAGCCTAAGGGCGCGTTTTGGGAGCCTTGCAGGAGCATGCAGGCAGCACACAGACACCAGAACTGCAGGAGGTTTACAAAAAAAAAAAAAAAAATCAATGCTCTTTTATATACCCTGCCTAGAGTCTTAAAATGGCATACGAAGATATCTTCAGTAAGCTTGCTGCAGGCAAATCTATCACTAACCCCATTTCACTCAGCAGTGAAGCACAGAAACAGAACTCAAAAGCTATCTTGACTCCCCAGATCTCACCTCAGAATTCAGATTCACAACAGCTCTGACCAAAAATCTACCAAGAAAAAAAAAACAAAAAAAAACAGAAGAGCAGTCCCTGAAGCATAAGGGAACTGGAAATCTCAGTGTAAAGCTGCCTGCAGGGCTGAAACCGGAAGCCAGTGGCAGTGAGAAAGTGTTGTAACCAAACCTAAAATGCCTCAGCAGACATGGAGGAAACACCTGCTGCAGTAGTCACTCACACACCACCACACCCAAGATCAGAACACCACAATTACTCGGTGGCAATGCTTTAAAGGCAGCTCAGGACACAGCAGGGCATAAATATCAATTCTGGTACTGTTTGAGTTCAAGGAAAAAAGTTAAAAAAAAAAAAAAGCAAGAAACAAAACATGCAAAAACTCCACCTCCTTACCAACTCTGGCCGTGTGCCCCTCTAGCATGGAGAGCTTTTTTCCTGCAGCTGCATCCCAGATCTGTACAAAGCCCTTGTGCGTGCCAACGGCTACCAAGTTCCCCTAGACAAACAGAAAACCATGATCAGTAAAGCCAGTAAGTACAGAGAGAAATAAAACAAAAAGCTAGATGCTGAAAAGACTCCAGATAAATCCCACAAGATGGAAAGCATCCAGAGGTCATCCATCTTGCATCTTTTCCCTACCGAAGAAAGGGGCCAAGCAGCCTGGCTGAAACATACTTAGAACCAGGTCACTTCTCCAGCTCTTGACAATAGAACTTTTTTTTTCCCCCTCCCACACCTCTTAGGAAGTGTCTCCAGAGTGTCAAGATACAAGAGGTTACTCTCTATCCCCTCTCATTTAGCAGAGACGAGAAACACATTTGATGAACAGCACACAGGGAGTTTGGGAGAATACAGAAAACTAATCCATGATTTTAGAGCTTGCAATGAAGGGCAATAAAGCTACAGTGATAGCATTTGAACTGCATTTCACTTGTCACTGTCAGTGTTATACTGACCCGTTCTGACCAGCCCACAGACGTTACAGAATCTCCTTCCACAGACAGATCGCACAGTCGGGTTACCTTGGGAATAAGACAATGAAAGATACTTGTTATTGTCATGCTGCATTAGCTACCTCCAGAGCTAACTCCTGGTTTGGGACAGAGCATTACAAGCGTTGAATCCCTCCCACAGCACGTTCCATAGCTCTGAAAGGTGCTGCAGCTGGAAAACAGCCACAGCAGCAGGTACATCACTCTCCAGACACTGGTCACCATTTACCTGGCTCGTACAAGCACTCCACAGGTAAACACACGTGCCAAGGCCAACGCTGAGGACGTTGAGAGAGGACCAGTCCACCAGGTTCAGGTAGAAGTCATCCTGCAGTTCTGGGGCATCCAGCACTTTGAAAGGAATCTTTGAGATTTTCCGAGTTGGTTTTCGGGGTGATCGTAGCAGCTTCTGACTGTTTACAACAAGAGACACAGAAACAACTACAGAGTATCACACAGCACAGCAGATGGCACAGACAGATGCAGCCAGCCTTTAGAGCATACCTGCATTACTATAGAGATACACAAAGAGGCAGCAAAATGCTTTCCAGCACGTTAGAAGGAATTAGTCTCTGGTGCTATAAAGGAGCTGGGGAGCAAAACGACAAGCTGACTGCTGAGGGCTGGTCAGGACACATTCGGTATTAAGCAGTTTGGGTGTACTCAGGAATCCTTAGGGAACCTACTTATTACCTTCTTGGACTTCCCAAACCAATTCATGTGGCAATTTTGGTTGCCTTAAAGAGACACCCTGGAGAACACCACTGAAACACCCCCACTGAAACCTGTTTCAACACTCCCCTACGGTAGAAGTCTGTGGAGAATCAGTATTACCTTTTGTTGCTGACAGGAGACAAGGAATACGGCGAGACCTCGTTACCATCATCTGGACTGGAACGTTTTGTGCTGAGTGAATACTGCAGAAAGAAAATACACCCAGTAAGAACACCACCATGCCCAAGGCTGATGTAGATCACTCACACAGGCACCAGTGCCCAGCTAGCTCCAACATCCACTGTCAGTTTTCCAGCCTTTTCAGTTCCTATTTTTTCCAGGTGTTCCAGGGCCATACAAAAACTTCCACTGATGACCAAAACCTTGATTTGGTCATTTACCCAGTCTTAAGAGTGTCCAAAAAAGCTTTGTTCCCACCCAGCTTCCTTGCCAATACAGAAATAGGAAGCACATAGCCTGCTACAGATACTTACGTTCTCTTTATAGGCCACCAAGTTTTCTCCTCAACTTATATCAGTAAGGTCTTAACACTACTCTCTTGCATGAGCAACTCGACAGAACCACGTGCTTTGCTCTCACGACACGAGACACACAAACTCCCTTTGTTTTAAATGCAAACCAACTTACAGTGAAGAGGGACTTCTTCTCTGGAGTGGATGGCTGCAACCTCCTGTCTTCTGTCTGTGGGTCCTGCACCTTCTCGATCCCTGCTCCTAAGAGTTCATTCTTCAGCAGGGCGGAGTAAGCAAGGCCATCTGTGAACCCAAACGAGTGCTTAGGCAGGGAATTCTGAAGCCACAAGCACCTCTGCAGGGACCGACTGGGCCACAGCCGCCTGACTTCTACACTCACAGGGCCTCTTCATAAGCCTGGGACTCCAGCTCAGAATTTAGATTAGCAGCAAGCTTCCCCTCCTTCCACTCCATCAGGAAATTACTTCCATGACTCAATAAATCAAGAGACACAAACAGGCCCTCGCTTCCCAGATGCTCATCAGCAGCCCATTGAGGTGACCAGGTGTTCACTCTTGTGACACATGCACAGAACACCAGTGTGGCTTTTTGCTTAAGATAAGCACAAAAGTACCAGTGTTCACTTAATTTCCAAACTCGGCACCAATTCGGAATAAAAGCCGTAGCCAGGCAGAAAGAAGGCCTCACCTTTGCCATTGTCTGATGTAGCATCCTTTGCTTTTCTGTTTTGACTTGGTGATTTTTCATTTTCCTGAAAGGGGAAAAAAAAAAAAAGAAAAAAAAACACACCATCACCATACAGAACCATCACAAGGTACGTAAAATAGCAAACAAAGAAGTCTGCAAACAGGCTGCACCTGTGGGCCAGGAGGTACACATTCAAAGGAACTCTTTAAGGGCAGCAGCAGACCATGGCTCAGAAGATAAGCACAGCAATTCTGCCAGTCAAAATGAAACGGGCCATTTCCTCACTTCAAAGGCTTTGAGCTGCAGGAGAAGGGAGCAAAACTCACATTTATTCTGTGGAAGTTGATGCTCCAGTTGGCCCCAGCTCTTGAGGGAATGAATCTGTCTCCGTGCTTACTCGGAGAAGACATCGGAGAATTGGAAGGCGTCAGGGTTCTTCTCATCTCTGCTACCTGGATTAAAGATTTAGACACATGCAAGAACAAGTGTTGATCCCAGCAGGGGGTCTGACAAACATCAAAGGGGGCTTGTCAAAGCTAAATATGCCAAAATAGAAGAGCAAAAACACCAGTTTATCCCCTTAACAGAATGAGTACACACACCCACTCCAGCTGTCACAGGAACATCTGTCAAGAGAAGCAATTAAGCAGCGGTTTTCTCACTGCCCCTTTTCAAGCTGATGCTGTCAAGGCAAACGCAGGGAAGGTGAGCGCGGGGCAGAAAGCTGGCTGGGTGTGCTGCACATTCCTCAAGCATGATCACATTCTTGTTCATACAGCAATGTGTAGTGGAGAGGACCCCAGCTCAGAGGAGGGCTAGTTTCTCCAGCCTGTCAAGCTCCCTCTGAACACAGGAAATTCCTCTGTCCCAGGTATTTTAACAACTCTCCCACTACGGCATCACCCAGGAACTCGGGGATCATGCACCGCCTCCCTCTGCTCCCCAGTGAAGGTGCTCAGTAGCACTCAGCCCACAGGTTGGTCACTAGCCAGGTGGACTCCTGACAATAATTCTGAGCCCAGCTAGATTACCTCCCCTCCTGCAGACCACCCACCTTCAATTCTGCTCAGGGAGTATTACAGGAGACTGTGTCAAAAGCGTCGCTGAAGTCAGCGCAGACGGCGTGTGCTCCCCCTCCTCCCATCCATCACGGTAAATCGTGCCTTCACAGAAGGCTCGCAGGTTGGTCAGGCATGATTTGCCCTCGGTAAGTTTGTGCTGACTGCTTTCAAACACATTTGGGTCCCTCATGTCTGGAAACGGTTTCCAGCAGGATTTGCTCCACAGCTTTCTCAGGGACAGAAATGCACTACCACCTCCCCTGCTCTTGAACTTCTTCTCTAGCTCTTCAGCCTCCAGTCCTAGTGCTCTTTTGTTTGTTAGCCCTCAACCTTTTTACACCCTGCATGGAATTCCTGAGATTATTTAGTAAAAGGCATCACTGCACTACATAAACACACCTTAACTCACTTTTGCAACCTGAACTGAGCTTATCTACATGGAAGCACTGTGAAAGCGGGGTGATTTGGTTACTCCTAGAACAGCTCAGGAGCTCTCATCTGGCCACAGCCCCCCAAAGGACACAGGTCCCCACATCTTTCAAAGCTCAGCTGAAAACAGTCACAGGCAAGGCAGACGAGCACTTCACTTTCAGGCTCAGATCCCTTGGTGCAGACCATCCCTACTTACACAAGGCATCGTGTTTTCATTCTGGATGTTGATTTGGCGTAGGAGACGTCTCTCATAATCCTGGTCCATGGTGGAACGGATGGGGGTTGGGGAGTTCAGCAGCCTCAGGAATTTATGTTCATGAAGCCCAATCAGTAATTAGTCTGCTGCAACAGATGGGGGGGGGGGGAAGAACACCACCAAAATATTACACCTCTTCATGTAGAAGCAGCCTCCAGCATCCCTCAAGACTCTTCTTTAAACCAGAGACCACTTTCCCCCTCCACAGCAGCGTTATCAACCTGGTGTGATAACACCCAGCACAAGGTTGCTGATGGAAGTGTTTTCCCGTACTGCTGCCCTTGGGTGCTAATTCACACGAGCAGGCAGTCAGCATTTCACAGCTGATAGGAGCAAAGCGTGCAACAGCCTGAGAGCAGGCTGAGACCTCAGGCTCACCACCTGCAGCACAGCTCTGCGAGCCCCAGGTACGCAGGGATGGGATGCCCACAGCCCAGAGGCACACACCTCTGTGCCAGCGTGGGTATTTCACCCACGGCACACACACGGCAGCTTTTTAGTGCCCTGAGCTGCAGGAACACGGGCAGCTCTGGACTGGGGAGCCCCCTGAGGAAGCGTTCGGTCTCTGACACCCGTGCTGCCCCAAATCTGCCCCCGTGCTAGCATAAAGCCAGCCCAGCTGCACGGTGAGGCTGTGCTGCAACCCACGTGTCACTTGAGTGCCCGTTTTATGAGAGGGCTGCTTCATTTCCCAGGATTGGCTAAGTTACAGCACACATCAATAAAGGATAACGACCATTTCCAGGAGGGTGCGGAGCTCCAGCCCTCCCCCGAGCAGCCCTGCCTGCGCCCAGCCTCCCCAGCAGCCGTGCCAGGCTCCTCTCCCAGCCCAAGATAAACACCTCCAGAGGGAAAGGTGGAACCAACGCACGCCACGCAGAGCCCTGCAACGCGGAGGCACCTGGAAGCTCTGCAGAAGGTGAAGGGATTTTCAGTGACTGCTGCTGTATAAACATTCCCTGCGGCTGGCTGGAGGCCCAGCTCCACAAATGGTGCTGCCTCGAGACACGGATTTGGGAGCAGGAGGGCTGGGCAGAGCAGGGCCCTGCTCCCTGCCCCCAGGAGCAGACGCTCGCCGAGCACCGCGGGTGCCCGCCAGGTGAGGACAGCAGCAGCCCGGTGAGACGTGGCCGGGAGTGGCAGCGTGCTGCAAACCAGCGGGGAAGCACGAGGACAGCACCCGGACTCTGGACTAGCGGCCTCCCAGCCAGCACAGCCACTGCCCGGCCACCCAGGAGCTTTGGTAGTGCTGGAACTTGGACTCCTCACAGCCACCCGAACACCACCGTGTTCCTGGCCACGAAGCACGGCAGCACTGCCACAGGAGCAGCCCTGAAATAGCGGCTGCCAAGCTGCTTCCGAGTACACCTGCTTACCTCTGCCACCTCCTCCCCCGGGCTCTCTCCTTTTTTAACGTAACACATTTCTCACATATGTTCCCTCAGAGGAAAGGCAGGAGAACGCCACCAGATTTAGCAGTCAGCAGCTCCCACCAAACACAGCGGAGAGGCAGAGATGGCGTTACTGCGAGTGAGCACCTAAAGTTTTATTATTAAACCCTTTGTTAATAATATCAAAAAGAAGTCTCAGCACATCCCACGTCAAACACTTCCTCCTGTTTTTTACTTTCCTTACCGCCACCTTTCCTACTCAATCTCCCAAACCTTTCTTCGAGGCCAGCAGGACCTCTCAAACCCAGCGTTCCCACAAGATGTATTTTTTACACCATGAGTAAGAAAAACCAGCTCGCAGAGCCCACACGGGGTGCGTGATCAGATGGGGACACCGCACATCTGAAGCATCTTCCCAGAAGGGCTCCATGCAGCGCTCGTGAGAGATGCAGGCCTGCAGGAACACGACGTTTTTAGCTCTGCACAGCCAACACGTTCACTTTTGGAGCTTTCCACTGGGGTTCCAGACTGGACAAATTTAGAGCACGGCTCCTAGTCAGAAACACAGCACGTGCAGAACGAGCACAGGGCTGCGCAGGCAGGGCACAGCGGCACCGAGTGGCCCCACGCCACCCTTGGGGTGCGGTGACAAAGCCCACGTAACGCACGCTGCACGTGAACTGCCACACTGTACCTCCTCCCCTTCGCCCTCTCTAAATCTGGGATTTGGATAAATTTTGGATTCCAAGCCCACGTCGGTCACCTCGACCTCAGCACCCCGCTGCAAGGCCCCAGCAGGCACAGGCCGTGTCCACACGGAGGAACAGCTCTGCAGAAACGCCTGCGCTCCGCTCGCTGCCAGCCCTGGCGCTCTGCGTGCCGGCTCATTAGAAACAGATCCGTAGCGAGGGAAAAAACACGCAGGCTGGGTCAACACCAAGAACAGGGCGCACTTGTTCAGCGCCACGGCTTCACCCAGCAGCATTGTTCTGAGCGCCGTTAACCGGGACACAACCAGCCAGCTCACCGGTAAGGTGGAAGGAGCGTGGAGAAAATACTAAAACTTGGTCAGGAAACCCAAATCCTTCTTGAAAACAGCCCCCACCTGCCTTCTCCAGGCTTGAGCTGGTAACAAAGCAGGATCCCAATCTGAGTACAGAGCACCTGGTTCCTCAGGATTTTGTATTTCTGACAGAAATAAGCCTGCAGGCACATCCCCCAGTTCTCAGGCACAGCCTTTCTCACGGCTTTAAGGGAAATTGAAGAGCCTCCCGCAGGCAGATTTAGTTACTGAGAGCCTGCCCAGGCCCGGCGATGCTGCCTCCTCTCTGGGCCAGCATTTAATGGCACCAGCATGAAGGGAAAAATACTTGGTTATTCCAGTGATGAATATTTAAAAGCTCTCGGGAAGCCCCCAGAATTTACCAAGGGGACGCAGTAAGCGAGCGCATCGGCCTCTAAGTCACGAACAGCGGGGCTGGAAATCAAAGCCAGATGTCCTGCTTCCCCGCAGCCAGCGCTCGCTCTTCCCGAGATTTCTCCCAGCCCATCACCAGGCAACACTCGCAGAGCTGGGACTTGGCGCCGGCCTCGGCTGCCAACAAACGTGGGACTCGTCTGGCACGGGGAGACGGGCACCTCCGCCGTGCCACACGCTCAGCTGGGTGGGTGAAACCTCCCAAAATACCCCCAAAACGGGGCGCTCGATGCTGCGCCGGGCAGCTCCGCCACGCAGGCTGGAGGAGTGTTTGAGCTGTTGGGGGATTTTAGTTTCCAGAGCGCTGCACACGCTAAGGGCAGAGGTTTTTGGTGATGGTCAGGCCCGCTGGAAGGCAGGCAGGGTGCTGGAGCTGGGCTCACAGCCCCAGAGCTGGTGCTGGTGGCAGGCTGAAGCAGAGCTCCTCCGCGCTCAACCCAGAGCAGCACCGTCACATTTTGTGTGCACACCGTGCTGAACAAACACTTCAAAATAACGAGCTTCTACTTAAAAGGGGCAGTGACACAAAAAAGAGAGCCTTGTGCAGGGTTCACCAACGTCTCCTCACTGCTAAAGCCCCAACCAGGCTTCTGCAAGAGCCTCAAGTCACGGAGCGCGTCCTGGTGGCTGCTCCTCACTGAGGTCCTGCAGAAACCACCCTGCTTCTGCCTTCCCCCAGCCTGCACAAGGCAAAGCGCCCTGCAGGCCACCACCTCCTGCCCCCGGGGTGACAAACACCTTCAGACACCCACTGCCACACATCCCAGAGGGGCCGACTGGCAGCTGACAGGCAGCAGGCATGGACTGAACTCCAGCTGGATTGGAAAGGCAGCGCCCCAACGCTGCGGCCACAGCGCTGCTTCCATCTCCTACCTGCACGCAGCCTCCCGGCCAGCTCCAGGCGCTGCTGCCAGCACACACCGAGCCTCACAGGGAGCAGCAGGTGCTGCTTGTGCCGTCTTTCCACACCAGTGTCACCAGACAGAGTCCCTTCCTCGCACTAAGGTGACAGACGCCTGACATTCTGCAACTCACTGCACCTCCACCTGCACCCAGACAAGCTCCAGGACTCCCCACAGCCCCCCGAGGCAGCTTTGGAGCCTAATTCCCAAGAGTGGGTGTCAGAGGACCCCTGCGCAGCACAGTGCCGTGTACCCGCGCTCCCCGGAGCCACTCGGGACACGAATCCACAGGCAGCCTGCTCACCTCATCCTCAGCTCGTGCCCAGAGCTCTGGCCAGGACATGGACAGCCACGTGTCAGCAGAAACACGGCGCTGTAACACCGTCAGGGAAACAGCAAAAACACATTTGGGAGAGCCCTTACTAAAAATAAAGCCCTCCAGGCAGTAACCCTTCTCTGTGCACCATTACAGGTCAGAGACTTCCCCCAGAGAAGCCAGGCACGGGACCCTGGCTGAGGGAACGCTGCTCCCATGCCTCTTCCACGTGAACGATGCTCAGATCTCTCCAACACTTTCAGGCCAGATGTTTTTTTCCTCCTCTCTACAACTGGAAGGAAACCTGCCAGAGCAGAGCCTGCCACGAGGTGCCCGGAGCACAGGAACATTTCCCACTGCTCCCTCCCAGCTCAGCCCCACGAGCTCAGCTGCGGGGTTGCTCCTGTTCCTGGATGGTGCTTCTCATTCCACACACACCTCCCTGCAGATTCCAGGAGCCTGCTAGGAAAACGGGGTTCATCTGAGCAGACCTGACAATCACAGGCAGGGGATCGCAAAAGAGCATCTCCATTAGAAGCCTTTTTGTTGCCTGCAGGTAGCGATTATTTCTCCTTTGCCCCGTGCTGCTTCAGAAGCAAACAACCACTCCTGCTCCAGACAAAGTCTCTGGTGGTGTGGGAAGCCACGGGCAAGGCAGAGCAGGGAGGGGACAGCACCCCTGGAGCTGACACACGGCCAGGACACACACACAGACACACACACACGTTTTCCACATCACCTCCACGCTGTGGCTGCTCCAGAGCAGAGAGCGGAGCCACCAGCAGGCAGCCGGTCCCTGCCCCAAGGACACTGTCCCCGTGTCACCAGGCTGCTGGCAGCCAGCAGGACGGAGGTTCTGCTTTTGGCCAGCACGTGATGGTTCTCCTGTTGGTGAGCGCCCCAAAGACACCCACCCCGCTGCTTGTTTATTGTGAGTAATGAAAGCCACTGAGGGGGCAGGGACACACTGGGTGAAGCACGTAGGGATTTGGGATCAGGAAGGGGTCTTAAGGGCAGAGCGTGCCCATGCCAAGCGTCCAGACTCAAGAGAAGCCCAAGAGCAAGGCTGCTGGGCGCACTTCTTAGTGTTTTACCAACACTTTGTTTTTTTTTTTCTGAAATATTTTGCACACCTGCTCTGTGCAGCAAACTTGGAGAGGCAGAGGAGAACCAAGAGCACCTTAAGCACAAAGGCCGGCCATTGCCTCCTCCAGGCCCTGCAGCCCCCCGGGTGGTTTTGGAGCAGGGCAGCATCCCACAGACACCAAGGGTGCCGGCTTTAACATTTGGTTTCATTTCAGAACGGAAACAAAACCTGGCAGAACACATCTGCCCGCTTATCTCCAGTCTCACAACAAAGCCCAGGCAGCTGCTGAGGGCACCAGCTCGAGGTAAAAGGTCTGCCCTGCCGGCAGCCTTATCGGGAGGCAGCGCTTTAAAAGCCAGGATTAAAAATTCACCAGCAGCCCCGTCCGCAGAGCTGCACCGAAGGCCGGCGAGTCAGACCCTGCCCCAGGACAGCATTGAAACCACTGAAGAGGCAGCAGTGCCCCCGGTCAGTTCCCCAAACAACAGCTGTGAGATTTAGAGGACGCAGCACTTTCAGTAAACATCCCCAAAAATTCTGCTTCTGCCTAAAATAACAGTAACAGCGATACAGAAAGCAGGCTGCACTGGGAGGTGCTGCTGGCCGGGGAACCGCTCTGTCAGGAGCCTCAGGCACCCAACGTTAAACACAGCAACGTTGTTAATCACAGAACCGGCACCGTGCCTCCAGGAGAGCCAAAACCGAGCAAAATTCACCCAAAAGCTGAAAGCACCCGGATAAAGCCCATGACAGTTGACGGGTGACCCCACCACGACCCCCGGGCCCCCCCCCCACCCCCCGCCACACGCCCGGTGCGGAGCCCTCAGCCCCCAGCCCTGCCCGGTACCGACAGCAGGCCCCGAGCGGCACCGGGCTCCCCCCGAGCCCCGACAGCCGCCGGGAGCGCGGCAGCACGAACCCAGCGCGGACCCCGCGGCTGCTGGGGGGGGCCCGGGGCTCCCCCCCCCACCCCGGGCCCACCCCGGGCCCGCCTCAGGCCCCAGCAGCGGGGCCGCTCCCGGCCGGGGCCTGCCCCGGGCCCCCCTCCCGGCACCCCCGGGGGGGCTCCCCCGCCCCCTTCACCCCCCTGCCCGCCCCCCCCGGCCCCTCTCCCGCCTCCCCGTGCCCCCCCCCCGGCCCCTGCCCACCTCGCTGCCCGCCCGGCCCCGCTCCGCCTCCTCCCGTCACGGCGCCGGCCCCAGCGCTGCCCAATATGGCGGCGGCCCGGCAGGAAGCCCCGCCCCCCCCCCCGCCGCCCCGCGCGCGGCACCTCGGGAGCGCCCCGCCCGCCCGTTCGAATCTACACAGGAAGCGGCGCCGCGCGCTGCCATGGCAACCGCCGGGGGAGGCTCCCCCCGGCCCGGGCTCGGCGGGGAAACAGAGCCGCGCACATTCGTTCCGGCCCCTTCCCTTCCCTTCCCTTCCCTTCCCTTCCCTTCCCTTCCCTTCCCTTCCCTTCCCTTCCCTTCCCTTCCCTTCCCTTCCCTTCCCTTCCCTTCCCTTCCCTTCCCCTTCCCTTTCCCTTCCCCTTCCCCTTCCCCTTCCCCTTCCCCTTCCCCTTCCCCTTCCCCTTCCCCTTCCCCTTCCCCTTCCCCTTCCCCTTCCCCTTCCCCTTCCCCTTCCCCTTCCCCTTCCCCTTCCCCTTCCCCTTCCTTCCCTTCTTCCCTTCCACCACACAGGAATATTTCAGGCACACCACTGTAACCAACTGTGCACCAATTACACACCAACCGTACCCCAAAATATTCATGTACACCATTGTACCCAGCTGTACACCAACAGCTCACCAACATTTCACACACACACACACCATCATACCCAGGTATACACCAGTTGTACACCACCTGTACCCCAAAATATCCACGTACACCGTTGCACCCAGCTGTACACCAACCCCTCACCGACATTTCACACCCCCTGTACCCAGGCGCAGCCCCGAGGTGCCCTCCCAGCCCAGCGCCCGGCCCGCCACCCACCTGCTGTGCCCCAGCCCCGTGGGCTCCCTGCCCCAGAGCTGCCACAGGCACGCGAGCTGTGTGTTATTAATGTTATTAGCCATGTCATTAACATTATTAGCTGTGTCATTAGCGCAGCTTGGCCTCCCATGATTAATCGAATATCTGTTTGAAGCTCACTTCTGAGGATGTGTTTACAGCAGCAGCAACAAGTAGCTAATAACTGGAAACATAAAAGAGGCCCCAGTCCTTCCTTACAAAACAGGGGAGGGAACACAGTGCCCAGAGCCTCTCCTGGGGGACACCCTGCTGCCCGGCCACCACACGGGCATTGGGATGTGAAATAACCCCATGGGCACCCCAAACACCCTCTGTGTGGGAACAGGATCTTGGGACATGAAATAACCCCAAGGGCACCCCAAACACACCGTGGGTTCTGGGGAACTGGACTTTGGGATGTGAAATAACCCCATGAACACCCCGTGTTGGGGGAAACGACCCCACAAATAAAGCCCCCAACACCTTGTGGGCTCTGGGGAATGGGGCTTTGGGATGTGAAATAATCCCACAAACATGTTGGGGGAACAACCCCACAGATAACACCCCCAACACCCTGTGGGCTCTGGGGAACGGGGGCATCCAGCACCACTCTGAGGCACAGCCAAGGTGCTTGCATTGCTTCTCGGGGCATTTTTTATTTTGCTGTTGTGGGGTTTTCTCCAAAACTGAGCCCGGCGTGTCTTTTTGAGCTTTCCTCCAAATTCAACACACACGGGTTTATCACGATGGGTGGTGCAACAGCTCGCGGCGTGGCAGCCAGAAACGCAAAAACCCGGGGGGCTGCGGAGACCCCGGGGTGAACGGCAGCTCGGGGGGGCTGAAAGCAGCACCGGGGGGGGCGAAAACAGCCCCGGGGGGGTGAAAACAGCCCTTGGGGGGGGGGGGGGTTAAACAGCCCCTGGGGGGGGTTAAACAGCCCCGGGGGGGGATTAAGCAGCCCCGGGGGGGGGTTAAGCAGCCCCTGGGGGGGGTTAAGCAGCCCGGGAGCTGTCCGGGTCCCGCTGGAAGCTGCCGGGGCTCGGTCCCCGCGGGGCAGGAGGGGGGGGGGCGCAGGCGGCACCGGGTCAGCTCCCGGCCCCGTTATCCCGGGGGGGGAACCCGGGGGCTCTGCAACGACCCCGGGGGACGTCTGGGGGGGCCGGCCCCGAGCCGAGGCGGTCCCTCGGTGCCCCCCCCCCCCTCTCGGCCGATCACTTCCAGGGCGGCCCCGGCTCCCGGTTTGAAAATGCGGCAGCGGCTGCTGCTGCTGCTGGGCGCGCTGCTGCGCCGGGGGGGCGGGAGGCGCCGGGCCATGGCCGGCCGCTGGGACGGGCCGCAGCGGAGAGCATGGCTCCGGCACTACTACAGCCAGAGGCAGAAACGGCTCATGACGGTACCGGGGGGGGGGGGGCTGGGGGGAACGGGGGGGGGAACGGAGAACGGGGGGGGAACGGGAAAGGGGTGGGGGTGGGGGTAGGAGGGAGGTTGGGGGGGTGGGGGAGGTGGGGAGGGAGGGGGGTGGGGAGGAGGTGGGGGGTTACAGGGGTATTGGGGGGGGTCATAGGGATATTGGGGGGGTCACAGGGATGTGGGGGTTTTGGGGACATGAGGGGGTCACAGGGACACAGGGATAACAGGGATGTAGGGGGGTCGCAGGGACGTGGGGGGGTCACAGGGATGGGGGGGTCATAGGGACACGGAGGGGTAACAGGGACATGGAGGGGGTCACAGGGATGTGGGGGTTTTGGGGACACGGGGGGGGGGGGTCACAGGAACAGGGATAACAGGGATGTGGGGGAGTCACAGGGACAGGGGGGGGGTTGGGGACATGGGGGGTCACAGGGACATGGGAGGGATCGCATGGACACAGGGGAGGTCACAGGGATGTGGGGGTTATGGGGACGCAGGAGGGTCACAGGGACATTCGGGGGGTCACAGGGGCACAGGGATAACAGGGACATTGGGGGGGTCACAGGGATGTGGGGGTTTTGGGGACACAGGGGTCACAGGGACACAGGGATAACAGGGATGTAGAGGGGTCACAGGGACGTGGGGGGGGGTCACAGGGATGGGGGGGGTCGCAGGGACACGGAGGGGTAACAGGGACATGGAGGGGGTCACAGGGATGTGGGGGTTTTGGGGACACGGGGGGGGGGTCACAGGAACAGGGATAACAGGGATGTGGGGGAGTCACAGGGACGGGGGGTTTAGGGACATGAGGGTCACAGGGATGGGGGGTCACAGGGACACGGAGGGGTCACAGGGACATGGAGGTAAACAGTAACATGGACGTGGGGGGTCACAGGGACATAAGGGGGTCACAAGGACATGGGAGTGGTCGCATGGACACAGGGGGGGTCACAGGGATGTGGGGGTTATGGGGATGCGGGAGGGTCACAGGAACATTGGGGGGGGTCACAGGGACACAGAGATAACAGGGACACTGGGGGGGTCACAGGGATATGGGGGGGTCACAGGGGGATCACAGGGATGTGGGGTGGGAACAGGGGGCACAAAGGGTGGGGGCGGAGATGGGGGGCTGGACACTAAGGACAGGGATGAGGCGGGCATGGGGCACAGAGGTCACAAAAATGGGATGCGGTCAGAGAGGGATGTGGGATAAGGATGGGGTGGGGGGGGAGAAAAAGGCTGGGGGGCAGGAAGGGCACGGGAGGGGGGACACAAAGGTCACAGGGCCACAAAGAGCGGGGACGGGGGACACAAAGGATGGGACCTGGGGGACATGGGGGATAGGGGTGAGCCTGGATGCGAAGGACAGGGGGTGCAGAGGGCACGGGGACACAAAGGACACGGGTTACAAAAGATGGGATGCGATCGATGGGGGCAAGGGGAGATAAAGGGTGGCACATGGGGGACACGTGGGACACAAATACCTGGACGTGAGGGATGGGAGATAGGCAGGACATGGGGGGGGGGCATCACGGAGGTCAGCAGGGACACAAAGGGTGAGGATGGGGACATGAGGGACAAAACAGATGGGGGGGGGGAGCCTGGACACAAAGGATGGGACGTGCGGGACAGGGGTGTGGGGACCTGGGGACTGGGCAGTGGGGACGAGCGGGCTGGGAGGGAGCTCTGTGAATCACTTTCCTGGAGTAAAAAAAAAAAAAAAAAAAAAAAGGTCCATTTTAGCTTAAAGCTGGTTTTTGGCGTTTTGAAACTGAGACAATTCCCGTGGGAGAGCCAGGAGCACGGGGGCTCCGTGCCCCTTCAGTAAGCGGCAGGCCTGGGGTTGGCTCTGCTGCAGGAAAGTGAAAAATGCTCCTCAGAAAGAAGAAACACAGCGAAACCCCAAACACGCTGACGGCCCCAAAAGGAGGCTCCTCCACAACGCTCCTCGGTGCAACCTGGGCCCCGTGTCCAGCCTCACGGCCACTGTTTGGTGGCTTTAGGATGGGGTTTCCCAAAAACGGGAAAATTGGACCCAGGTTCTGCCAGCCTGGAGCCACCGGGCGACCTCCTGCCCCGCGCCCCTCGAGGTCCTTGAGCTGCGTCCTCCTCGGAGGGATAAAATAACGCAGGTTTGGGGGATTTGGGGTGGGGAACTCACGCCCCCGTGGCCTCCCCGCTGCCTTGCAGCTCCTGATCGCCCGCCGGAGGAGAACCAGCTGCTACTTCTACCCCCGCGCCTGGCCCAGCGTGCGGGGCGCGGACTGGTGGGAGCGGGTGGTCCTGAAGGAGTTCGGTCCCCAGGACTGGCTGGAGAAGTTCCGGATGTCCCGGGAGACTTTCTTCTACGTCTGCAACCTCCTGCGGCCGGGGCTGGCTCCTCACGGCGCCCACTTCCACCCCGCGCTGCCCCTGGAGCAGCGGGTGGCCGTGGCCCTGTGGCACCTGGCCACCAACGTGGAGTACCAGACTCTGAGCCCCCTCTTCGGCGTGGGGCCCTCCACGGTGCAGACGTGCGTGCGGGAGGTGAGCTACGCCGTGGTGCTGCTGCTGAAGCCCCTCTACCTGCGGCTGCCCAACGAGAAGGAGCTGGAGAACATGGCGCGCATCTTCCGCGCCCGCTGGGGCTTCCCCCACTGCATCGGCGCCCTGGACAGCCTCCACCTCCCCATCAACCCCCCGCTGCGCCTCAGCGCCGACTACTGCAACGGCCAGGGCTGGCACTCCATCCTCACCCAGGCCACCGTGGACGGGCTGGGCCAATTTTGGGACGTCTCCACCGCCTTCCCTGGCAGCATGGAGAACAGCGCGGTCCTGGAGAGCTCCAGGCTGTGGGTGCTGGCCAAGGAGGGCCGGCTGTGCCCCAACCCACCCAAGGACTTCATGGGCAAGGCGCAGAAGTACGTGCTGCTGGGCGACGCCACCTACCCGCTGCAGGACTGGATCCTCAAACCCTACCAGGAGGATGAGAAGCTCACCCAGCGCCAGCTGCAGTTCAACTACCGCCTCAGGCGGGCGCACAGCGTGATCGAGAACGCCTTCCTGCGCCTCAAGGCTCGCTGGCAGATCCTCCTCAAGTGCGACGACTGCAGCCTGGAGCTGCTGCCCACCCTCGTCCTCGCCTGCTGCATCCTGCACAACGTCTGCGAGGCGCACGACAACCCCTTCAACGAGGAGTGGCTGGAGGGCACCGAGCCCACCGAGCTGCCCAAGCCCTGCCAGCCCGCGCCCGCCGCCATGGAGGACGGCCGGGCCGAGCAGGTGCGTGAGCTGATGTGCCAGTACTTCGAGAGCTGCGGGGAGGGCTGATGGCAGTGGCGACACGGCCGTGCACCTCCCTGGGCTCTGGTGGATGTCCCCAACCGGGCTGCTCGGTCAGGACTGCCGCACCGGCCCCTTGGCTCCTGCTGGTTTTGCCTCGGTGGGTGCAGGCAGCGGGATGTATTTCACCCCCGTGCTCTCTCCTGGGATCCGATCGATCTTGTGACGTGCTCTGTGCTGTGTAAATAAAGCGGGGATCACGGTCTGGCTGCGGAGAGGGCTGTGGGGTTGTCCCGGTGCGGATAAACGCTGGCTGCTCACGGGGCCTGGCTGCAGCAGGTCTCTGTGCCATGGCCCCCGCGTCGGGAGGAGCTCAGGAGGGGACCCGAGGAAGGCAGAACCCCCCTGAAGGTACAAATCCTGTTGTGTGAACATGCCTGGGAGGGAAAGGGAAACGGGGCAGAGCAGCAACTGGCCGGGGGCTGGCACTGGTGGGGAAAGGAACCACATCTGCAACCCCCAGTGCTGGCTCTGCTGGGCTGGGGCTTTGTGCTGGGGGTCTGCGCCCCATCCCACTGCCCAGCACCTCCTGACCCCGATCCCAGCCCCGGTGTGCGGGGCAGCACGCGGCTCTGCCCACTATCGGCTGAGAAATCGCACCACGGCTCAGCCCCGTGGCACGCCGCCTCGCCTCGCCGTGCCAGGGCAGAGCCAGCTGCTGGGCGCAGACACCTTCCTCAGCATTTCGGCTGCAGGTGGTAGGTGGGGGAGCGGCACCGGCACGTCGGGCAGTGCCAGCCTTCCCTCGGGGACGGGCCCGCCGCCCCCAGGCTCGGGGAGCAGCGAGCAGAGGCAGCAGGGCAGCCACCCCCTCCCCATTTTCACATCTGTGGGGCCCAGCAGCAGCTCGGGGTCCCAGGAGAGGGGTGGCTGTGAAGGCACAGTGGGGAGCACGTTCACCTCGGGACAGCAGCCGGGGGGTGGGAATTGCCCTGCAGGAGGGTCCCGCACGCTGGGGGCAGGGATGCTGGGTGCCCCTCGGGGACTGGGGGCCGAACTGGGAGCAGAATGGGCCATGGGTGGGTGTATGGCACGGCCGGGGGGTGAAATGGGGAGAGTGCTGGGCTGGGGCTGGGACTATGGGGCAGTGCTGGGGGCTTTGGGGCAGCTCAGGGGCTATGGGGTAGCCCTGGGGGGCAGCTCTGGGGGGCAGTGGGGCAGCTCAGGGGCTATGGGGCAGGCCTAGGGCGCTGTGGGGCAGCCCTGGGGAGCACCTGGGCACCCCTGGGTGGCACTGGGGCAGCTCAGAGACTATGGGGAAGCCCTGGGGGGCAGCTCTGGGGGGCAATGGGGCAGCTCAGGGACTATGGGGCCGCCTTGGGGGGCAGTGGGGCAGCCCTGGGGGGCAGTGGGGTAGCCCTGGGGGGCAGCTGGGCACCCCTGGGGGGCACTGGGGCAGCCCAGGTCTATGGGGCCGCCCTGTGGGGACCCCAGAGGCCGTGTGGGGCCGCCCCAAAGCCCCATTCCCCCCCCCATTCCCCCCCCCCGCACTGCGCATGCGCCAGCGCTGCCCCGTCCTCCCCCTCCCCCTCCCTCCCCTTCCCCCGGCCGCTCCCACCGGGCGGGGCGGGGCTGGGGGGGGTAGGGAGGGGTTGGCGAAACGGCTCCGTGCGCACGCGCGCTGTGCGCGGCCCCGGCTCCCCCTGCGCGCAGAGCTGCGGGTGGGAGCGGCCGCGCGGTCACGTGGTGCTCAGCATGGCGGCGCGCGGTGAGTGCGGGGCCCGGCGGCGCTGCGGGTCCGGTGCGCTTCAGGGTCCGGGCGGCGCCGGGACCCAACCGCTGCGTTCCGGGCCCGGGGCCGGTTCCCCCCCCCCCCCCTCCTCTCCTCTCCCGGTGCACCGGGGCCCCTCTGAGCCCTTTCCCTGCCCGCAGGAGCCTGACGGGGCCGCAGCAGCGGGAGCCATGGTGACGGAGGAGCAGGTGGCCGCCGTGGGCCGCACGCTGCTGGACGCGGCCCAGCCGCTGCCCGCCCGGTTCCGGGCCCTTTTCACCCTGCGCGGCCTGGGCGGCCCCGAGGCCGTGGCCTGCATCGGCCGCGCCTTCGGGGACGGCTCGGAGCTGCTGAAGCACGAACTGGCCTACTGCCTGGGCCAGATGCGGGACCCCGCCGCCATCCCCGTGCTGCTGGCCGTGCTGCGGGACCCCCGCCAGGAGCCCATGGTGCGGCACGAGGCGGGTACGGAGCCCCCACAGCCCCCTCCCCGTGCCCCTCTGTGGGGCTGGGTGGGGTGGGTGGGGTCGGTGTGGGGGCTGTGGGGGGGGTGTCGGGGCTGTGGGGGGGGGTGCGGGGGCTGTGGGGGGCTGTGGGGTGGGTGTGGGGGCTGTGGGGGGGGGTGCGGGGGCTGTGGGGGGGGGTATCGGGGCTGTGGGGGGGGTGCGGGGGCTGTGGGGCGGGTGCGGGGGCTGTGGGGTCGGTGTGGGGGCTGTGGGGGGGGTGTGAGGCCTGTGGGGGGGGTGTGGGGGCTGTGGGGAGGGGTGCGGGGGCTGTGGGGGGGGGGTGAGGGCTGTGGGGGGGGTGTCGGGGCTGTGGGGTGGGTGTGAGGGCTGTGGGGGGGGTGCGGGGGCTGTGGGGTCAGTGTCAGGGCTGTGGGGTCGGTGTGGGGGCTGTGGGGTGGGTGTCAGGGCTGTGGGGGGGGTGCGGGGGCTGTGGGGTCAGTGTCGGGGCTGTGGGGTCGGTGCGGGGGCTGGGGGGTGGGTGTCAGGGCTGTGGTCCCGCTGTGGGGTGGGGTGAGGCCCTGCCGGGGCTGTCCCCACCCTGACACCCCCCGGGGACACCCCGCTGCCTCCTGGTGTCTCCTCCCCACAGGTGAAGCCCTGGGCGCCATCGGGAACCCCGCGGTGCTGGATGTGCTGAAGCAATACTCAGAGGACCCCGTGGTTGAGGTGAGTCTGGGGGTGGGGGGGGGCTGGGAGCGATGCCAGCAGCGGGCGGTCACCGGGGCTGTGCCCCCAGCACTGCTCGGGGCCGTCCCGCATCCCCAAACCGCGTCCTCCTCGTCCCCACAGGTGGCAGAGACGTGCCAGCTGGCCGTCAAGAGGCTGGAGTGGCTGCAGGAGCACGGCGAGGAGCCGAGCGCCAGCCCCTACCAGTCGGTGGATCCCGCTCCCCCCGCCGAGGAGAGGGACGTGGCCAAGCTGCGCGAAGCCCTCCTGGACGAGGGGCGCCCGCTCTTCGACCGTTACCGGGCCATGTTCGCCCTGCGCAACCTGGGCGGCCGGGACGCGGTGCTGGCCCTGGCGGACGGTAAGGGCCCGGCTGGGGCCGCCCGCTGCCTCCTCCCTGCGGGTTAATCCAGGATTGGCCTTGCCTAAATCCGGAGCTGTGCGGCTCCTTGAGATGCTGCTTCTGGAGCTGCCTCCCCCGCTGTTTGGTTGCAGAGAGGGCGCAGCCTGTAACTGGCGGGGGGGTTGCTGGGCTGAGCTGGTGGCTCCTGGTGCCAGGGACCTGTTTTGTCTGTCCTGGAAGGTCTGAGGCCACCCAGCCTCATCCTGGGCTCCAGAGATTGTTCTGGAGAGGGTGTGAATGTGTCCTGGCCAGGGAAGGGGCAGAGCGCAGCCCCGGACCCTGTTGGTTTCTCTCTGCAGCCCCAGGGCAGTGGTCGATGCCCTCCGGCCACCTGCTGTGAGCTGAGGGCGTGCTGCTGCCACCGGACGAGGTGTGCAGGGCTCTGGGACCTCATCTCACAGCTTCCCAGCCCTGCAGGGCGTCCTCTGCAGCACGGGCGGGCTGCTACACGCGTGGGGCACTGCTGTCCTCGTGGCTGGGCAACACAGGGAGAGGGAGCAGTGCAAGACCCTGCCCCCAGAGCCCCATAGATCAGGAGAGAGGCAGCTCCAAGCCCCATACGACCACCCCACGCCTCCCCCTGCCCCGCAGCGTTTGGGTGGGGTCCTCAGGTTGGCACCGCGGCCAGCTCTGGGGACTCACTCTCTCCTCCTCCCTGCAGGGCTCCAGGCTGGCAGCGCCCTGTTCCGCCACGAGATCGGCTACGTGCTGGGCCAGATGCAGGACGAGGCCTGCGTGCCGCAGCTGACGGCCGCGCTGCGCAGCCGCACCGAGAGCCCCATGGTGAGGCACGAGTGCGCCGAGGCCCTGGGCGCCATCGCCCACCCCTCCTGCCTGGAGACCCTGCGCGCCTTCGCCCGGGACGAGGAGCGGGTGGTGCGGGAGAGCTGCGAGGTGGCGCTGGACATGTACGAGTACGAGAACGGCTCCCAGTTCCAGTACGCCGACGGGCTCTGCAAGCTGCAGGCCTGAGCCCGGCCGGGCGCGCCGCCTCCTTCCCCCGGGCGCGCTTCCCCGACGGCCTCCGCGGGCACGGCTCCGTGCCCAGCCGGCGGAGGCGGAACTGGGTTTGCTGTCTGGCACCAATACAGCTGCTTTCTGCATCCAAATCCAGGCTGAGCTGCTCCTTGCCCCCCCCCGTTTCTTGCGTCTGCCCCTTCCCCTTGTTTGGGGGCTCGCAGCGGGGGGGCTCTCGCTGCGTGTCGCAGCCCATCGGGGCGCGTGGGCTCTGCCTTCCCCACCTGAGCTTCGCCGGAGGGGTCGGGGCTGGCTTCGGGCGCTCGCTCCTGTAGGTTGGAGCCGCGCAGAGCCTCGGAATTGCCCTCGGTGTTGGTGCCGAGCCGGGGCCCTCCTTCCCTCCGCAGCTGCCGGGGCGCTGTGGGTTTGGCCTCTCCTGTCGGGGCAGGCTGGCTCTGCGCTGTGGCAGCCTTTGCCCTGGGATGGGGCTTGTTCCGTGGCAAGGCTCGGAAGATTTGGCCACGGTTTTTCTTTCTGCGGGGAATGGCACCGCAGTGAGGGCTGACGGGGTGAGGCAGAGCCTGCCTGGACTTCCCCCGTGTTGAAGCAGAGCTGGAGGGCGGCGGCTGCCGCCTGCTGCCAGCACCCAGCACCCAAATCCCCCGGGCGCGCGCGGGGCTGGGAGGAAATAAAGCACCGGCCGTGGGCACCGGTGTGAGCAGAGCCACGATTCGACCCTGCGGGGTCCAGCCCCATTTGGGGGTCCCTGGGGCTGCCCTCACAGCCCCCGTGGGCTGAGCCGTGCCCGGAGTCCTCGCGGTGCTGCCGGGGGTGTCCGTGCCAGCCTCCTGCTGCCGGCACCGCTCCCCTTGACCAAAGTCTCTGCGTGAGTCACTCGGGCTCGATCCTCGCAGCCCCCAAAACCACCGCTCCCCCCCTGCTGCGGCGTCCCCGGGGCTCTGTGCTGGGGCAGGGAGGGAACGGGGAGCCCCAGTATGGTCCCAGTCCGTTCCAGCTCAGGGCCCCGTGGCCGTTGCTCTGTGGCACCACGATTTTGGTGGCCAGGAGCCAGACGGGTGCCTGAGCGCCGCAGTGTGGGTGTGAGGCAGAGGATGGGGGCCCCCAGCTGCCAGACCTCGGTTCCTCTGCGCTGCTGACAGCCGGCTGCTGGTTTCACACCCGTGCAGAGGCGCCGGCTGTCGTGTGGCTTCTCGCCTCCCTCCCTCCTCCCCGCGCAGACCGCGGGTGGCAGGCGGCTTTGGGGCAGCACCGCCAGGCCTCGGGGCGCCGCCGTGCCCACCCGTGACCCCTGTGGGTGCTGGGGACGGGGAGGTGGGGTGGGGGCCGTGCCATTTCCCTCGTGCCCCGCTTTCGGTGCCCCACGGGAGTTCAGGTTTCGGTGTGCCAGGCGCTCCCCGGCGTGCTCGGCCCCCGTTATCACACGGGGCTGCTCCAACCCTTGCTCCCTGCTTCCCGGCGCTGATTTTCCATCAGTGAATCACGCAGCCCAGGCAGGAGCGATGCCAAATTTTTGCCTCTGCTCCCCCCTCCCCCATCTCCTCCCGCCTGCCTGCAAAAAAACCTCAACTCCTCCAAATGCCTTTTAAGCCCGAATTGGAACGAAGGCGGCATTTTTGCGGCCGGGATCTGGCCTGGGCGCAGCAGAGCCGGGACGTGCGCGGGGAGGAGGGCCTGGGCGCACAGCCCTGCCTTGGCACCGGCTCCGGCATCGCAGGCACCTCCATCCCTCCCTGGCGATCCCACCCCGGGAAGGGATTGGGATTTTTCCAGCTCTTTTTGGGTGCTGGAGGGGGACCCAGATGGGACCCGGGGTGCTGGGACTGGTGCAGGACCCCTCCTGGCCACCAGCCCCGGTGCTGAGGGCAGTGCCTTGGGCCCCGTCAAGGACTTGGTGCCATCTGCTCGGGGGATTCGGGGCCTGCAGGGGGATTTAACCCGGGGGGGGGAGCGAACCCGAGCTGGGGGTGTCCCTCCCCTCCCTGCCTTTGGGGACTCCCCAGCTCTGCAGCCGATTCCCCGCTCACAAGGGGATGCGGGTCCCTGCAGCGCCATGTGAGGGGGGGATTTTGGGGACTCCCCCAGCCACCTTGGACACTTCTTGCCCCCCCCCACGCTGAGCTCGCCCGGGCTGTGCCCGGATTACCGGCACTAAGCTCCTTCCTGCGGCTGCTCTGTCCTCTGTGCCGGCGAGAGGAGCACGGGGGGCGTGGGGGAGCCGTGGGGACCCTGATGCCGCTCGTCCTCTGCGTCCCCCCGCGTGGCAGAGGCTCGGGTGGCTCGGTGCCGGGGCACGGGGGGAGCTGGCGATGGCCCTGCCGGGGGGCTCCGTGCCGCGGCAGCTGCTGCAGGCCCCCCCCGAGGAGGACGACGGGGTGCTCTACGTGGAGTACAAGCCCCCCGCCCTGGACAGCATCCGCCTGCCCCGCTACGTCGTCTACCTGGTGATGGCGGCCAGCCTGGTGCTGGTGGTGGCCTACGCCATTGTGGGCCACCTCATCAAGGACCTGGTGCACGACTTTGCTGGTGAGTCCCTGGGGAGGGGGGGCCAGGAAAGGACACGGGGCTGAGCTATGGGGTCCTCACGGGGCTGGGTGGGGGGCGAGGGGGTCCCCAACCAGCCCAGAGGGGTACCGGGGCGATGGGGATGCTGGGGCACGGGGTAGGGCCCCGTTGGCCAAAGGGGTGATTTTTTCTCCCCAAATCGGTGCTGGGCACGCTTCAGGTTTTTGCTGCGTTGCTCCGAGGCTGGGGACCCCCCCCTGAGTGCCACCGCGCTGCCCACGGCCCCCTCTTTGTCCCCGCAGATTGGGCGTTCGGGCCCAAGCCGGAGGAGGAGAAGGCGGTGATGGGCGAGGGCGCCGCGCTGGACGTGGAGTGGCCGGAGGAGGACGGGGCCCTGCCGGAGGAGAGGCCGCAGGGCGAAGGAGCCGGCGCCCTGCCCGGCATGGACATCCCGCTGGGGCTGCTCACCGCCGCCCCGCGCAGCTCCATCACCTTCGCCGACCCCCACAAGAAGAGGTTTTTCTAGGGGGGACCCCGCTGCGAAGCCCCCCTCCCGTCCCCTCCCTGCTGCTCCGTCCCCGTCCCCGAACACCGCGGTGGTGCCAACGCGCACGGCTCGGAGCTGCCATCGCACCCCAAAAACCCCCCTGGCCCCCGACCCGCTGGGGCGCCCCCACCTTGGCCCTTGGTGTGGGATGTGCTCGGACACACGGACACACGGACGGACACACGGACGGACACACGGACACAGAGGCGGGCGCTGGGGGGGGCGCAGACACGGATGCGCCCCTGGGTGTGGGCGCAGGCCCTCGGGGCGTGCACAGACACACGGAGACACCCGGACGGACAGACGGACGGACAGACGGACAGACAGACGGACGGACAGACGGACAGGCAGACACCCGGCTGTGTGCCGAGGATGGGGTTTGGCCCCCACCAGATCCCGGCCCCGCAGGATGGGGCAGGGCTCGGCAGCACCCAGGGGTGCCCCCAAAGCCGATCTGAGCGCCCCCGAGCCTCTGGGAGGGGGCAGCGTGAGCGGGGGCTGCTCTGTGCAGACCCCCACCCTTAAAGCAAAGCCCTTCACTGGGGACCCCATCCCCACGCCCCCAGGGTTTCTTCACCCCCTCGGGGAGTTGCAGTGGGAGGGGGCCCCGACGGCGCCCACCCATGGGTGCTGCCCCCCCGTTTGTTTTCTCCCCGAGGACGGAGCGGGGCAGAGCGGAGCCGCCCGCGGCCGTTGCCAAGGTCTGGTGATAAGGGCATTAATATTTACCCGGTTATGGCACCCAGCACGCCCCGGGCACGTGGGGGGCAGCGGGGAGAGATGAGCCCCATCCCCCTGTCCATCCGTCCAGCCCCCCACCCACCCGTCCCTCCGTCCATCCGTCTGTCTGCACCCACCGGGCAAACCCTGCCCCTGCTGCGTGAAGCCGCTCTTCCCAAACAACACCAAAAAGCCCCAAATCTGCCTCTTCTCCACCCAAAACTTCGCTGCTCCCACACTGCCTGGGGGCACCTCCCCAGCTGCTCCCAGTCCGCCCAGTCTCCCCAGTTTTGGGGGTGCTGTTCCCATAGCGCTGCGTCCGGGGGTCCCGGCGGGTGCTGGTGGCACAGCGGGGCGGAGGTGCCACCACCCGGGGGTTAAGGGCACCGCGTTGCCATGGCACTCGGTGGCACTTGTCCTCCTGAGCCCAATAAAAGCCGCCCCTTGGCCCCGGGTGCAAGGAGCGGTGCCACGCGCGCTGTAGGATCGGGCCCCTCCGCAGCCCCGCGATGCCGAGGTCCCCGCAGCCCCTGGGGCTGCTGCTGCTGCTCAGCCTCGCTGCCACCGCCCGGGGACAGGAGGGTAAGTGCCACCAGCACCCCGCTGCCCTCCCCAGTATGACCAGTCTGCCCAGTGCCTCGCGCACCGGCACCGGCAGCAGCCATTCTGGGGGCAGAGCAGGAGGATTTGGGGGTGACTGCTCCACCCCGTGCTCACGGGGACAGGTTGGCTCTGGCGGGGGTGGCTTTGTCACCTCGCTGGGCCTCAGCACCCCGGTGTCCCCCAGTGTCCCCCAGTGTCCCCCACTGCCGGGCTCAGGACCCTGCACCCTGGGATGGGGGGTGCTGTCCTCTGCAGCACGGGGCTCCCCTGAACCTGTCCCTGTCCCTGTCCCTGTCCCCATCCCTGTCCCTGTCCCTGTCCCTGTCCCTGTCCCTGTCCCTGTCCCCATCCCCACTCCTGTCCCTATTGCTGTCCCTGTCCCCATCCCTGTCCCTGTCCTTGTCCCTGCCCTCACTGCTGTTCTCATTCCCATTCCCATCCCTGCCCCTATTGCTGTCTCTGTCCCCATTGCTGTCCCTATCCCTGTCCCCATTCCCAATGCTGTCCCTGTCCCTATTTGTATTGCTATGTCCCCATCGCTGTCCCCATCCCTATTCCTGTCCCTGTCCCCATCCCATCCCTGTCCTGTCCCTGTCCCTGTCCCCTTCCCCATCCCTGTCCCCATCCCATCCCTATCCTTGTCCCCATCCCATCCTTGTCCCTGTCCCCATCCTGTCCCTGTCCCCGTGGCTCCTTCCCGTCCCCACGCTGTCCCCACGGGTGCCTTTGCAGTTGTGATCTCCAAGCGGTGGCAGCCGTGGCTCGTTGGCCTCACGGCCGTCGTCGTCTTCCTCTTCATCGTCTTCTTGGGGCTGCTCCTCAACCGCTTCTGGCGGCTCAGGATGCGCAGGTGGGGGCCGGGGGGGGTCTGGGGGGGGGCTGCAGCGGCGCCCCCCACGCGGGACAGGGGGGTGGGGAGGGCACGGTGCTGACCCCTCATGTCCCCCCGTGTCCCCTCGTGTCCCCCCGCAGGAAGCACGGAGCCCCCGAGGAGCCGCAGGCGATCGGCAGGTACCGGCCCAGCCCCAGCCCTGCCTCAGTTTCCCCTCTGGGGGGTCCCACGCGTGGGAGTGGGGTGGAGTGGGGTGGGGAGGGGGTGGAGGGGGGCAGCGCCCCACTGACGGCCCCGTCCCCATCCCCGCAGGCTGGAGAAGGCCGCCTACAGCAACGCAGCAGCCGATGGGGACAGCGACGACGAGCAGGAGCGCAACAAGGCCACGTCGCTGTGACACGCGTGGGGCGAGCTCCGGCCCACCCGCGGCCGCGGATCCGCGCCGGGTTTTGCGGGGCGCCGAGAGCCGAAAGGCCCCGGCTGAGCGCAAAGCCCGGCCTGGATCCGAGCCCCGCGGGAATGGATCGCGGACGGCGCCCCCCCACGGCAGCCCGCGGGACCCGCGTGGGGGCCGCGTGACGGGAGCCCACGGGGGGGGCTGTGGGCGGCCCCCTCCCCGCTGTAGCCCAGCAGTAAAGCTGCCAGCCCGCCCCCGCCTCCCGACTCTGGTGTCGCTGCGCGTGGGGACGGGGCCGTGCCCACCCACGCGTGGGTGCGGCGGGGGGGGTGGGGGGGTGGGTGGGGGGTGCCCCCCGACCCCACGGGACCCCTGGGTGACACGGGGGGGGTGGGTGGTGACGTCATGAGGGTGCGTGGACGAGGTGATGATGTCACGGGGGGGGGGCAGCACCCCACGCGTGGGTCACCCGTGGGTGCCCCAACCCCGTGTCCCCCCCCAAAGTGTGGTCCCCACGCGTGTCCCCGGGGAGCCGCCACCTCCTGCGTGGGGCGAGGGCACCCACGGGTGGCAGCCCCACCCCCCCCCGGGGAAGTGCCCCCCCCCCGCCCCGCAGCGCCCCCACGCGTGTCTCGGTGTCCCCCGTGGGGGCGGCGAAGGAAGCGCGGACGCGGCGTGGAGTTGAAGCATAGCTTGTTTAATTTTTATACATTTTTTCGTCTTTTTTTTTTTTTTAAACTTTTCTCTTTTCTCCTTTTTTTTTTTTTCCTCCGCTTTTTTATTTTTTTGTCTTTTTTTTTCTCTCTTTTTTTTTTTTAATCCTTTTTTTCCTTTTTTTTTTTTTTTTTTTTGCATAGGGGAGGGGGGCGAAAAAAAAAAAATACGGAAAAGAAAAAAAAAAACAAAAACAAAACGAAACGGAACAAAAAAAAAAAAAATCCAACCGAAAACCAAAAATGACCAAAAACCAAAAAATGACCAAAAATGACCAAAAAAAAAAAAAAAAAACCCACAAAATTCCCTAGCCACGTTCGGGAGCTGTATGGAGGCAGGCGCGGCGGGGGGGCTGCGTTCGTGTACATGGAGTAATCAAATATCGAGAAGCTCCGGGGAGGCGAGCGGGGGTCCGGGGGGGGGCAGCATGCAGGGGGGGGGGGGGGACACGCGTGGGGCCGGGGGGGGGGCAGCGGCGCCCCACTGAGCTCACCCCCCGCAGCGGCACAGGGGGGACGCGGGGAGCGTTGGGGGGGGAGCTGGGGGGGTCACCCCAATGGGGGGGGGGTATGAAGGGAGGGGGGTGAGGGGGGGGGCAAGGAGCCCCCCAAAAAAGCGGGCGCGGGCGGCCGGCAGCGAGAGGCACTGCGTGGGATTTTTGGTATTGGTGTCGTCGTGGGCCCGCCGGCGGCCCCGCCGCGCTTTTTTTTGGGGCCTTTTCTTGCCTTTCGGTTACTTTTGTTCTTTTTTTTTTTTGTAACCCCCCCCCCAAATTTCCTCGACCCCCTCCCCACCCCCCCAGGCCCCGCGGGTGCTGCCCGCGTGGGTGGGGGCCGGGGGGAGCAGTGGCTCCAAATCGGAGAGGACGAAACGAAAGCGAACGGGAAAAAAAAAAAATTAAAAAAAAAAGGAAAAAAAAGGAAAAAAAACCAACCAACCACCACCAGCAGACATATATATATATATTTTTATATATATATATTCCTTACTTTGCCACTTAAAGTACCTTAACTGCGTGGGGGCCCGCAGGGACCCGCGCCCCCCCCCGCCCTGCGGCCCCATATATATAGATGTGGGTGTATATATATATGTACAGGGATTTATTTATAGGTCACGAGGACTTTTTCTTTCTTTTTTTGTTTTTTTTTTTAATTTTTTTTGTGTTTTTTTTCCCCATTTTTTTTTTTTCTAAACGCATTTTTTCAACGAGTACTAAAAACAACCCCCCCTCGGGGACTGTAGTGCATGAGAACCCCCCGGGCAAGGGGGACCTGGGCTTGTGGCGGCGCGGGATTGTGTCCCCCCCCCCCCCTAAAAAAAAACTGTCCCCAAGCCCCTTGGGGGGGTGGGGGGGGGACACCCCGCGATGACCCCACCACCACCACCACCGGCGGAGCTGATTGTGGCCACCCCGGGGGGGGGGCTGAAAAAAAAAATCACGGCGAACGGTTCAAAAATAATAATAATAATAAAAATTAGTGGTCGGCCCCCCCCTCCCCGCCCCCGGACTCCCCCCCCCAAAAAGCCCCCCCCCCAGGCAGCCTGGGTGGTGGGCGGGGGGGGGGGGTTGCATATTCCCTTCGGCTGGGGGTCGCGGGGGGGGGCAGGGGGCAGCCCCCAGCGCAGAGCGGAGCAGTGCAAATATCCCGGGGGGGGGGGGGGGAAAGGGGGGGCGCTCCCTGCCCCCCCCCGGCCCGAGCCTCCCTCCTTGGGGGGGGGTCGGGGTGCGTGGGGAGGGGTGGGGGGGGAATCCGTGATTTTTTTTTTTTTGCTTTTTTTGCCTTTTTTAACATTTTCTAAGGTGCTTTTCTTGCCGAGGGCGGGTTTTTGATTTTTATTTTTTTTTGGGGGGGGGGGGTTGCGGGCCCCCCCCCTCCACGCAGGCGAAGGCAGCAACGGGGGGGGAGGGGGGGGGGATCCGGGGACCCCACGGGGGATTCCCCACGGCGCCTGGCCCCGGCCCGAGGGGCGCCCGCGCCCCACGCCCCCCCCCCCACGCCCCACGGGCTTGGGGGGGGCCCGGCCGGGGGGGGGCCGCGCTGCCCCCGCTGCTCCGCTCCGGGTCACGGGTGAGAAATGTTTATTTCCTCATTATTTTTTTTTTTTGTAAATTTTTTGCTTTAAACTGAAAATTTTCTATCCTTAACCCCTTTTTTTTTTAATTTTTTTTTTTTGTTTTTTACAATTTTCACATTTTTTTTCCCCATTTTTCCCTATAGATTTTTTTTTTTTTTTCCCCTCAACTCGACGCTAAAACTACCGCTACCTGCGTTGCATTGTCCTTGCACAAACCAATACTGCGCCGTGCAGCTCCAAGGGGGGGGTGGGGGGGGCTCCTCGGGACCCCCCCCCACCCCCCCAAAAAAAATAAATTGCCCCCCCCCTCCCCGATCTGCACCTGCCCCCCCCCGGGTGGCCGAGCCACGACCCCCGCCCGCGTCTCCTCAGCGCCAAGCAGCAGCGAGGCCCCCCCCCGTGCCCCCCCCGGCTCATCACGACCCCCGTCGGTCCTCGGCCGCGTGGGTTTTAAGGCAAATTCTGGATTTTTTAGGGGTGCGCGCGGCTGGGGGAGGGGGGGGGGGCTGCAAAAGCCCGGCCCCCTCCCCCGAGGATGAAGCCGGTGGGGATGGGGGGGCTGCGTCCCCCCGGGGGGGGGGCACAGCTACATTCACACGGTTCCATTCCTGCCACGAGAGCAGTCGGGCTCAGCCCCCCCCCGGCGGCAGCCCCCAGCCCCATTTCGCAGTGTTTAAAAGGGGGGGGGGGGTCCCATGGTCCCCCCCCCCCTTTTGAGCTCCCACCCCACTGCGTCCTCACGCCTCACTGCGGGGGGGGGGGGGGACACATGGAGGGGGGGACACACATGGAGGGGGGGACACATGGGGGGGGGTCCCCACCAGCATCCCACCGCCCCCCCCTCCTCCTCGCCGCCTTTGGTTGCTGAAAGCAAAAAAATGAACATTAAAAAAAATAATAAAAATAATGAACTAATTCAAACAAAAAACAACGAAAAGAAGGAAAAAAGAGGCAAAGCGAAGGGGCTCGAGACCCCCGGCCCCCCCCCACCCCCCGGCCGCCGGGCCCCCCCCGGAGCCGCAGCCCCAGGGGTATTGCATATTCGGTGTGTTCGGACAGGGCGCACTCGGCATGAACAACTGGAAGACGTTTAACGGGGGGGGGGGGGGCACAACAAAATTGGTAAAAAAACAGAGAAAAAGGGACTTTCCGGCCCCGCGGCCCAACGCAAGAACACGACATGCAGACGGCGAGCGGGCGGCGAGCGGCCGGGCCCCCCCGGCCCCCCCAGCGGCGGGGAGCCCCAGGCATGCAGCTCCTCCTGTGCGGTGAGCCCGGGTCTGGTAATACTTAGTCTTCGAAGGCAAGGCACATCATGTGGTATAAAATTTCGTGCAAATTAGGAAAACATGGATTTTTTTTTTTTTTTTTTTTACGGCTTTTTTTTTTTTTTCTTTTATACAGATTTTTTTTTTGATTTTTTTTTGTGTTTTTTTTTCTCTTTTCTGAAGGGGGGAAGGTAGAGCCGGTTAATACAGTCTGCCATGCACAGCATCAGCCATCCACGGATGGGTTGAGCCAGGTCACGAGATCCTGTTAAAGCACCATGCAGTTTATTTGTCTTTTTTTTTTTTTTTTTTTGTCTTTTTTTTTTTCATGTGTTTCTTTTTTCATATCCTTAAAAAAAAAAAAAAAAAGTTTCCCTCTCCGCCAAGCGCTCTCTCTTTTTTTTTTTTCCTTTTTTGTTGTTTGTGGCTTTTCTTCTCATCGTCTTTTGTGTGTGTTTTGTGTTTTTTTTTTTTTCTCCTTTTTTTTTGTTTTTTTTTTCCTTTTTTTTTCCCCGGGATTTCCTGCGTCAGCCCTTTCCCCGCGGTGCCACGCTGCGCCCAGGCGGGCAGGATCCGGCCTTGCTGGGCCATCCCGGGGCTGCTTGAAGGGGTGTGTGTGGGGGGGTGCAAATGCTCTGGGGGGCGGCGGGGGAGGCGAGCAGGGTGCGGGTGCAGGTGCGGGGTGCGGGCGGTCCATGGGGTGCCCCACGGGGCGGCGGCAGTGGCCTTGGGCCATCCCTCGGTGGCTTCGTGCCGGTGTCCCCGCGGTGCCATCACCTTGCGGGTGGCGTCGGGGCCTTGGCCAGCCCCTGCTCGTCTCCGGGTGCCGCGTGCCGGGTCCCCTGCTCTAAGGCACTGCCCGCGGCGCGGCGCGGCCGGGTCAGACCCGCTCCGGTCCCCAAGTCCCCTTGCCGGGCGCGGTGACATCTCGCCGTGGGATGGGGCCACCGCCGGGCTCCTCCTCGTGTGCTCGCCGTGAGCGACGCCTCGGTGCCAACGCACTGGTGCCGACGGAGCGATGCTCGCCGCGGGGCTGGCACGGCGCCGGTGCCGGTGGGCGATGCTGCGTGGCGATGCCCTGGTGCCGGTGCCAAGGGGCGGTGCTCCGGTGGTGCCAACGGGCGATGCTCCGGTGCTGGCGTGCAACAAAGCTCGGGGCCAGCACGCGATGCTTGGTGTCACCGTGCGGTGCTCGGTGCCGGGGCGCGGTGCTTGGTGCCGGGGCGTGATGCTCCGTGCCAGCGTCTGGTGCTCGGTGCCGGTGTGCAAAGCTCGGTGCCGGTGCGCAGTGCTCGGTGCCGGTGTGTGATGCTCGGTGCCAGCGTGCAAAGCTCGGTGCCGGTGCGCAGTGCTCGGTGCTGGCACAGCGATGCTCCAGCAGTGGGGGCTCCTTCGGGACCCGGCCCCCTGCCGCCCTCCCCGCCGCGCCACGGCGAAATTGAGGCACTTGAAGCAGCGGGCAGGGTGCCCCCGCGGTGGGGGGCTGGGGCCGGGGGCACGGCGGGGGCTCCGTGGGGGGGGGGTTCCGGGAGCGGCTCTGCGGTCGCCTTCACTCTCGTCCTCCTTTTCTCCATCGTTTTTTAATTAAAAAAACAAAAAAACAAAAAACGAAAACCAAAAAAACAACAAGCCAGCCATCCCAGCAAGCCAGTGCCGGGGGCTCCCGTCTCTTCTTCCTCCTCCTTGTTCTCCTCCTCCTCCTTTTTTGTGATTTTTTTCTTTTTTTTTTTTTGTTTTCTTTCTTTCATTTTCTTTCTTTTTTTTTTTTTTAAGATTCCCTCTTAAAAGTGCATTTCCTACAAAATGTGCAACACAATCGAACCCTCTCGTCGCAAGTCCACATGGTACCTGTCCACAGGAATGCATAGCTCGGACACACGGACGCACGCCCCGGCATGGCCCCGCCACCCCCCCCCAGGCACCGGGACACACAAGGACACACGGGGACACACGGGGACACGCGGGGACAGGCGGGGACGCAGGCTGTGGGGAGCAAGGAAGGCATTGCACAAAGACGGGTGACCAGCGTCACACCACGGGGAGCGTGTCGGGAGCGTCCCCACGCCGTGTCCCCATGGGTAACGGGGCGCCACCGCCAGCACAGGTCCCCAGCCCTGCCCGTGTGTCCCCCTGTCCCCAGCCCCTCTCCTGCAAGACCTCCTGCCAGGCCGTGCTGGCCACCGCGTCACTGTGTCACCACGCCACCGCACCGCCACGCCACTGCGTCACCTTGTCACCATGTCACCATGTCACCGCGTCACCGCGTCACGGTGTCACCGTATCACCCCATCACCGCATCACCCCGTCACCGCACCACCCGTCCCCAAGGCGCGACCACGGCACAGAGCACGGGACCGGGAGCCACAAGACAGCGAGCGCGGCCACGGCCACGTCCCGCGGGCGCCGTCAGGACGCGTTCCCCCCCCCCGAGGGCCACCGCCACCCCCCGGCCCCCCGAGAGCCTGCGTGGGGGTCCCGGGGGGAGGAGGGCAGCGCGGGGGGGGTTGTTCTTTTCTACTCACATAGAGGCAAGAATGAAAGAGTAAAGACAACTTTGCATAAACGGCCCTCTGGCGAGCGGGGCTGCGGCCCCGCTGCTGCTCCGGGAGCACCGCTGTCACGAGCTGCGTCGGGTCTCGGGCTCAGTCTCGCCGCGGGGCCGGCCGGCGGGGCAAATAGTGTTCATTTTTTGTTTGTTTTTCTGGCAAATCAGACGTGGATGCGTTGCTGGGGGGGGGGAAGGTCCTCGTAGGGTGTTTTTTTTTGTCGTTTTTGTTTTTTTTTCTGTGTGGGTTGTTGTTTGTTTTTTTTTTTTCCTTTTTAAAAAAGTTTGAACCTTTTCCTTCTTCCTTTCCCTCTCTCTTTCCTTCCGGGATGGGTTTTGCTTGTCGTCGTCGTCGTTAGTTCGTGCTCTCCGTCGTCACCGAAAGGCTGGGCCTGGTGCTCTGGGACGGGGATTTTCCTCTCAGGGTGCCTAAAGCAGAGGAGAAGGGAGGCGAAGGGGTGGCACGGCTGCGTTATCCCAGGTACCAGGACTGCCGGAGAGAAGAGAGAGGCGCCGTTAGTGCTGTGCCCTGCGGGCAGCCCCTGGGCCTCCGTGTCAGCACGTGCCCCCCCCCCCGCCACCCTCCCCGTGCCTCAGTTTCCCCGTCTGGAGCCGGGGGACCTGGCACGGCCTCGCCACGCAGCCCCGTCCCGCTGCGCCCTGCGTCACTGCGCCATGTCCGATGTCCCCCGTGCCACCGTCCCCGCCACGCTGCCACCCTGTGTCCCCGTTCTGCTGGGATGTCCCCGAGCCCCCCCCTCCCTGCTGTGCCAGGACCCCCTCCCCGGTGCCGTGTCCCCCTCCCCGGGTCCCCGTGGCACCGTGCCCAGTGCTCCCCGACCCCAGCAGCAGGACGGGTCCCGCACGTCCCCGCCGTGGTCCCTCCTGGAAGCCACCCTCATGCCGTGCCCCCCCCAGGCTCCCCACCACTGCCCCACACCCCAAGGCGACTTTGGGGACGTTTTCACCCTGACAAAGGCTGGGATGCTCCCCGGGGCTCGCCCCCTTTGGGGACAGCGGCTGTCCCCAGCGCAGGGGGTGGCAGGGCCGGGGGTCCCACCAGCCCCACTGCCGGCCCCCCACCACCCTCCCATTGTCTCCGGCCGCCCCAAGTCCAAGTTCATCCCCGATGACCTCATGTCTGGTTTCCGTTGGCAACGAGACAGCTCGGGGGCCTCCGCTTCCCTTAACCCTTCCCGGCCCCGCCACACATGACCCGAGAGCGCCAGGTCTCAGCCGCCCTGGCCAGGGACGCCGGCGCGTCCTGCGTCCCCCCCAGCCCTTCTCCGACGCTCCCCAGAGCCCCCCCAACACCTGCGAGCACCCCAGCTCCCAACACTGCGCCACCGGAGAGACCTCTCCGGGTCTGGGGACCTGCCGTGGGTGGCACGTGGCTGGGGACAGCCCCTCCCCGGACACGGCTTTGTTTCCCCTTGCCTCAGTTTCCCCACGCAGAGCAGCCCCCTCCCACCCCATGGCCGGACACACGGCAGCTCCCGGTGCTGGACAGGAGGACAGGGACCCCACAAGCACCTGGTGGTGACCCACAGGGGGCTGGGGGGACCCCGCTGTGCCCATGCGTGGGGTTGGGGAAACTGAGGCAGGGCGGAGGCTGTGGTCGGCGCCAGACCGGGCACTGCAGGATGTGCGGGGACCGAGCACCTTGCATAGGATGGGGGCACCCCACTGGAGCTGGGGGGTTCCATGGTGCCCCAGGGGATCAGTGTGGGGGGGTCACCCCCCTTGTCGTGGCACAGCACCCCGATGTGCCCCACGGCACGGTCGCAGACCCTGAGCACGCACACCCTGGCACAACACAGCACCCATGGGTGCCCCTGGCACGGCGCCATCCCCCCCAGTCCTGCCACCCCAGCACGCTGCTGCACCCCGTGGGCACATGGAGGGGTGAGGACCGAGAGGGAACCTCCCCGGGTGACCGAGTGGTGTCACCTCACGCAGCAGCAAAGGCTGGTGTCACACGAGGGGACCCCTGCCCCAGCCTGCTGGCAGTGCCTGCCGCGCTCGCGCCGGCTCACAAGCTGCAGATTAAAAACTGCCCAGCACTAATTAAAGGCATCTGGGCAGGCACACGCCACCTCCTGCTGTGCCCCGATCAGCTGGGGGGCACAGCCGGGTGACAGCAGGGTGCCTGCGCCCTCCTGGAGAGAGGGGACACGTGGACCCCCTGGTGCCCTTCGTGCTCAGCGATGCTGTGGGCACCCAGCTGTGCCGTGGTGGCACGTGGGGCGCAGCCAGAGCCTGGCGAGGTGCCAGGCGTGGGCACGGCATGGACCCTGGGGACCCTTTCTGGCTGCAAGGCACTGGCAGTGCCTGGTGGCCTGGCACGGGGTGCCTGTGGGGCAGCCCCAACCCCATGGGGTCACCGGGAGACCCCCCTGGCCGGGACAGAGCTGCCCGTGGTGGGGACACCACGGGGACAATGCCCACGGTGACAAAGCTTGTGGTGGCGGTGCAACACCCAGAGCAGGGATGCCCGCGGTGGCGATGAGACGGCGGTGATGCCCACGGCACAGAGTCCCACGGAGCCCACGGTAGAAATGACCACGAGGGAAAACAACCACGGTGGCAGTGCCCACGCTTGCGATGCCCACGGCGGCGGTGCCAGGCTGGTGCTGCCCAGGGCGAGGGCAGGAGGGTCCCCCCAGCAGCCCCCCCGTCTCACCTGTGCCTGATAGATACTCCCAGGATCCCTTGGTCCTAATCCCACGAAGGAACGGTTCGCAGGGGGCGTGCCTGGTGCAGAGTAGGCTGGGGAACAAACGAGAGCTCGTTAACGGGGCTGCGGGCGGCACCGCCATCAGCCCCCCGGGCCAGCCCTGCCCGCTGCAGGACGGGGGTCCCGGGCACCCGGAGCCGGTGGCCGGGTGACATCCCCGGCCCCACAGGCCGTGCCGGAGAGCTGTGCCACACGGTGCCGCGCGGTGCCCGCTGGCACGGACGGGTGCCCCTGTGCCACGCAGGCTCTGGACAGGGGCCGCCGGCGCCGCTTGGCCACATCCCCCCAGCTGGGGGCTGGCACTGGGACCCCACTGAGCCCCATGGAGGCTGGGTGGTGGCAGGAGGCCCTGTCCCCTTTGGGGACAGGCAGCACCCCCAGTGCATCCTTCCTGAGCCCGGGGGGGGACTGGCACTGCCCGGTCCCCTCCCCGTGCCATGGCCCCGTCACCGGCTGTGCCATGCCGTCCTGAGCTGTCCCCTCCACACTGATGTGTTCATGCCACCAAAACTCAGCACCCACGCTCCAGCCGGCGGCACGTGGGGACACGCGGCCTCACAGGGTACCGGGGGTGTCCCTGGGGTGCAGTGGGACGGGGACGTTCCCCACCCCATGCAGCATCACGGTGGCACAGCGTCCCACCGCCACAGCACGTGCCCCGAGGCAACCCTGAAATCCTCCTGCCCGAGGCGCTGCAGCCCCCTGAGGAGGAGTGGAGGGGAGCCAAGCTCGTCAGCCAGTGCTGCTAACGAAGCCTGACGTCGAGATTTTGGGGGGCTTTGCAAGCACTCCTGGACCCCCGTGGCAATGAGAGGACGATGCTCCAGCGCAGAGCCCGGCGCCGCACCGGTCCCCGCAGCACCGCACCGCTGGGGAAACTGAGGCAGGGAGAGGCGAGGAGCCTCCCCCCTGCGCCCACCCTGGGGGCTGCGGCTCTGCTGCCCCCTCCCGCTCCGCCGGCCACCCGGGAGGGACGCGGGGCTCGTGCCGGTCCCTGGGACCAGCTCCGAGCCCGCCCGGGGGACGTCGGGCGAAGCGCCCGCGCCGCCCTGCCTGAGACCCAGCAAACTCGTTGCGTGCATCGCCTCCGGCAGCACCCCGGGGTGGCGAGAGGAGGGGGCCGGCGGGAGGGTGGGCGCCGCGGGGGTGCTTACTGGGTGACGTCGGTGAGGTCGTCCCTCCCTCCGAAGTTGTCGTGGTGGATTTGGTGTCAGGAGAGACGGCCAACCGGGGCATGCCGGGGGGAGGTGGCGGCGCCAGCATCTGCGTGGGCAGGTAGTGGCTGGGCACTTTCACTTGACCACTTCCATTTAACTGGGGACACAACACAGACAAAAAACAAACAGCAAAAGCCATTAGGGAGGCACAGGCGGCAGCGGCGAGGCCGGGCCCCGCGCGGCGCGGAGCGTCCCTCGGTGACACGAGTTTGGTGGGGCTCAGAGCAGCCCTGAGCGGACGGCGCCGGCGAGCCCCGGCACGGGGGGGAGCAGAGCCACCGAGCGGGGACAGGGTGGGGATGACACCACGGGACCCCTTGGAAGCGGGGAGGGGGCACCTCGCTGCGGCGGCCTCCGAAGGCTCCTCTGCAGCCTCCCCGTGGCGGAGCCTGGTGGAGGCTGCTCCCCCCCTGCCGGCCTGGAATCCATCCTGAACTAGCCCGATCCTGAGCCCCTGCATGGGGAAGGGCAGTCGTGCCCCTCACCTTGGCATCAGGCCTTGCTGGTGCTGGGCAGGGGGTCCCCAAGACCCTCTGCGTCCGGTGGCGGAGCCAGGGTACGAAGGCACGGGGTACAGAGGCATGGGGTATGGAGGTATGGGGTATTGAGGCATGGGGTATGGAGGCACAGGGTGCGGAGGCACGGCGTGCAGGAGGGACCAAAGCCACCCCTGCTCCTGGCCTTGGCACAAAAGGAGCCCAGTGCTGGGTGCATGGGGTGCTGGGTGCATGGTGCACGGGGTGTGTGGGGTGTGTGGGGTGCGTGGGGTGCTGGGTGTGCGGTCTGTGGGGTGCACAGGGTGCTAGAGGCACAGGGCACTGGGTGCACTGGTACTGGGTGCAGAAGCTGCTGGGAGCACGGGGTGTGGGCTGCCTGGTGTGCTGGGTGTGCAGGGTGTGGGGTTGTGAAGGTTGCTGGGTGCACAGGGTGCTTTGTGCAGAGGGTGCTGGGTACGTGAGGTGCTGGGTACACAGGGTGTGGGGTGCATGGCATGCTGGGTGCATGGGGTGCATGGGGTGTGGGGTGCCTACGGTGCTGGTTGCACAGGGTGTTTGGTGCAGGGGGTGCTCTGCGCACAGGGTGCTAGGCGCACGAGGTGCTGGGTGCACGAGGTGCTGGGTGTGCAGGGTGCTGGTGTGCAGGGTGCTGGATATTCAGGGCGCTGGGTGCACGGGGTGCTAGGTGCACAGGGTGCTGGGTGTGCGGGGTGCTGGGTGCTGGGTGCACGGGGTGCTGGGTGTGCAGGGTGCTGGGTGTGCAGGGTGCTGGGATCACAGGGTGCAGGGAGCACAGGGTGAGGGAAGGCGCAGAGCAGCACGGCGAGCCCCTGCCACCCCGGGGTGACGCAGCAGGACGCGGTACAGCAGCGGGCCGACGGGTCACCAGCCTCTGTGCAGGCGGACGGGGCACGGCGGGCCCAGCGCTCCACCGGGCGCGCTCCAAGACGGTGCCTCTCCGGAGACGGTCACATCCACAGCCGGACACCCCGCTGTCCCCCCCGTCCCCAGCCCCAGGTGACGGCTCAGCCCCGTGGGTCCCAGGGGACCGCAGCCCCATCGCCGGAGGAACGAGGTGCGCCGACTCCACCCGCGCACTGAACCAACAGCGATGCTCGTCCGGAGCTTGTGCCGGCACCCGGCTGCCACCAGAGCCCCCAAACCCCCCCGTGCAGTGGCGGCGGAGCCCCCCGACACCACGCGTCCCTGCCTCCGGGCGACGACGCTTGGGGGGACCGAGTCCCCTCGGGGGTACCCCCGACAGCGGGGATGGTGACGGCGACGGGGTGCGGGACCCTTACCGGTCCGGGCTGCTGGTTGGACGGGTCGCAGGCCAGCGAGACGAGATCTTTCAGGGGGTCCTGCGGGTTGAGATGAGGCGGGTACCGTATGGCCGTGTGGGGGAAGTAGGTGGAGGCCGTCTGGGGGAGAATCGAGGTGGTGGGGAAATGCAGCGTGGACGAAGGGTGCGGGCTGCGAGCGATACCTGCGGGACAGAGAGGGAGAGGGGACGGGCGGTGTCACCGGGAGCCCCCGGACCCTGAGCCCTGCGCCGGCCCCGCGCTGGCCCCGCGCTCACCGCTGTGCACCGCGATGACGGGACGGTGGTGCTGCGTGAAGCTGCTCAGCCGGGGCGAGGAGTCCTGGGGCGATGGGCTGTTGAAGGGCGACTTGTCCATCTCCGTCTTCTTCACGGTGGGGGAGATGCCTGGGGGGGGGACAGGGGGAGGTGTTATGGTCCGCGCGTCCCCAAAGTGTCCTGCCTTGGGGTGCTGAGCTCGTTTGGGGGGCACCCTGGGGAGGGTGTGCGGGTGCAGGAGGGGTGCACGGGTGTGAGAGCACCTGGGGGTGTGCGGGTGGGTGTGCACTGGTACGTGGGTGTGCATCACTGGGTATGCATGGGGATCTGCGTGCATGTAGGTGCACACACGTGTGCAGGGGGCTGTGTACATGCACAAGGCACCTGTGTGCACCCGTGTGCAGTGTGCATTTGGGTGTCTGTATGCACGCATGTGCATGCATGTGTGTTCTGTGTGTGTCTGTGTGTGCTTCGGCTGCGTGCACAGCTGCGCATGGGTGTGCATGCATGTGCAAACAGATCCACATGCGTGTGCATGAGTGTGTGTGTGTGCACGCGTGTGCAGGCGTGCGTGCATGTGCTTCAGCATGAGTGTGCGCGCATCTGTGTGCACAGCGGTGCAATCGTGTGCAGGTGTGTGCAGAGATGTGCACACCGACCTGCAGCTGTATGAGCTCGTGTGTGCATGTGCCTGCGTGTGCATCAGCACCACGCTGTGCATTCCTGAGTGTGCACGTGTGCACAATTGTGTGTGCAAGTGTGTGTCTGTGTGCACAGAGCAATGCATGTGTGTGTGGGGGGCTGGGCTCCCCCTCCCCACGGTGCCCGTGGGCCTGGGGACACCCCCGCACCCCCTGATGTGGGGCAGGACCCCACACCAGTGCCTGGGGGGCTCCGTGCTCGCAGGGGGCAGGACACCCCGGTCCCCACGGGGCCAGGCGGGCGCGGGGGCTGCCGGGTTAATCCCCCCGCAGCTTTAGCTCTGGCCATTTGGCCCAGGCGCCGTTAATGGGTTTAGCCCCGTCTGAGACGCTCGTTTAGGAGGATTTCCCGGAACATCCAGTACGGGATTGCCGTAAAACCCTCGGCCACGGCTGAGCACGTCCTGCCGCCCCCCCCCGCCACCGCCGGGATCAGGCCACCGTGGCAGACCCCGTGCACGCCAGTGCACACGTGTGTGCATGGCCCCGGCAGCCTCCTGCCCTCCCTCTGGCATCTGTGGGGCACGGGGTCGGCCCTGGGGACACAGAGTGGGGCACGGTGCTGGGCACGGATGCAGCACAGTCCTGTCCATATGGGGCACAGCCTCGGACCATACGTACCAGGATGGGGCAAAGTCCTCAGCCCATATGGGGCACAGACCCTGGCCTATTCGGGGCACGGTCCCCAGACCATATAGGGCGCAGTCTCTGGTGTGTACAGGGCACAGCCCCTGCATGTATGGGGCCTTGGGGGCTGCTGTGGGGCTGGCCCCATCTTTGGGACAGCCCAGCTCCTAGGGAGGGCTGTGCAGTGACCCACAGCAGGCTTAGGGGGCTGACCCCAAGGGCTGAGCCCCCAAATATCCAGAAACATCACCAACAGGAAAAATCCTCCCTGGAATGAAAACCCTATCTAGGGACAGTTTTCCTCGTGTTGCACACTCCCTTGCTCAGCTCACCCCCCAAAAATCCCATTTATTTGCTTTCTGCCAGCATCCCGCATGCTTCTGATGGGCTCCGTGCCCCCAGCCCTGCTCCTCAGCACCCCTGCGGCCACGGGATGGGGTCCAGCGGGGTGCGGAGGCCGGGCTGGATCCTGCCCCGTTGCCGGGGGTGCAGGACGGTGGGATAAAAGCGTGGGGGGCTCTGTGCCTGCAGCCCCGAGAAGGCGCCCTGGGGCGTGGGAGCCGCCGTGCCAGCCCCGCAGCATCGCTTTAATTAGCCCAGCCCGCCCCGGCCCCCCCTTTTTCTTAATGAACAGCTAATTGGGGCTGTCTAGACAGGAAAGGGAAAAAAAAAAAAAAAAGCAAAAAAAAAAAAAGCAAAGCAAGAAAGAAATCTGTCCACAGCGAGCGCGGCAGCCGTGGGGCTGGGAGAGGCCAGTGTGGGGCTGGCCCTATAGAGAGGCTGTGCCTAAATGGGGAGGGGGTGTCTCATAATAGCATTATGGCACCTACAGAGAGCCTGTGCCTCAATGGGGGACCCTATAGCGACCCCACAGCACCTATAGAGTGATTGTGCCTAAACAGGGGGGCTTATAGCAGGGCACAGGCACCGCGCCTGTGCTTCCGCAGGGGTGCCCACCCTATAGCACCACAACGGCACCCGCAGGGGCCCCACAGCAGCCCCTATAGCGAGGCAGCCCCCGGCACCTACCCCCTTCCATGTCTTCTGTCCAGTTGCGGCTGCTACTCGTGGGCGAGTTGGAGGAGGTGTAGTACTCGCCCCCGGGGCTCGTGTCGATGTCGTCCTCCATGGAGCCCGACTTGTGCCGTTTGCTCCTGGGGACAGCGAAGGGTCAGGCTGGCCGTGTCCCCTGCCGCCCCGTCCCCCCTGAAGCCCCCTTCCTTCGCCCACCCCCCCCCCCCAGCCCGTGCCACGGGCACCCATGGTGCTGGCAGCTGCCGTGGGGGCGCAGCGCAGGCGGCAGGACCTGACCTGCCCGCGCCGTCCCACGCGGCGTGGCAGCGCGCGGCTGTGCCCGGGCCGGTCCCGGCATCGCCCCGCGGCACCTACCCGCTGGAGGAGGTGCTGGGCAGCGTCCTCCTCATGCCCGTGCTGGAGGGGTTCAGGTCGTAGGCCAGGTGGCCCTGCAGCTCCCCCAAGGAGAAATTTGGCCCCGTGCCCGTCACCACCGGCGCTGTGGGGAGAGGACGGTGTCAGCAAGGACTCGGCATCACCCCGTAGTGGCACTGGTGTCCCCCCCCAGCCCACCCCAAAGCCCGTCCCAGTGCCACCACAGTGCTGGAGAAGGTTTTTTTTTTGTTTCTGGGGGCCCACGGGCACTCACTTCGGGACACCTGGATGAGCTCGGTGACGCTGAACACCCCCGAGGTCACGAAGCTTTCCTGGAAGTCTGTCGAGTCTGCACAGGAGAGAGGGGGAGGGCGCTGAGAGCGGGTGGGGGCCCAGTGCTTCCCCCCGTGCCCCCCACATCTCCCTAGGGACCCATGGGAGCCGGGGGGCTGAGCTGTGACCCCCCCACCCCCTCCTTGTGCCTCCCACCCGCATCCTCAGGGGCCGTCTATGCTGCAGCAGCCTGGGGACAGGCTCTGGTGTCCCTGGTAGACCCATGGTTATGGGGTGCTGAGCCTTGGTTCCTCTGCTCCCAAATCCTCATTTTGGCCACAAAGCCACCCAGGACATGACGGAGGACATGAGCACCCCATGGTGGTGACACCGCAGGCACCCCACACGTCCCCGCCGTGTCCCCGCTTACCCAGCGTGATGGGCTTGCTGTCCTCCTGGTCCGAGCCGATGCCCGTCCGGGGGCTGCTGCTCTGCTCGGAATCTGCAAGAGAGGAAATCAGCGTGAGCCGCTGGGGAAACTGAGGCACGGGCAGGCTGCCTGTCCCCAGGAGGGACGTGACCAAGCTGGGACGTCACCTACCCCCGGTGGAGCCCGTCCCCTCCCTGCAGGCCCCACTGAGATGCTCCCCACCACGGCCATACCCCCACCGGCGAAGGGCCGTGACCGGAGGCCGGGGGACAGGCACCATCCTCGGTGACATCCCTGCCCCGCGTGCCCACACGTCTTAGCTAAAAATACCGGCGCAGACGCTGAGCTCAGCAGCCCCGCAGCCCCGACCCGCTGCCAGCAGCCTCGGGAGCATCCCTGCACCTTAACCCACCGCTGCGCCCGGCACACGGGGGCACGCTTCGAGCGCATCCCCGGTGCCTTCGGAGCCCTTCCAAGCGCTTGGCGATAGATTTTTTTTTGGTTGTTTTTCTTTTCAAATTTTTCCCCGTTTCCCCCCTCCTTCCTCCTCCTCCTCCCACCCCTTGGCCTTCGGCATCGCTCTCGCAGCTTTGGCTGATGCCGGGAAAAGGCTGAGACAATCCAAACAGCGCAGTCAAAACACATCGGCCCGCCGCTGCCAGCCAGCCCGCCGCGGCGTTTTGTTTCTTTCTTTCTTTTTTTTTTTTTTTTCATTTAATTCTTTCCTTTATTTTCTCCCCCTTTTTTCTCCCTCGCCCCCCCAGCCCCTCGTGCGCGCGCCTCCCGGCTCGGTTATTTTTGGCCGCCGCGGCGAAGCCACGCGGGCGGTGGGACCCGCGCCGCCCCCCGCCCCGACACCCCCACTTGGCGTCGATGCCGGTCGCAGCCATTTTGTCTCCCTCCCCTCCCCAATTTCCAGCCTTCCCACCCCCCTTTTCTTTTTTTTTTTTTTTTCCCTGCGCCCGCCCGCCAGCCATTTTGTGCCGGCGGCATCGCCGCATCCGCCCCGACGCCGCATCCCGCCCCGTGCCCGTGCGCTTGCCCGCGCTTGGCTTCCTCCAGGCAGCCATTTTAGGGAGCAGAAATTCCCCCAGCGCCAAGCTTGGGGTTGGCTCCCCCCCCATTTTTATTATTTTTTCTTTTTTTTTCCCGTCCTTTTCCCTTTATATTCCCGCTTGGAAAGCCGTCATGCACCCAGGCAGCAGCCGGCGCCCCAAGCACAGGGGTGCGAGCCGGGGCGGGGGGCAGCAGCCGGGACCCCCCTGTGTGCCCGTGGGCACCCGCGGGCCGGACACGGCCCCTCCTCGCCTCTTAAAACAACAAATCTCGCAGCGGCTCTGGAAGTGGTTAGCGATGGAGCCCGGCCAAGGCACGGGGCGGCGGCTGGCGGTTACAGCCCCAGCACCGCGGCCCCGCGCCCCCTGAGGTGCCCCCCGCTGCCCCGGCTCACCCCAAGGAGCCTCCCGGTGCCCCCCTGTGGCTCCCCCCACCCCTGAGACCCTTCCCATGGCCTCTGATTTGTACCCAGACATCGCACACGGCTCCGCTGGTCACCGAGAGGTGCCCCCGAAGCACGAGGCCCACTCGGAGCTGCTCCATTTGATGCCCCCCGGTGCCTCCCAGGGCCTATCGGTCACCCCAAGACGCCCCCCACGGCCCCGTGCCCCCCCCAAACACCCCCCACGGCCTCGTGGCCGTCCCAGGGTACCCACCCGGCCCAGGCCCTGCAACTCGGAGCTCCACGTGGTGCTCGGCTCACCCCAAAATGCCCCTCGTGGGCCCTGGGCCTGCTCCAAGATGACCTCCATGGCCCTTTGGGTGTCCCAGGACCCCCACAGTGGTCTCTGTTCACCCCAAGACACCCCTTCTGGGTCCTGCCCCCCCCCCACAGCCCCTGCTCCCCCAGAAATGCCCCTCGTGGGTCCTTTGTCCCCTCCCAGGATGTGTCCCCCGGCCCTTTGCCCCACGTGGGCCTTTACAGCCCCCTCAAGACGCCCGCCATGGCCTTGTGGCTGTAGTTTCCCCACCCTGAGGTGCCCCCCATGCCCCTCAGTTCCCTCAGAGACGTTCACACCATCCTCCCTGCGCCCCCCAACACCTTCCACAGCCCTTTGGCCCCCCCAAGCTGTCCCATGGCTCCCCCCATGGCATCTCCTTGGCCCTTTGGCCATGCCAACCCCCCCACGGCCCTTTACACCCCCAAGATGCCCACGCAGTCCTTCGCCCACCCCAAGCTGCCCCATCCCAGCCCTGTTTGTCCCCATGGGGGTACCCCAGGACTCCCCCCTCCCCAAAACCCTCCCGGTGCCCCCACACCCCACACCACCCAGCATCACCCAGTGTCAGCACATCGGGGTGCCCGCGCTCGCTGCCCGCCACCCTGCTGCTACCCCACGAGGGGGTGGGAGTCCCCCAAACGCACCCCACTTCGGGGATCGGGGCCCCCCAAGCTGCCGGGGGGGCCGTGGCGGCGGGGCCGGGTGCGTGTGCCAGCAATTTCTGGCTGCCTCCTCGCGGCGCAGCGGCCGGCCAAGCTCTGCTCTCACCGCCATGTGACGGCTGCCTGCCGCCGGCCAACGCTCGCTAAAATGGCGAAGGAGCCGCCGCCGCCACGCTCGGCCCCCCCCCAGAGGGGTTTTGGGGGCTGGGAGGGGTCCCCCGCCCTCAAACATTGGGGCTGCTCTGCCTGCACCCCGCACGGAGCTCGGTTGCGCCAAGGAGGTGCCCCCCGCTATGTGACCCCCCCTGGGTGTTGGTGCTGGGACCCCCTTTTTTCAGGCTGGGCTTTCTCACCCCTGCACCCCCACCTCGGGGCGTGGGGGGGGTCACCGACGTGGGGGCAACATGGATGGGACGCGGACACTCAGGGCACCCCCTGCCCACCAGTGGGGAGCCTTGGGGAAGGGGTTAAGTGCCAGCGTGTCCCCCCCCCGCCGCGCTGCGCCGAGATCTCGGTGCCCAAACAGGTCGATAGCTCGTCCTCTTAAAAATAGAAAAGTGCGTGCCCAGGGAGGGGGGGGGGAATGAGGGGGGGGGGGGCAGCGAGGGCTGCCCAGGCGCGCTGGCAGCCTGGCCCTGTGCCACCCATTGAATTACGGCCGCCCCGGCCCCGCGCGCTGGCAGGGTGCCCCCGGCCCCACAGCGGCTCCCTGCCCACGGCCCCGCCGCTTGGGAACGGGGCCCCCCCCCATCGGCAGCCCCCGGGCTTGGCGGCCCCAAGCGGGGCTGTCCCCGGGGGGGGGGTCCCCGCCGGCCGGGCTCCCCCCTGGGGGCTGAGGCCCTGGCGCAGGCTGCGGGAGAGCCCTGGCTCCGTGCCCGAGCGCTTACGGTAACAGGGCACGGTGTTACCGGCAGCGGCGCGGGGCGCAGGCGCGGAGGCTGGGGGATGCTCAGGGCTTGGGGGGGGGCTTTGGGACCGCTGGGTGATGGGCAGCCGTGCTGCAGGCTCCCGCTCCATGCCTCAGTTTCCCCTTGGGGGGGCTAATCCCCGTCCCCCTCCGTGGCAGAGCGGCCCCGGCATCTCCAAGGTGGGCCTGGCCGAACCCACCACAGCTGCCATCAGTAGGGCCCAGAGTGAACGGCCCAGCTGGGCCGCCTGCGGGAACCTGAGCCCCATGGGGCTGTGGGGAGCTGATTTGGACCCCCCCCGTCCTATCGACCCCCCTGTTTGTGCTGCTCTGAGCATTTCTCCCCATCCCGCCCCCCCTTACATAAACCCCAGCACAGCCCCGCTTGTGTAACCTCCTTTGCACAACGCGCCCCCCGACGTGCTGCACTAAATCCCGGCTCAGCCCCGTGGGGCTGGGGGCACCAGAGCCCCCCCCCAGCACCCCCCCGGTGCCTCCCCAGCACCCGGGGTGCGATGAGTTTGCCGGGTCTCAGCCCGAGCATCACGCTGGGAGCTCCCCACCACCACCAGCCCCTCGCAGAAGGGTGCGGGGCCCCAATTTTCTCATGCTGTGGGGGGAGCGAGTGGAGTTATCCCCCCCCCCCAAGGGCTGGGGGTGGCGGGGCTGCATCCCGCTGCCACGTTCGCCGGCTGCAGCCAGCTGGCCCGGGCAAGCGGCCGGCGCCTGCGAGCTCCAGCGCGCTGGGAGCGAGCTCCTGTCCTCGGCCGACCCCTGCGGGAGC